>NW_006295185.1:2072039-2118555 GCF_000327345.1 Myotis davidii | reverse complement strand
GCCAGGCGGGAGCCCCAAGCCAGCCTGCAGCCGGGAGGGCGCTGGGGAGCTCCGACGTGTGCTCCAAGCGGACTGAACCAAGAGCATGCAAGAAGGGGGGAGGCCGGCCCGTGGCCCCTCTGTCCCCCAGCACGCCGGATTGCCCCGGGAAAGGGCCCCCGTGTTTTGGAGAAAAGAAAATATTATTTCTTCTGGGCCTGAAAGTAGGCTTGCAAGTGCACAGCGGGGTAGAGGGCAGAGGGGAGCGGAGGGATTATCACCTCCGTCCGGGTGCCCTCGTGTCCGCGTCTCTTGGCGTGACATTTTATACCCCGCAGCGGCTGAGTTGGAACCGGGTTGCACGTCCCAGCCATGAAGTTATGTAGGTGGGGCGGGCTTTAATTTGCTTATATCTAATGATTTCAGAGCCTCGCTTTAAAATGGCGGCATTCAGTATACACCCCTGCTAAGGGCTCTCTGGGCACCTGGGCCACCTCGCGCAGCGCTGCTTTTGCTTCTGTAGCTAACAGATGGCATGTGCCGCTGTCGCTGTCGCTGCCACTGCCTCTGCCGCTGAGAGCAGGACCTCTTAACCTCAGGGTTTGCTCTCGCAGCATCAGGTAAGGCTGGAGATGAGTTGGGGTTCCTGAGAGTGGCTGCCTTCCTAGGACGCCAACGAAATAAAATGCCTTTTAAACTTTATTTTTTCCAAATGGCAAAAGAAGGCAAATTAATCCTGCAACTTTGTTGCAGTTTTAGGGCTTTGATCTCTCGTCCTCTTGTTCGTCCTTTCTCTTTTTTCTATTCTCTTCTATTCATATATATTATCTATTACATATCGTAATTTAAAGAAACTTCTTGCATGGCATAGCATCAGCAAATGCGTTTAACAACTAATTTCGCTCATGGTCATGCTACATCAGGAGCAATGCCACAGCTTCCTTTGCAGCCCTTGTCTTTTCCCGCTCTAGATCAACGCATTTGGGCAGCTTCCTTGTACTACCTGCATCTGGACGGCATGACGGTAGATTTTAGGAGACTATTCAAATTATTAAACTATGAAAAACTTTAGTTTTCAGCATTTACACAATAGGCTTTTATGGTAAGAAAACGAAATTAAATCAAGACGAGTAATGAAAGTTAACATTAAGTGATTCATTTATATCGTTTTATCATTACTGTAGTAGATCTATGTGTTTTTCTGACTACTACCCATTGATCTGGTAGAGAGCGAAACAACCATGAGGGTGAATTTATTGTGTTGCTGTTTAATTAAGGGAATATGTTTTAGAAGAGTTCTTTTTTTTTCTTAGATGTTCTTAAATTGCTAGTGTTTGTAAATGGGCACCGATCCCCTACGTGTATTGTGTACATAGGAAAGCTTCAATTAAAACAAATCTATTCCGAGATTTAATTTTGAAATGATTGCTGATTTTTCACTATGTTGACTCCCTAGTTTAATCAATAAGTCTTTGGCTGATTACTGATAAAATCATTGGAGAGCAGACTGTTGAAATACTTATACATACAAATGATTAGACATCAATTCTTCATACAATTCATCTACGAGGGGTTTCCTCCCTCTAATGAAAGGCATGTTAACAATAAAGTTTACCAGAGACCTCAGATTTCTCTGATTATATTCACATTTTCTCTTTTGCCTATGCAAATGTTAAATACTTTTAAAGTTGTTTTAATTTTTTTTCCAATATGCAATATTTGGGGGGGGGGGATGCCTTCATATTCATAGAAACTTTCCTAAACATCACCTAAAGAGACCTTTGCCCATAGCCCAGGTAATATAATATATCTGTCTACTTTTTACTTCTCCCCAAACAATAGAAGCTACTTGGCTGACACTGTCTTGCAATTAAATTTAGCAAGCTTCTGGGATGTGCGGGGAAGGTATTGTTTACCACCTATTACAGAACAGTGCAGTTTTCTTGCCCAGGTGCTAAAGTGCCTAGAAAGAAAAAAGTGAACTGTGGAATTTACTATATAATAAATTTTGCATCCGTTTTTCGGATGATTGTTGAGAGGAGTGTATGGAGCAATTCATTGCTTCACATCTGAAAGAAGAGTTTCTGCAGGTAGAGCAATAGATACTTGCAGTTTTGCAAGGGGTGGAGCGAGAGGTGACCAAAAGCAACTGCTCTCCTTTTTCGTGATTACATATTTAGATCCCAGTTCAGCAAGCTTTGCTTCCTCATGTGCTTGCTGCCTTGTTTGCTGAAATATTTCTGACTAAATGCATCCTTTGGGGGGGGGGAGTGAAAATACTAAACCTTGAGGCCAGAATAGACAAGTTAAACTAGTGTCAGAAACCTTAGAAAGAAATTTTGCCAGTATCATCTGCAGCTTCATATAATGATGGCATTGAAGACCGTGTATGAAAACATAAGTGAAGGAGTTTGTAAAAATAATATTTTGTAAGATAATTGATATATAGGGTGTCCCAAAAAATGTATGCACCCTTTACAGCTGATAGTTCAATTGATGTTTCTTTTTTTTCAGATTTAACTCATTGGAATTAATAATTATTCAAAGTGTGTATACATTTTTGGGGCACCCTGTACTACTGGGCTAGAGGTGGAAATTGCATGTTTTGCTCTACTTCTAAAAGCTAATTCATTTCACTAATTTCCTTTGCTGCTTTTAGCACCCATAATGATTCCCAGGATTATTATAAAGTACCTTTTTTTCCTCGACTGTTTACACCAGGCATTTCATAACAGCTGCCTTTTAAGGGAGATAAAACCTCTGATTATGAGCTGGTATCCAAAATATCTTTGGTATTCCCTTGCACCCACCCTTTACCTAAGCAATACTTTGCACAAAGAAGGTGCTTAATAAATGTTACAGTAAAACAAAACAATGAATCATTTGTAAACTCACAAAGGAGCAGATTATATGCATAGCTTTTAATTTAAACAGAAGACATTTTTGTGTACTTGCAAGAACCTAAACATTTAAAGTAGATTAGAATGTACAGACCCTAATTGCTTGAATTCTATTTGCCTCAAAAAAGGTTCTCTCGCTTTTCATTGTACTTCCAGGCATTAGTGTAATTTATCCTTTTGACCAGTAGTTGCATTATTATTGGCCCAGCTCTGCAATATGAAAAAATAATCACAGCAGCTTGGGGAAAAAAAGGTTTTGTCTGTTGAGGCTGTACAGTACTACACTTGTTGGGGCAGTGACAGTCTCTCGGCTGCTATGCAGATGCTGACAATATAGTTTGAAGTACAATTTTGTTCTTCGCCCACTTCTATTCATATGTGAGATGGACTGGAAGGAAGAAAGAGGTGAGAAGATTTTCATTCCTAAAATTTTATACTTCTCCTGCTTATAGCACAATAAATTCAGGAAGGTAGCTGAATGTTTCTGTTTTGAAATAAATAATGTTGTCTGGTAGGATTACAAACAGGGATTGGGCAGAACAGACAAGAATAAGTTACAGTACATGTTTGACAAGTAATTTGATTCTGTAATTAAAGTCAGATAATGGTCGCTGCTGTGTTAAAACTATCAAGTGTCTGAAAGAGCATGCAGGCTATGATCACCTTTACTTCATCAAGGTGCTTCCCTGCTGTTAAGTTTTCTTATAAAAATGTTTAGTGGGTTGAATAGATGGATTTTCCCCAATTATAAATGTATGTGATGTCAAGAAATTATAAATCAGAAGTCTTGTTTCTTTGTGGGATTTGTATTCCTATCACTTCAAAAATAGAAAGAAACCTCTGTCTCAGATAAAATGAGGTGGGCATTTTTCCTCTATGAAAATATATGGGAGCAAAAGGTTTAATTGCCAACCAACCAAACAACAAACACAAATTATGACCAAAAGGAAAGAAATTAGATCTATATTAATGTGGGCTTTTAGATCTTAAGGAAACTAGGGGTCTCCATGGCATCCTACTCTTTCTGAATGGTTGTATATTGCCTCACGATAGCCAAATAACGATATTGGAAAGGCAACTTTGAGAATTAGGATTAAAATGGTATCAATTACGTTATCAGGTGTTAATAATATCCATGTGCCCTAAAATAGATCAGAAAAGATATTTTCCCAGATCATTCTAGTACAGACACAATATAATATGTCCCCCCAAATGTTATACACACATTTTGAATAATTGTAAAGGCAGTGTTTATTAAAGTACATTTCATTTTCAAAACTGAGCTATCAGCTATTAAAATGTGTATACATTTTTGGGACACCCAGTATAAATCCATCATTTAGTTCTACTTTGTACTATATTGAGCGACTCTTTTTAAAAGACTGATGAGCAAAGTAATATAAACTGAGAAGTATTTTTATTTGAGAAATAAAAGTACTCCCAATTTGTATGGGCACATATACACAAGCACATACATGTGCATGTGTGTGCAAATTAGTTGTCATGTTAGAACATTTTATTCAGCTATGCATTGACTTCTCCCTGGAGGTTTATATGAAAACACCTATTTTTACAGCATTCCTCCCATTTTAAGAATGAAAGAAAAGTTCATAATAAACTATAATTAATTTTTGTATTAAGTGATGTCTGCCAGGCTCAGTAATAGAGCCAGCTCTATGCTCAACTCCAGGCAGGTAACTTTCACAAAAAGATTACATTGCTCAGAGTTCAGAAAGAAGCAGGAGTGAAATGATGCTTAATATACGTGTGTGTATGTGTGTGTGTGTTTGTGTTGTATGTATGTGAATATACAAAATGTACCTGTGTATATATGTACATGTTCATGTATATACATATATATCATGTGTATATAAACATGTATATTTATGTAAGTTTGCATACAGAAATACATGACACATATATATGTATATATTCTCCCTCTATATGTATATGATACTTTTCAAGAAACTCAAGCATGTAATCCCAGAACTCTTTATTCTTTATAACAGCCATAAGAACAAAGTGTTAAGGAAATAAATGGAGTCTGATTAGAGTTTTAGGAATCAATTAGACATGCTTGTTAAAATATTATGTCCACTCTCAAGCCCTATTTCCATCAGCATTAAGTTGTCTCATGAGTAGAAGTGATTTGTTTCCAATTTTAGGCAGGAGGTGTGTGTGTGTATGTGTGTGTGTGTGTGTGTGTGTGTGTGTGTTTTAATGCTCACAGTGGGTGAACTACAACAGCTCAGAAAGAAAAGGCTTCCAATTGAGAAAAGTGGTCTGAACAGAAATTCAAGGGGTTGGTACTAGAGACTTCCCGCAAGATAATTGATCTCCTTAGAACATGGGAGCGTCCTAAAGACAGGCAGTTTGCTGGATCTTGTTTCCATTTCGGATCACTCAAATTGGCTTAAAATTATCTCCATTAGATTCTTTGAATCCTGAGCTCCTTGGCATTGCCCAGAATTGGTGTGGAAATTTGAGAAAAGTTTCCCCGAATATAGGAGTATATCCTTATTAGGCAGGTTACTGAGTCTCCTTAGCTCATGGACCCAGTGCCTGGCACATAGTAGGAGTCTCAATTAAAGATTGTTAAGTAAATAGAATAGTTTTGTCTTTCTGTTTGCTTGTGTGTGTGTGTGTGTGTGTGTGTGTGTGTGTGTGTGTGTGTGTGTTTTAAGAAAACCCATCCCGTGATTTCAGGTAGCAGTATCTCTATTTTTTAACAAAAAAATCAACAACAATAACAACAGCAAAACAGACTGAACACTAGGTTGAGTGTTGTCCTGCTTGAGGCCATAGTAGCAACTAACTAACAAGTTTAGGGAAAAGCAAGCAAGAGACCTGGAGGATTTCACCTCTACATCATATATTTCTTCTACATCCAAGGTAAATCAGTCTTCAGCTAGAAGTCATGTAGAAACAGTTCTTTAAACAGTTTCAGCAGATAAAAAGGAACAAAAATAAGAAGTACTGTGACTAAGATGCTTCATGTCATGTATAGTTTAGAAAGTGATGCAGTCACAGACGAAAACCAAAAACAATACTGGAAGCTGTCTCATTTTCAGTCAAACACTGATTGCCCATTTAGAGGTTGAATTTGCATAGGTTTTTATTTACCAAGATACAGGTATAAATAGAGCCTCCTTTTTTAATGTTTCCAGAAAACAAAGTCTACATAGTAGAAGAGACAAGAGCTGCCATTTCAGATCCATCACAATTATCTTTTGTGCCCAGAGGACCATCAGTCTTTAGGTACAGCTTTTGCAGTCTCTCCGTATGTGGCAGTATGAAGAAAACAAACAAGGTGTTTTTTTTAGGGGTGGCCTGTTAAAAAAGGAGAGTGAAAGAACCCGAGAGCATATATTTCATCTTTTGTAGTCTTCAACCTTTACTCGGGAAAACAAAACAAAGCAAAACAAAAGCATTGTGTATAATATTAGCTTGGGCATGTATCTCATAGTATAATTTTTCAGTTATTTAATGCTTTACAAACTGAGTAAATGAAATTGTCCCATAATATTTTTTTGTCGCACAATATTAAGGTGGCTGCTTTATTATGATTGGATTCATGTGCTGTATAGTGGTTTTTCTGAGTTCTATTAAAAATATTATAAAGAAATTCAACAAGACCTACAGCATAGTGATGGAGATCACATTTCATCTCAGTGTCCTAGTGGAGTTTGCATTTGTCTTCTGAAAAGCAGGCATTCAATAAATGGTCAAATTTTGGGTGCTATTTTTTTAAAGGGTTCATTGCTGTTTCTTAAGATTCTTGGTGTCTGTGATTGATGGGGATCCTTAAGAGGTGCACTGTATTTTTTTTCAGACGTGATTATGGGGAAAATTTGAACTCCCAACTCGTTTATGTCAGCATTTTCCCTAAGTAATTGGATAGCTTGAAGAAAATCATTATTAGTTCACCGAAAAGTATGAAGTGAAAAATAGCACACATTAGAGGGTCACATTTTATGTCTAAGGACTTCAAAATACAGAAAAACATGGGGAGTGGGCAGGGGATTTGTGTAATCTGATCTGTTTCATGAATGCCTGGAGCAGTGGCCTCAGCATCCCATAGAGACCATGTCAGTAGGGTTCTGCTGGCTTTCTTAAGCTAGGGTCTGGTCTGGACTCAGATTGACAGGCTCCCCAAGGGAGGGAATTTTTTTTTTTTTGTGAATGACTTTGGGTTATGGCGGAACAAGCTGCCCTTCTGCCACTTATTAATCCTCTTTCTTAGAAAGATAAACTTGGTATTGCTGGAGGACTCATTTAGACATACTTAGAGGTTCAATGTAGAGATAATATGAGGGCACAGTGCTTTTACTTTCTGACTGAAATTCCCCCTCCAGAGCTCTTTTGTGAGTGAGAACATGACAAACTGGAAAATATGGTATAGGCCTTGACATTTTATGGTGCTGGAAAACATGAAAATACCTCCATATGTTGTGGAAACTGTGATGATTATGATTATGATGATAATAATAAAAAGGATCTAAAGTGTGATTCCCTTAGAAAGCTGTCATGCATGCATACACTTTGAAGTTTCATAAGTTGTGTTGTGGGAATGATGAGAGAGAGAGAGAGAGAGAGAGAGAGAGAGAGAGAGAAGAAACTCTAAGAAGCTAGTTCCTCTTCTCAAGGATATTGTAGTCTGCAGTTCTGTCTTACTAATCTGATGCATGAAAATTGTGGTTTTGAATATTGATTCTAAATTAGCAGGAAAGTGTCTGATTCTAAACACTTTAACATTTATTAATGTAGTCTATTCTTCCTTTATTTATTAAAATGCAGAAGTTGAACTGACTGGTTGTATGACCTGTACACAGTAAACAATTTTGGTAAAGTGACATTTTTCAGTTTCAAGCCTAGATCATATAATAGCCTTCCATCTATCCCCAAAGAAATTTCCATAATTTTTTAGCTAAGAAAACAGTTCAGACAGAGACACTCAGAAATGGTGACAAGCAATGACAGGAAATGCTGGTTGCATTGGTCTCCTTCATAACTTAGGGAGGCCACAGCTGGCTGATTTGCTTTTAGCTTCCTGTTTGGGGGCTGTTTGGGTCAAAAGTAGCAGTGTTTTCCATATAGAGTTTTTTCTTTTGCTTTATGCTGTATGGCTACAATAAATCTGTCACTGGCCTGCGTGTTCTGTATATTTTATGGACTGTATCATGTGGTTTGAGTTTAATTTGGAAGGCAATGCTTTTACAATCAAGATTCCACCCCACCCCCACACACACGTGCAATTTTAGGATCTGGGATTGTACCAGCCTTCCAAAGTTTATAGCTCAATTTACACAATAGCGATTGCTGAGAAGGGCATTTCCTGCCAGTTAATGAGTGTTTGGAAAGGCCAACAGTCCAAATCCAGGGAGAGAGGGCCATTCAGTAAGTGGCACAAGGCGGGACCAGGACACTTTTATCATGAAGTGGTGAGGAGAAAGTGAAACCACATTCTGCCTTTGAAGAGCCCAAAGCAGCATGGACAGAGCTAGACTTGGATGTAGTGCCTCCTGACAGAAAACTGAGCTTCTTTTCATGACAGAGACCAACTAATATCTCCATAAGTTGTCAAATTAGGACTTGGGTGAGATGACCTTTAAGTTGATGAACCCGTGGAGAGGGGACAAATAAAGATGAGGGCCCTGAACTTACCAAGTAGTAACTGCCTGAAGATATTCAACTCAGAGATGTTACAGCTACCTTAAAAACCTTAAAGTTCACATGAATGAGTTTCCCAATCAGTTGTATAACTGATCATTGCTAAAATGGACAGGAATTGAGAAATGGAATTATCTATTTTCAAGTTCAGTTTAGCAGGATACAGATGCTCCATTTTGATTCCCAATATAATGAAGGTAACTAATATACATGGAGGATGTCTTGCTTTTTTGGAAGTACATTTGAGAGCTGAAATATTAACCATTTAACCTGTGACATTCCCAGGAAACAGTTTTATCCCCCGTATAATTCTTGCCTGCTATAAAGCAGCTGAGGTGTGAAGCGTTTGGCATTGATTTAGAGCAAAAACAAAATAAGACCAAGATTAGATTCACATCCAGGAATTCCTGACTTCCTGGCCTGCCCTTCACTCCCTTAGCTTCCTAAGCTTTCAATTTGCCAAAATGTTAAATGTTTATAAAAGATAAACATCTGTTTTACGATCTTTAGTAAATACTTCCACACAAGGAGGTTGCGTGACACCCCCACTCCAGAACTTGGCTTGGTCTTTTACCTTGAAATTTTAATTTATTTCATATCTCCCAAGCTTGGTGAGGGACGGCAGGAGTGGCCTGGACCTCTATAATACAGGCAATCATTAGAGTCCAGCACCTGGATTTCTTCAAGGGATTGAGTAATCTGTCACATTCAGAACAAACCAAATATTAAGTTTCATTTTTGGGTCTGGAAAATGTCATTATATGCTTTAAATATTCAGTAATCCAAGGATTGCTAGTCATTACCAGTTCACAAAATAAAAGCACTTTCTGAAGTTTAAAATACTCTACAATTGAACTGTATACTCATTACTGTCGTTATTATTAGGTGATGCCTTGAGCAGGTTTAAAAACAATGCAGTAGCTGGATGAACTAAACAAATATTTTAAAACGTGATTTTATTTTTGAATAATATTGAATTTGAATGTTAATATACATTAAAATTTTGATAACTCAAATTAAAGACAATGTTCTGAATAAAAACATGTGTTAGAGTAAGAACAAAGGTTTTTTCTAAATTGATGTCCTATTGGCCTGAATATTAACACTCATTGGAAGTAGCAATGCAGCTGCATTTAAATAATGATCTCCAAACCTTAGAAGTTCTTGTTCTAAGAGGTTACATACCCTTTCCATCTTCTTGACATTATCATTTTGTTAAACAAACCATTTCTTTATAGGTTATCCAAAATATATATATTTCAAGTTGGTTTAGGTTCATTTACCAGTCTGTACTGGCGGCATCAAAATTAATTAAGATATACCCTACTATATGTGGAGCCAACAACATTACTTAGTGATAGTAGAAAAGCCTATTTGTTCTATCGTTGTAGTTTTCAAGTGGTGAGCAACAACTCATTAGTGCATAATGTATTCCATTTAGTAGGTTGACCCTGGCATTTATTTTAAACAAAATATAATAAGATAGAAAATAAGAAAATATCAGAATACATCATGAAGTAAGGTTAGGTATTTTTGGTGACGCTTATTTTGGATCTATGCACATGTGTAAAATGTATGTAAAATGTATTTCTCACTATTTTTGCTGTAAAAGGTTTAAAAGTTAATGCTTTAGTGGATGTTATTTCAATTTGGGTCACAAATATTTTTTCCATTTTTTTTAAGGAAAGGAGACGAATAGGCTGGGTGTTGGGTGCTTACACACAGAGTTTTGTTGGTTAAGTACCTTGACAATTATGTGTGTGTTTCTCAAACTGAGAAGTAAGACATATTTCTATGCTAAGTATACTATAAGATTTAATGTCTATGGTATTTTGTAGTCCCGAGGGGGCATGTACATTATGCAAGTACTATGTATTTATCAAGTGGTATTACTAGATCACGGGACAGAATATAATGTGAGCTTGAAACAGAAGCCAAAAGAGGATGTCTTAGGAAAAAAACACACCAAAAATCTTGGAGTGGGAGTATATGAGGTGCTTCTAATAGCAAAAATCCCTCCTTATTTTAGTATGAGTTAAATTTAAGTTAAAAGAATTCAAAAATTAGTTTTGCTTTTTACAAATTAAAAGTGGTCAGTCGCATGAGAAAATGTTTGCAAGAAGAAAGCTGTTTTTAAAATAAATATAAATGTACATGTTTACCATGCATGGGAAGAAAACCCGTGAGTGGCTTTTTTTCTGCATTCAACAAAGGCACGCATCAAAATGAATTTAAAAATTGTGGATGGAAGGCATAAGCTGAGAGGCTGCTAAATATACCTGAGATAGTGATGGGAATGATTATACAATTAAAGAAAACAGTAGCCACATGGTCTTTCTAATTACTTTTTTGTCCTGATGAGAATTAAAGCCCAGTGTAGTAAAAAAAAAAAAAAGCAACCCCAAAAACCAAAACATTAACTCACATGAAGTACTGAATATAATCCATTAGGAGATTAGAAATGTCCTTAGAAGTCTGGATAATTTGTGCATATTCATTTGATTTGAATAATTGTTAGATGGAGGAAAATATTGCCTTCTGGAGTACTGTTATATCTGCAGGAGGACCATTAGGATCTCATCCTCACCCCCCACCCCCAGTTTCCTCCCCATTCCATTAAATCTCTTTTATCGCTGGACATGTTGACTTCATTCCCAAAGGTCTCTTCCTGTGGACATGCTCCAGAGCCTTAAAGCACTGCTGCTTTCTCAGCTCTGAGAATTTGAAATGCAATTAGGCTTTTCATTATAGACATTTAAATGTTAAACTCAAGTTACTGCTCTGAAAATAAAATATAATCTTAGCTCTAATGAGTTAGTAACTAAGCTCTGTCATTGTAAATGAGTTATTTCCCTCTTCATATTTACCATATTTAAAACTTTTTAAGACTAGAAGAAGATTTACACATCTGGTTGTGTAATTAGCAATCGATTTATGAAATGAGATGTAAAATAAATTAAGCACCACAATAATGTGTGACAGCATAACCAAGAAAAGGTATATACCTTATTATATTTATGATGATAAAAACTAAAAGAAAAACGTTAATAGGTAACCCTGCATATATTTCCAGATCCTAGAAGTGATAGGTTTTAACTATTTCTTATTCTGTTTTTAAAGCTGTTTAGGACAGATGATAACTTTGCTTATAGCATCTATTTCACTGTAAACATTTACAGAGTAGCATAGTGTAGGTGGAATAAAGTGTGGGAAGTTATTATGTGAGTTATTCAGGATTTTCAGCTGCAGCAAGCAAACTTGTGACTGGTTGTGTGCTTTAGGCAAACAAAATTAGTCATTGGTTTGGGTATCAGCTACTTTCTTCACTTTAGCCTTCTAGGTTTTTTGTTATGGAATACTTGGCAAATTAATAGCGATAAGAAAAAATTGTGTAAGAAGGTGTGCTAAAATCAACTAGCCTCCAACATATAATTCATTTCACATAGCATTCTAGCATTTCTCAGTCTGTTTGTGAAATATTATGATTCTTTGTGTAACACATCTGCCACTTAAAACTTTAAGTAAACATAGAACTCAATACCTTTGACAGGTGAGTTTATTTTGTTTGTTATGAATAAAAGTTTTCCTCAGGGGCAATGAGACTGTAAGGATAAACTTTCTCCTAAAATGAAGACGGAAGATGGAAAAGAAGAGATGCTAGATTTGCTAATCTTTTACTAATCCTATATAATAAGGAGGTAATATGCAAATTGACTGTCACACCCTCACAAGATGGCTGACTACAACCAGGCCAACAGGGGGGTTAGTGAGGGACAACCAAATGACTGAACAAGCAGGCTGCATAGGGCAACCAGGCCGGCAGGGGTTTAGTGAGGGATGGCCAAATGACTGAACAAACAGGCTGTGTGGGGTGACCAGGCAGGCAGGGGGGTTAGTGAGGGACTAAACTCGCAGTTAGATATCCCCTGAAGGGTTCCAGATTGGAGAGGGTGCAGGCTGGGCTGAGGGGACCCCCCCCCTGCAGTAATTTTGTGAACCAAGCCTCTAGTTATGGTATAACCCTTTATACCATATTTCTTATTTTCATAGAATATTGACCAAAAGGAAATTAAGATGATGGTATTTCTGTTGGAAAATTTTATCCTAACTGATGAGGAAAATACCTTGGTCCCAAGAATTGCAACTATTAGCACTTTCAGGAAGCCTACAATGATTGGACCCTATAAGGAAAATAAAATCCTGATAATCTCAGCTCCAGGAAAGGAGCTCTGGCACATACTGTTCCTTATGTTGGGTAATAATTCAAATAAAAAAAACCTTCTTAAAATGAGAGGTAGATTTGTTTTTAAGTAAAAATAACTTGGGTTTCCTTGGATCCCTATAAAGGGAATTTAATGACACACACATCCAGTCTTCTGAGACTTTATACTTTTAGCTTCCTGGAGCAGGACAGATTTAGGAAATAGGAAGTTAGAAAATAAAATAAATAGCCATTGCTTTTCTGTCATTAAGGGTCCCTTTCTGATTTGCTTGGTGTAAATAGCAATATGGAATTTAACCACATGAGATGTCAAAGTTCTGTGACTTCCTTTGACATTTATGCTAGCGGGCCCAGACAGGGTAACATCCGCACTTGGAGTTCTTGGGTGGCAGCTTTTAATACCACCTTCACTTCCAGGATTGTAGTCTACTATTTTTTGGTTATTATTATTATTATTTTTCTATTGGGACTTCATCTCTCCAGGGAACACTTTCTGCTTTATCCTCCCTTTGTTGTCATCTTGATAACACCATTATAATGTTTTCTGTGTACTGCAGAGACTCTATTCTCTACATTACTCTTTCCATGCTTCTTCTTTTAAAATTTTTGCAGTGGTTCTCAACCTTCCTAATGCTGCGACCCCTTAATACAGTTCCTCATGTTGTGGTGACCCCCAACCATAAAATTATTTTCGGTGCTACCTCAAACTGTAATTTTGCTACTGTTATGAATCATAATGTAAATATCTGTATTTTCATTGTTCAGGACCCACAGGTTGAGAACCGCTGGAAAGTATTACAGATGTCTCCCCCTTTCCCCCCTTGACCCCCTCCTCACTACTATCCCCTTTTCAGGCCTTCACCCCACTATTGTCTGTGTCCATGGGTTATGCCTATATGTATATAAGTTCTTTGGTTGATCTTTTCCCTCCCCCCCCCCTTCCCTCTGAGGATCCTCAGTTTGTTGCATACTTCCACATCTCTGAATCTGTTTTGTTGTTGCTGTTGTTCATTAGATTCCACATATAAGAGAGATCATGTGATACTTTTCCTTCTCTGACTGACTTTTTTCACTTGGCATAATACTCTCTAGGTCTCTCCATGCTGTCTCAAAGGGTAAGAGATTCTTCTTTTGTATAGTTGAATAGTATTCCATTGTATAAATGTACCATAGCTTTTTTATCCACTCATCTACTGATGGGCACTTGGGTTGTTTCCAGATCTTAGCTATTGTAAATAGTGCTGCTATGAACATAGGGATTCATATGTGTTTTCTGATTTGTGTTTCTGGCTTCTTAACATATATTCCTGGAAGTTGGATCACTAGGTCAAATGGAAGTTCCACTTTTAATTTTTTGAGGAATCTCTATACTGACTTCCATAGTGGCTGTACCAGTCTGCCTTCCCATCAGCAGTGTACTCTGGTTCCTTTTTCTCTACATCCTTTAGTCTCTTCAATAAATGGTGCTGGGATAATTGGACAAGTACATATAAAAACATGAAACTAGACCACCAATTTACACAAGAATGAACTAAAAAATGGATGAAAGATTTAAATGTAAGTCGTGAAACCATAAAAATCCTTGAAGAAAACATAAATAAACATAAATAGCAAAACATCAGACATCTCTAGTAGCAAAATTTTCACTGTCACAATGCTTAGCGCAAGAGAAACAAAGGGAAAAAAGTAAACAAATGGGATACATCAAAATAGAAAGCTTCTGCACAGCAAAAGAAATGAGCATCAAAGCGTAGGCTACTTTTTAAATCAATTTTAATTATCTGTAGGCAGGCGTTTATATATAGGAATAAAATTTGAACTCCTACTTTTACACCCAATAAAAATGTCCTATAATAGATATGGATTTAGAGTCAACTGACATTTATTGAACAATTACTGTATACTAGGTGCTTTCGTTTTGTTATGACAAAATTGCCTTTAATTGAGAAATACAATTGGTGCTAGCCAGGCAAAAACTCTCTTTGGCATCTAAGATATCAGGCTAAGATTGCACCTTTAATTTTTTGCTCACCTTTCAATGCAACCTCATCCCTCACACATAATTTCTTCATTGTCTATCTAGTCACACTATTTTTATCATTTGGGACTTGCCTCTTCCATCAGTGAAGATACTTATTTCCTGGTAGGTCAGGCCAATATTAATCTCTTACTCACCTTGATAGAACTGACTGGTTTAACTATCTGGTAGATGGTGCAGTAGTAGAATAGGAAATACCAGAGTATGTGTGAAATGACATTGAGTGAAAGTGTTGCTGAAACAGTCATGTAGAAGAATCTAGAACAAATTGGATTAAACTTGTTCAGAATGCAGAGAAAAATAACAGAGCAAGACCTTGGAAGTCAGTCTCTTACCCCTAGGAATGGCCAAGGAAGCACAAGGAGAGCATCAGAAGAGGAATCTCTATGAGTCACAGAAGCAAAGGAAAAAGTAAGTTTCTAGAAGAGGGGGGCAATCAACAACTACCACAGGGATTATATAAATCGAGGCCACTTGTATTGGTATTTTAGGTCTTTTGTGACATTTTAGAGATCAGAAGCTAGTTTAAAAGGTTTGAGGAGTAAATGAAAAGTTGGGAAATGAAAGTGGTAATGATTACTTTTTTTAGATATTTGATGATTGATGATGAGACATGTTGGAAGTTCACAAAGAAATAGGATCAAGGGAAGGAAGAGTTTTGTTGTTTTTAGGGTAGGAGTGACTTAGACATGCTTACTGGCTGACAAGGAGGCAGAAATGAAGCCGAATTTGATCTTTGACGCTATTTTTGCTCCTCAAATGTAGACTATAAGAAGTGTCTCTAAATCACCAAATATGTATTAAGTGGCTACCCTACTTGCCAGTATCTGTGTTAGTATGCACAGTACTATTGTGCAGTATGATTATGTAATCCATGAAGAACTCTGGTATTTATTCTTTTTGCCCTTAAGGGAAAGGATTAAGATTGTAATAAAAGAAATGTGATAGGTTTGCACCCTCCTCCTAAAAATAGTGGAATTCAACCAAAATAATAGATAAGCTTGTTTTTAAATGGCTTTAGAGACGAGACAGTACAAGTGAATTAGTGAAAATGCGATTGACATCTTTCCATAGGTTGGGCTCAACAAAAATAAAGAGAAGATGGGGAAAGCTATTAAAAATAATGAGGATTCAAATGTAACTACCAACAATATACTTTTATTCTATTATTTCCCTTTAGACTAAATTTCAGTGTCATAATGTTAGAAATTTTAAGATGGGAAACAACTTCCCTGTGTTACATCAGGCAACTTCAGCTTTTCAGGAATTTTATATTTTAATATGTAATTTAAAAAGTAAACCTCAGGTCCAGATTCACTTCCCCTTGTTTGAGTCACCCTCCCCATTCTCTCTTCTAGAACATATTTTGTTCTTCTTTTCTTAAAAGCTGATGCTTATTGGTATAAAACATCTCTGATGTAAGCTTTGCATTTAATGTCTAGCTTGTTGTTGATTGTACTCAAAGATAAAAGTTGGCTGCTTTGAGGTTCTTAGAATCCTTTTTACTCTAAAAAGAAAGAATGAAGCCCTGGCTGAGTAGGTCAGTTGGTTAGAGTACTGTCCAGATACACCAAGGATGCAGGTTCAATCTCTGGCCATACAAGAAACAACCAATAAATGCAGAAATAAGTGGAATAACAAATTCCTTTCTCTCTCTTTCTCTCTCTCTCTCTCAATAAATAAATAAATAAAAAAGAAAAATGATGCAAATTTTTAACATGTTGAAAAACTTAAAATGTTGAAGCTATTTTTGCCTCCTCCCAATTTTATTGAGGTATAATTAACAAATAGGAAATGTATATATTTAAGGTGTACAATTTGATGTTTTGATGTATGCATACATTGTGGAATGAACTCCATTATCAAGCTAATCAACATATCCATCACTTCACATAGTTAATCATTTCCTCTCTTTTTTTGCAGCAATCTACCCTCTCAGCAATTTTCAAGTGTACAATCCAGTATTGTTAACTATAGTAAAAAATGCTGTACATTAAATCTCCAGAATGTACTCAGCTTGCATAATTGAAACTTTATATCCTTTGACTAACATCTCCCCCTGATCTTAACAGCCCCATTCTATTCACTCCTTCTGTTGACTATTTTAGATTCCATATATAAGAGACCATGCAGTTTATATCTTTCTATATATGACTTATTTCACTTAGCATAAGTGAAGATCCACTCATATTGTCACAAATGAAAATATTTCCTTCTTGTATAACACTGAGTAATATTTCATGGTGTATATACCACATTGTCTTTCTTTTTAAATTTTATTTATTTTATTAATCTTAGAGAGAGCTAGAGAGGGGCAGAGAGAGAGAGGGAGAGACATTGATGTGTGTGAGAGAGAAACATCGGTCAGCTGTCTCCTCCATGCACCCTGACCAGGGATCAAACCCACAACCTGGGTATGTGCCCTGACTGGGAATGGAACCCGCCACCTTTTGGCATACAAGGTGAAGCTCTCCAATCAACTACCAACTGAGCCACACCAGCCAGAGGCACATTTTCTTTATTCATTCATCCAGTGACAGACTGCTGAGTTGTTTCCATATCTTGGCCAATGTGAATAATGATATACAGGTATTAATCATCTAAATTAGCATTTTCCAAACTTTGTTTATTTCACCACATATTCCAGGGGGGGAAATTTTCTTAGGTGGAATGCCTGTGAATTTATGGTTAAAGGAAATATCACATTCTGAGAATTAAATTGCATTAAAATAAGGTACCCCTTCCCAAATATGTATTTTTATTTCAGCTATTGTATTTTTATTCTGCATTTCAACTTACTGTGCAAACATTACTGGTTGATAAGAATTTAAGAGTACTCCATCAACAGGAATCAAAATAGTTTAATAATAACATTTTCCTGCCAAGAAAACATAGTGCACAAAATCAGCAGTAACTTATATTAAGTGATTACCCCCATTCCAGAGAAAATGTTTAAATTTATTTCTAAAATGACTGAAAATTTGGATATTAATTTCTTGTTTATGATTTCTAGTTTAAACTTCTTCCTTATCATTTTATACAGGAGAAAATAGATTTATATGGTACATAAATAGAGAAGCAAACCAAATAGTTTCACATTTAAGTTACTGAGGATATCATTTTGCTTTAAGTAAAAAATATTCTGTGGAACCAAAGTTATAATAATAGCATAAATAGGTTTATTAAATATGTGATCAACAACTTTCAACTTCTTGCTTTATAATTGGAAGGATAATAAAAGAAAGCAAGTTTAGATAGTTGGTTTAAACTAAGACTATTATTTTGAAGAAATTAAATAGCTTAATCAAAGTTGTGAACTTCATGTATCTCTTAACTAAATAACTTAGTCTGATATATCTTCAAAGATCTTGTTCCATGTTACCAGTTAACTACATCTTATAGGCATCTCAGGTCCTTTCAGGATCTGCTCTCTGGTATATTATTATTACAATTTCTTATTTTGTTAGGTAAAAAATTGAATTTGCAAATGGATCATTTTTGTGTTTGATTAGTATCAATAATAACACATTCATAGAATCCTTTTGCTTAGGGCAATTAGTTTTTTTAAAAATATATATTTTGTATTGATTTTAGAGAGGAAGGGAGAGGGAGAAATAGAAACATCAATGAGAGAGAATAATTTATTGGCTGCCTACTGCATACCCACTACTGGGGATCAAGCCCCCAACCCAGGCATGTGCCCTTGACCGGACTCTAGCTCAGGATCCTTCAGTCCCCAGGCCGACACTGTATCCACTGAGCTAAACCAGCTAGGGTAGGGCAATTGCATTTTTAACAATGAGGTTTACACATTGAAATAAAGATTATTAGCCCTGACCTGTTTGGCTCAGTGGATAGAGCGTAGGCCTGAGGACTGAAGGGTCCCGGGTTTGATTCCCGTCAAGGGCATGTAGCTTGGTTGCGGGTACATCCCCAGTGAGGAGTGTGCAGGAGGCAGCTGATCGATATTTCTCTATCATCCATGTTTCTAACTCTCTATCCCTCTCCCTTCCTCTCTGTAAAAAATCAATAAAACATATATATATTTTTAAAAAGAAATAAAGATTATTAAAATAATTAATAATTAAAGTTCATATAGAAAAATGTATTTTCCAAAAGTCTTTATTTTGTTATCTGTTTGCATGTGTATGATTAATAGTGTCATAAATACTGATGAAATGATGACTTGTTTGCTGAGCTTCAAATGGAAAAATTCCAGCGAAGAAGACAAAAGTGAGTGATGAGAGAGTATTTTCAAACAAACCCCTCTTAAAATGGCTTTGCAGTAAAAGCCTTTGCCTCCACTTCTGCCCAGCTGCATTAAGTTGAGAGGAACATTTACTCCAGGATGCCAAGTCCCTTGTCTTTTTCAAAGCTAGGGAAGTCTGGTTTTGTGGGACTTGCCGCCTTTGAGAGATAGTCATTCACTTTTTTCAGATTCAAATTCTATTTGATTTCTCTTGTGTACATTCATCTTCGAAGCTCCCTCTTGTTTCCAAAGGCAAGCTTACATTTGGCTCTTTAGCCTCAGTTCCTGGTACAACATTAATGTTACCAAATACCCATGTTGACATCCAAAGGATGTTGACATCCTGCTTTTCTTGGCAGGATTTTTATTTTTTTCCAATATTCTAATTGAAAATTGTAGCCTCATAGGTGCAGAGCAGTTGTCAAAATAGGGAAAGGGGGCACATTTATCTGAATCCTGAAATCAAGCTACACAAATTCATATGAAAGAAATGAAAATCTGCAAAAATACATGGAGAAAATCAGGTATACCACTTTTTTGTGACTTTTGCAATTGACTTTTATAGCGTATCAACCCTGGCATTCTTCTGAAGCAGTGTTTGACTAGGAAATCATGATACCTATAACCTTGGAAAGTTGGTGCCGCAATAAAATGTATTAGATATTGTGTCTTCTTTTTGTTTGAAAGCGTTTTTAGACTACATATTTATTAGAAGTTTGTAATAGGGCATCCAAAGTACTAAATGCACAGTCCCAACACATGCATACAAACACACACAGGAACAGACCTAACATAAATCAATCCTACATTTTTACTTATTGATAACTAGTTTTTAGTTAGGCCAAGAAGGCCTAACTCTAGAATAATTAACTAGGGTGAAAAAAGGAAAGTAAAAGGAATATTAAGATGATATAAAGAAGTGATAGGTAGAAGTGCTATAAGTTTGTAGTCTTTTCTAATTAAAATAGCTACTGACTCTGTGCCAGGCACTGTAGTAAGCATTTTACACATATTGTTTCATTTAATCCTCACTGAAACCCTGTGAAGTTGATGTTATTATTTATCTTCTTTTAACAGAAAGAGACTGTGTGGCTCAGAGAGATTAAGCAGGGCACCCAAAAGCAGTCTGCTAGTATAGAGCAGCGAACTTGCCTCTCTAATTCAGCAGTCTATGCTTATGACCCTCATGGTTTTCTTTTGAAAGTATAAAAAAGGTTTCATTAGGATCTTGAGTTTGCTGCCTGTCTCTTTCACTATGTCGTAGAGACATAGCACTGAGCACTGATAAAACACAGTGCTGCTTAAATGAAGTAAACATCTGGAATGACCAGATGCTACAGACTTTACAATAACTTCTGAGTTACACAACTATAAATTGTTAGGAGTAGAGGAGAGAAATCATTATTAAATTAACAGTATACTTGTGCAGGATAAGCCTGTTCTACACAATATTGTCAGTAACAGCAACCAGACTTTTAAAAGTTGTATTAAGGTAGGAAATACTATTATTAAATAGTGACAAGTCCTAATATTTTATAGGAATCTTTTGTTTAGGAGATTTTAATGTAAACTATGTTCACTGTGTGAGCTATCACAGCACATTTTAAATCCTGGGTTGATTTCCACTTAATATTTGGCCTCCCAGCACAATGTCGTCCATATAGCAGATGCTCACTGCTTCCATTGGTTTAGCAAGTATTTATTGAGAACTTACTATGTATGAGGTATTGAGCCAGATACTGAAGATGAATAAGATGTGCCCTTGAGAACCTCAGAGTCAAGCAGAAAAATAAGCTAGAGTTCCACTATAATATGACAAGTATTGAGATGGAGACTGGCCAGCATGTTTGACGGGGGTGCTGAAACCCGGAGTATAGTTCCGTATCTGGAACTAATTCAACCACACATCTGATATGCATATCCTATCTGAGTCATTCTCCCTTGCATTTGAACACATCCACTAAGAATGCACTCACTGTTTACCAAGACAGTGAAGTTAAATTTAATTTTCCAACAAATGTCTATGTATTTTGATATCATAGCTATGAATACAATGCAGTTACATATTTTATTTGAAAATAAAACTTAAGGAGAACTGTGTTAATACTACTTGGCACCTCCAGAAATCATATTATATTTTAATAGAAGTTTGAATAATCTTTACAATTAAAAAAACTTGGATTCATGATGTGCTGAAATTGCTAGTAAAAAGCCTATGAATTTTAGGCTATGTTTGTGCACTTTTGTGCCCATGGGAGGCAGTAGAGTAGTGGTTGACATCAAGCATTCTGGAGCATGCCTGGATTTGATCCTGGCTTTTCCACTCATCCACTGCATGACCTTAGTCCAGTTTGTTTAATTTTTCTGTCTCAATTTCCTCATCCATAAAACAGGGACAATAATGCTCTGTACTTCAAAAGATTGTTATGAGCACTAAATGAATGAATGTATGTGAAAATGCTAAGATTAACACTAGGCACACAGTGTTTATATTTGCTATTCTTACATTTTTTGTTCAACTGAAATTTCATGTTTTATTATTCTGTTTATCATATTCATACACACTCACCTTCAAATGGCATTCAAACCATTTGAGATCAATGTGAATCAGCGATTTTCAACCGCTGTGCTGCAAGAGGCACACTGATGTGCCGCAAGAATTTTTAAAACATGTAATATCTATTTAGTCAGGGGCACTAACCTCTTTTCCCCTAGATTGCCCCCCCAAAATGACAGCAGCTAACACAACAACAGCTGTCTGGTGTGAATGAATAAAAATTATACCTATTTTTTCTCAGATTGGCAAAAATATATTTTTCGGTGTGCCACAGAATGTTAGTAATTAGTTTGTGTGCTATAAAATGAAAAAGGTTGAAAATCGCTGATGCGAAGGATTCTTTTACACGGAGAATATAATCCTTTGACTTTGTGCTCTTTTGACCTTTTGTTCTTTTTCCATCAAAAGCCATGTAGGTTCTTTCTTATCTCTACTTGGGAATGAGAAGCCAACTTTGACATTCCTTTCTGCTCATTTTACATTACCTCAGAGTTTTAGAATAAACTACGTGACTATCTCCTATCGACTTGATAAAATCTACATAGCTCCCATATTATTCCATGCTAAGAGGTCAGTGCTTTTAGCATATTTGATGCATAGTTTAAAATCTGCAAGAAATACAGCATACAACAGAGTTGGGTTTACACTTTTTGGCCTCATTGATAGCATGTTGTTTGCCAGCCTTGTGATTTAGATGGGCATAGTTTTAGTCAACCAGTAAGATCATTGGCCAGTATGCTATCTAAATTTAGTGGTAACTTTATTCTTCTACTAATGATAACTGTTTCTTTTTTCAGTGTTTAGAAATTCTACTTGGCCAAAAAACAAACAAACAAACAAACAAACACCCTAAGAAACACAAATTCAATTTTTTTTTGTTTTATTAAACTTATTGGGGTGACATTGGTCAACATGAACATATAGTTTTCAGGTGTGGGTTTCTATGTTACAAGACCGGTATACTGCCCCATGTGCTAACCACCCAAAGTCAAATCTTCTCCTGTCATCATATATAAGGACCCACTTCTCCTCCCACCCCTTTCCCCCTGACAATCACCACAGTGCTGTTTGTGTTCCTGACTTTCAGTTTTATATCCCACATATGAGTGAAATCATATGGTTCTTAGCTTTTTCTGACTGACATTTCACGTAGCATAATGTTCCTAAAGTTCATCCATGTTGTTGCAAATGGTGCTATTTCATCCTTTCTTATGGCCGAGTAGTCTTCCATTGTGTATATGTACCACATCTTCTTTATCCAATCCGCTATCACTGGACACTTTGATTGTTTCCATATCTTGGCCACTGTGAATAATGCTGCAATGAACATAGGGGAGCATATATCTTTGCCAATAAATGATTTTTGATTTAGAAAAATAGCAAATCAGCATAAGTATTTTTGCCTTAGTACAGGTTATTGTTAACCTTTCATCTTTCTATATTGTTTCACATTTACTATTTTAGTACGGTGATTATATCATTTTCAGGATCAAGCACATTAAAAAGGCTAAAAATGACATGGGGTGAAGTAGTCAGTTTGGCACAGAAAATAGAAGCCTGGTGGGTGCAGCTCAGTCTGGGATCCAGGGGAGACCCACTTTGTCCTTTCAACTTTTATGAACCAAGTGGTTACAATGTCCTCATCATTATATTTATAATTTTATATTTGTCATTAAATGGATACAGATTAATGCTGTCCCCACCAAAAGTGCTTCCTCAGTAGCAATGAGTAATTGGTTAATTATAGCTTTCACATGTATGGCTATTGGTTTTTATTCAGAAGTTCCCTTAAGTAAATATGTAAGCAGTTAAGTTATGTTTAGGAATTTACCAATGAATAGTCTTTATTTACTGTAATTATCTCTAAAAATCATCATGTGTTCAGTGACTAATTCTCTAGAGCTTTCACTAAGATAAATAAACAGAGGCAGCAATAACCAGTTCCCTAGTATTTCCCAATCATCGACATGACTTTTAATCAGATTTTAGATTTAAGGAGAGCTCTGTTTCTCCTTAGGAATCCAAACTATGCTATCTCCTAGTTGGCTCCATGGAAAATCTAAGCCTCCCTGTTGCTCAATGACTAAAGTCCAATCGAGCTCTTGATCATCCCTTTATATTGTGCATGTAATGCTGACAGATTTGAACATGAGTTATGTGTTAGCAAGAACCTAGCACAAACAGTCTGATGCTGCATTAGTATAACTTAACTTGGTAATATATTATTGAAATACTTTTTGGAATACTTCCTTATTGGATGGTCAATAGACACTGACCAGAACAGCTTTCCCAATGCTCACTTCGCAGACACCACATGATTCAGCAACAAAAATGGCAGTGCCACCCAAGCCGGTAAGACTCAGTCGATAGAGCATCAGCCCATAGACTGAAGGGTCCTGGGTTCGAATTCCAGTCAAGGGTACATACCTCGGTTGCAGACTCAGTTCCCAGCCCCAGTCAGAGTGCGTGCAGGAGGCAACCAATCGAGATGTGTCTCTCTCACATCGATATTTCGATCTCTCTGTCTCTCCTCCTCCTTTCCACTCTCTCTGAAAATCAATGGAAAAAATAACCTCGGGTGAGGATTAACAAAAAAACACACAAAACAAACAAACAAAAAATGGCGATGCCTGGCAGAGTAGGATTAGTTCTGATTGTCATGTGCCCATGTTGTTAGAGTTGTTCAATATTTTAAATATCCTCCTTGGCTCATAATCACTTGTGAGTTCTACCTTTGCCCCACCACAACATGCCTTTGGAGGTCCGTGGCCTTCACAGTCTTTTCGTGGGCTATTTCCCTCTGGTTGCAACCAAAAAGTTAGCTAGCATTCTGAGAGAAGAGTCACATCCCATAAAAAGATGGAGTACTACTTCTAAACCTCACCTTTTAACAGACATTTTGGATCTCATGAAAACCAGGTCCTAAAGCTTCTGCACTGTATTAATAGGTAAGCCCTCAGGGCCCTGCCTTAGAGCACTCTCAGAGCCCATGTCATTTGTATTTTAAAATGTTTATCTAGCATAGTTGGTTCAACACCTTACACAGAGAAATAGCTTGCTACATTGTATTTGATTGAATCTGGTTTTGTAAACCACAGAAAAATTTAATTGGTGTGCTTGTGAGGCAAGTAATAGAGGCAGGTGCACTCTGAAGTCATAGCCAATAAATAGCTGCCAGTGAGGCAGAAGACACACAAACTATAAAAGTGGACATGAGGACTCCGAACACACAGGCACCTGGGACCATTTAACAGTGCCCAACATATCCTTCAAGGCGTGACTAATGTTCCTTTATGAAGATGACCTAGAATTATCAAAAAAAGCATAACTTTTGTTTTCTATCCTATGACTAAGGGGGCAAAATAGTTTTAAAGAGCATTTCAGAAAGATTTTTATCCAGTTTGATAAAAAGAGACAAATATTAATGTTTTGTTTTTTGAAATTTCATGTTTATTGATACCTCCTGACTAGACAGTGTTCCAATAAATAAGGTGTAACTGTAAAAAGACCTTAATGCGAATTTGTGGACTTTTGTAGTATCTGATGGGACAGTAATATTAACAAAAATTATTCCTCATAGAAATTATGGTGTTGAGAAAATTATTTTGGAACCAGAACCAGCATTAAAAAGAGGTACCTGATTTCAGTGAAGGCACTTCTAAGCTCATAGAGTTTGTTTATGGAGGGAACGAATATAGAATATTAATCTCCTGTGTTCTCTTTTTGATGAAATATGATTGAAGAATTATTTTCTCACTAATAATAGTAGAAATGAGCCTGGCGAAGAATTGTCTAAAATGAACTGTTGCCATCATTAATTTCTGCATGTACACCTCCCCCCCCGCCCCATAAGTATGCATTGTTTCTGGAGGGAAAATTATTTTCCCCCATTAATATCATACGTAATCCAAAATATTTGTGCATTATTTAGAAATAGAATTGTGGACTAAAACAAGAATAAAGATAAAGAACACCTTAAAATGTTTTATGAGGTTCAGTTTGCCATTGGAAATTCTTTCAAATAACAATAGGACTTTGCTTATCACATGAGGATTTTCAAGTGCTATGTGGATGTGAATGCTCACGCTACCTTGTATTAGAGGTACTATTCTCCTGAAAAGAAACTATACAAATGGAAATGCTGCTTGTGTGTGCTTAGTGAAACGCATGTGCATTTTCTTCAGAAGCATAGCTTTTAAAATTAAGTTTAGCTTTGTATTATTCAGTGTCATGAGCAGCAAACATTCCAATTAATTTAAAAGAGGTATCTTTTTCATAACAAAATAAACAACATAGTAGCTTACAAGATGTGCCCTAAATAGAGTTTTCTATGTACACATGTATATACTTAAAGAAATTTACTCAGGGGAGGCTTTTTGATAGACTCTATTTATGCTGACATGTATTTTTGAAAACCTACTATGTGCTCAGCAATAGAAAACCTGTTTTAGTTCCTTTTCTCTGCGTTACTCCCTTCCCTTTTATTTTTTAATCCCGTTTTAGCATTTCAGCTTCCACCTGCATTTAGAAAGCAGCATTTGTGTTGCATCAAATAGTTTTTAAAGTGTGCTCTTTTAACCTCTGGTTAGCATAAATAGTGTATTTGGATAACAATTACAACAGGACATTTTCTTTTGGTGATTTCATCTTTAGCTGATACAATATCATTCCACTTATCACTAATGGTTCTCCTAATTTTTTTTTATTGGCATGAATAACCCAGTAAAGCAATGGGATATGGAATTATTATTTTTTTCAGGTTTTAAGTTTTAATTATAGTTCCCACTAGATGTGAGAATTGAGAGTCTTCCCATTACTTATGTTATCTTGTAAACCTTTCCAATTATGAGGCAGATTTTCTTGATTTTAGCTACCATTATAAAATATAATTAATTTTGAATTCACATTGTAGGATCATATTTTCCTGTTACTGAGGTTGTTAATACATTCTCATGTACAGCACAATATTAAGTGGAACTCAACGGTCTGAAACCACAGCCAACAAATAAGAATTTTATCTGAATTTGATCATTAGGAAAAATAAAATATGATTTTACCAGAGATTAACTGTATGACAAAAAATCTTGTTATCCCCTAAAGTCAAGTTATAGTGAAGCAAAACACCCAACAGCTTCTGTTAACCTTAATAAGAATTGATGTCCAGGAATGCTTGTTTTAAGGCATTGTAATATCTCTAGTAATGAGAGAAGGATATATAGGTTTAGAGGTGTATTAAGACACACACACACACACACACACACACACACACAAACACACAGGATTGTATTGAAAATAATTCTACCCAAAGAGGTTTTAAAAATTGTTAATTTTTTTAAAAAAATCACCCAGTATTTTATTAATTGTATCTATTTTACACGGTACTGATTTTAGACAGTAGCATACTTTATCTTTACATAAACTGATGAAGAATAGCTATTTTTCTCATGCATCTATTATTTATGTTAACAATCTCATGCCACATTATATCCTCATATCTTTAAAAATTAGCCCAATCTCTTTTAGATAGAATGATGGCTTAATCTTTGTTAAATTTATTATCATATTTCTTTAATTATAAATGGGAAATCCACTCATTTTCTCAATCTTATTCATTGATAGGAACTGCTATGCAATTGATTCAGCTGTAATATCTGTATATATTTTAAATACCACTAAAGTGATAAAACCAGTTTTTGTTAAAGGCATGGTTTAGTTATTTGGTGACCTTTTAGGGAATACCTATTTCTTTTTTTGTAAATTATTCGTTTTAAAATTTTTTTATTGATTAAAGTATTACATATGTGTTCTTATCTCCCCATTGCCCCCCAACTCATCCCCTCCACTCATGCCCTCATCCCCCTGTTGTCTGTGTCCATTGGCTAGGCTCATATGTGTGCATACAAGTCCTGTGGTTGATATTTCCCCTTTACCCCGACCTTCCCTTACCTTCCCTTAGAGGTTTGATGGTCTGAAAGTACCTATTTCTTAAACTATGCTTGCAAAACTAGCCTGATGCAGACAAGCCACTATGCTTACAATTCTGTCAGCTGCCACTAGGTGGTGGCTGAATCAGATTTTTTTCTATGAAAATTAATTCTTTATTAAAATTATCAATATAACTACTCAGTTATCAATTATAGACAGAGTAATACACAATTTTAATATTTACGTAAATGAAATTGCATAATTATGAGCACCTTTTCCTACCAACTTTTGATATTAATAACTTCAACATACTTTGTGTTTTAAGAAAGTCTATGCCATATCCTATATGTAGCTTCCTATAGGTTTTCTGCTTATAGCTTTCTCTTCTACTGCCCTACTTAATTGTTATGCTGCTAGTTCCAGTTGTCTTAAACACCTAAAGTCTGAATTCTTTGGGTTTCAAGTGAATATTATTTGTTAGCACATTTGATAATAGGAAATAACTGTGTCATGCATTGAGTGCAATGTCTCACTAGGCCTAATTTCTTTTCAGCTAGCAGTCGTAAGATTTTATCCCTTCTCCCAATAACACACACACACACTTTAAGTATCCCTCCATCCCCTGGTTGGATGCACTGGTTTCCAGTAATATGATATATTAGTAAACACATAGATATGTGCCTGTATCTTCCTTTGGTCTGAAAAATCCTGTTATGGTCTCTTCCACCGGCTAGCTGCCAGCTTCTGTCACTCATTCTCACTCCTTTCTTTTGGATTTTGATGCTTAGATTGTTTTTAAAAAGCTAATTTGTATCAAATAATAAAAATTATCTATTAACTTCTTTCCCAGGTTCCTGGCAGTTTTATAGTCTGCTTTGGAAAACGAGGCCATTACTCTATTTCTTCCTTTGAAAATATTTATTTCAACTTCCAAATGAAATAAATAGAATGGTATTAAGTAAAAACATAAAGACATAGTGGCTTAAGTTATTTTGATCACATGTATTTTCATGCCATGAAAACTAAGAATTTAAATATAAAGAGAAGGGAGAGAGAGAGAGAGAGAGAGAGAGAGCGCTCTTGTGCTGGTTGTGTCACTAAATCCTTTTGTAACTGTGACCAAGTGCTTTATCTTTATAGACATGTTGTCTTGTCCAAAAAATGTGGGAATTGGTCTGTAGATCAGCATTCCCCACATTGTGAGTCTGACTCAGCCTCATATTAAAGCAAAAATGTGGAGAATGCATTTTAGTTTTAGGTCTGCTTGAGTTCATGACTGAACAAGTCAACTACTGATAAAAAGAACAGATTTTTATGCATAATGAAAGTGTATAGGTTTGTTCATTTTCTTTCTGGAATTTCTTGACCTGCTGTTATCAATGTATCAAATGCTTTGCATTTGGGAGACACTGGTAGATATAGCACATTATATTCACAATGAAGGAAAACAGGAACCCTGCAATGGTATTTCTTTCATTTGTGTAGATGCAGTCATTGTGGTTTACAAGAAATGCTACCTTTGAATAAGAAAGTATTCTAAAAGGGCACAGCTTGTCATTCTATATTTCTCAGAGTTTGTTGTTATAAAGTAAGTGAGATTCAGAACTTAATCATATGCTACCTCTAACAATTTGTGGATGTGAGATTTATCTCTCCAACTAGATTATAAACTCATTGAGGGAAGAGAATCTGCCTCATACTAGTATATGCATTTTGCATCACTTGAAAACCAAATGCAGTGCTATGCACGTAATACACAAGTTAGCAATTCACATCCTTTCTGTTACTATAATAAAAAATTTCTAACTCATGGCATCTTAGCTGTGTATAGTACTTTTTATGTTTTTAATCCAACTTCCCATGTAATGTGTTAGGAACCAAATGAAGAGGAGTATACTACCTAGTGAATTAGTCCAATATGTTGTTGAAGAGCCAGCCCTTCACTCTGTTGAATAAAATGTGTATCTCCTTGACTCCGTAGTTTTCACCAATAGAACCTTCTAAAGAAACAGAAAACAAGTCAACTTCTTGCTTTTATTTTTTTCATTAGTCTCTAGAGTTTCTAATTTTTAAGTACTTATATAAGGAACTCAATGTCTGCAGAGTAAATACATAGCAAAACCTTAAAATTAATCTTAATAAAATAATGGAATGAGGTTTGTCAGATTCCTATTTTCATATTGAACAAGATGAGTTCAGTGATTTATTTCAGAAGCACTTAGTGCTAAATTTGTGCCACACACTGTTCTAAGTGCTTTATAAATATTAACACATTCCAAATTTCAAAACAACCCTATGAGATACATACTATTATTGACAACATTTCATGGATGAAGAAACTGAAGTGCTGATCATTTAGGTAAGTTGCACAAGGTATCTCAACTAGTAGATAAGAGGTGGAATTATGAGCAAGGACTTCTGACTCTCTTCTCAACCATTATGCTATTGTGGGATATGTTTCATGTTTTGTTTTGTTTTAAACCAGGGACATTTCAATTTTTCTTCTTTTTTGTTCTTATAAGTAAATACCTAGTTGTTTAAAATTTTCATTTTTCATGAGACGTTATTTACTTATTTTTAAATGTTTTCCCTTTTAAAGATCTGGAAAAAATACTGCTTAAATATCTGAAGAGATACTGCTTTCATTTACTCTGTTTTGCCACCTTGAAGCACTGTACATTTATTTTGATTATATAAAACATTTTTCCTAATTATATAACTGATGTTGCTAATATCTGGGTAAGTTTTTCTCCCTAGCCTCTAAGGATGCTGTTAAATCAGCTATTTTCTGACCCTAGGGAAGCTCTTTACTTTTTCCCATCTAGGGCCTTTGCACTGTCCCACACTGAATTTATATAAATGTTCACTTTAGGTAAAATCAAATCTAAAACATCAAATAAATACCATAATTTGTTTACATATATTTTTCATTGTTTTTAAATTTTTAACAACCTACTTATGGTGTCTAACACCATAAGTTCTATGTCATTAACTGTGATCATGGGTTTATTGAGTGCTTACTTCACACCAGGGGTTTTCACATTTGTCATATGATTTAATCTTGCTAGGAAACTGAAATGCTGAGGTTTAAATTCAGGTCTTTGTGATTTTACAGCTCATTCTATATACCACAGGAAAACTAACCTTTCTTTATTTTTCTGGGCCGTAGTTTCCTCGTATTTGCAATGAAAACAAATGGAATGAGAGTCTAATAAGTGCCAGGCACCAGAATAAGTCCTGCCCCAAACTGGTTCACAGAAATAGGTGCACAACTATGATATGATGGGATTATGGTGGATAGTTCTATTTGAACAATGATTTGAGAACCTGGTGATTCTTTCAGTTGATGGAGTTGAGAAATTGGCCTTAGAAGAGCAAAGGGGATTTCTCCCTTTGTAAGGAAGTACATTCTATTATTTTACATGTATATGTAAAATTTAAGCTTGTGGCATCAAGCATATAGTTTGCTAGACTCTTGAAATCCATGAGAATAGAAACCATGTCCAATACTTTGTACATAGTACTTAATACATATTTGGAAAATAAATTAAGGAAAACAACAGCTTTTTTAAATAAACAAACTTTCTCTTATACACAACTGACAATTCAAAGATTTTTTTAAGGAGTAACTACTCTATTTAATGTGCATGGCCACCTTTATTATTTATACTAGAGGCCTGGAACACGAAATTGTGCACATTGAAAGGAAATTAATTAGAAGAAATATTTTAATATCGCTATTCGCTCTTTCTCTATAATAGAGGTGTCAACCAAATTCACGATCAGCAATGACAGATGGAAACAAATGCATGTGATTGGCACCAGCAAGAACTTTACATAATAGATAAACTTGCTTAGTTAGCCCAGCCTTCTGATTTAGCTAAACTTTTTCCAGTCCAATGAAGCACCCCAACTTCTCTTTCAGGTAATTGTCAGCAGCACAGCAGTAAATATCAACATGAAGCAGGTTATTATTGTAGATCACTCAGGGAGAACAAAGGGTAAAATATTTAACTGTAGCAGTGTTTGACTATATTCTGCACAGTGAGAAAACCTGAAATCATTTTCAAGTTCCACCATTTCTTACTTCTTTTTAGTCGGGTCAAGTTTCTAAACTTTCTAAATCTCCATTTTCCAGCTAAGGAAAATAAAATAAGATTCCACCGAGTCTCCTATTTACCTACTCCAGGACTTCTGTGAGACTCAAATGAGATGAGGCATGGAAAAAGGCTCCACAGACATTTGGTTAAAGTATAAAATGTTTCCACCTGTCTATAAAGCAAATTGTGTTCTTGGGCTGAAGAAATGCCAAGAAGGCTAGTTGCTAGGGAGAGGAGGCCAGGAGTTGCTATGTGACGTCATTACCAGGTGCTAACAGCGACCATTTCTGGGCTGGGCTGGGCTGAAGGCCACATTTTGCGCTCTGGGGTCTTGGCAGTGTCAGTTGCGATTTGGTGGGATGTTGCTCTGGGGTGGTGGCAGGGCCTGTGTCCCACTTAGGGGAAGCTGAGTGTTGCTTTGTGGGCGTCAGGTCCACAGTGCTGTTTCACTGTAAATGGCCAGTGCATATCATGGCAGTTCCTGAATTGAGCATCTGCTCCCTGGTGGTCAGTGCACATCATAGCAGACGGTTAGACAGTTGGACACTTAGCATATTAGCTTTATATATATATAGATAGATAATATTCAACTCAGCTAGTATTTATTGAGAACCTTGTGTAGGTACTGTCCTGGGGTTATTCCTATGGTTTTAGTGATATTTAAATCAAATTAATCTTGTTCTTAAATTCCACTGAGTCTAGGGCAGTTTTAATAGAATGGTATAGATGGAAGCCATATTGTAGTGCTTACAAGAGTGATTGGGAGTGAGGAAGAGGAGGTATCAGGTGGAAAATATTTCAGAATGAAGGCTACAGGAAGCCTTCCCTGAGAAAGAAAAAGAGCCGACTTGTAAAAAAGTCAAGGGGTTGTTTTTGGGAGAGACAGAATTGCAACTTAAGATATACTGGGCAAACACCTGAAGAACATGACTAGGAAATGGATGATTTTTTCATAATATGGCTTGATCTCTAAATCAGTAACCTTCTGGCCCTAAACATAAGTTTCAAAAAAATGAAGTGTATATAACATATGGATTCCTAAATTCATGTCATATATCCACTAAGATTATCTTTTAAATATTTCTTTGAAATTTTAAAAATAAAATGTAACCATGAGGGGTTCTGGCTTATTAATGTTTATACATCTTCACATCTAGTTATGTGGACTTACGGTAGTCTTCAATAAATATTTGTTCAGGAAATATATTTATGAGAAATCTTATATAATAAAAGGCTAATATGCAAATTGTCTCATCCACCAGGAGTTCAACCAGGGGGCAGGGCCAGCTGGCCAACCGCCTACAACCCCTCTTCCCAGCTGGCCCCGCCCTATTGGGGCGGGCTGGTCGGACCACACCAGTGCATGAATTCATGCACCAGGCCTCTATCCTATATAGTAAAAGGGTAATATGCCTCCCAGCTCTGGGATCAGCAGAGCCACGAGGCCTCCCAGCACCGGGATCCGCATGACAGGGGGCAGCGCCCAAACCCCCGATCGCCCTGCGGCTCTGTGTGTGACAGGGGGCGGTGCCCCAACGCCCCTGATGGGCCCTGCTCTGTGAGTGACAGGGGGTGGTGCCCCCACCCCCTGATTGGCCCTGCTCTGAGTGTGACAGGGGGCGGTGCCCCAACGCCCCTGATGGGCCCTGCTCTGTGAGTGACAGGGGGTGGTGCCCCCACCCCCTGATTGGCCCTGCTCTGAGTGTGACAGGGGGCGGTGCCCCAACGCCCCTGATGGGCCCTGCTCTGTGAGTGACAGGGGGTGGTGCCCCCACCCCCTGATTGGCCCTGCTCTGAGTGTGACAGGGGGCGGTGCCCCAACGCCCCTGATGGGCCCTGCTCTGTGAGTGACAGGGGGTGGTGCCCCCACCCCCTGATTGGCCCTGCTCTGAGTGTGACAGGGGGCGGTGCCCCAACGCCCCTGATGGGCCCTGCTCTGTGAGTGACAGGGGGTGGTGCCCCCACCCCCTGATTGGCCCTGCTCTGAGTGTGACAGGGGGCGGTGCCCCAACGCCCCTGATGGGCCCTGCTCTGTGAGTGACAGGGGGTGGTGCCCCCACCCCCTGATTGGCCCTGCTCTGAGTGTGACAGGGGGCGGTGCCCCAACGCCCCTGATGGGCCCTGCTCTGTGAGTGACAGGGGGTGGTGCCCCCACCCCCTGATTGGCCCTGCTCTGAGTGTGACAGGGGGCGGTGCCCCAACGCCCCTGATGGGCCCTGCTCTGTGAGTGACAGGGGGTGGTGCCCCCACCCCCTGATTGGCCCTGCTCTGAGTGTGACAGGGGGCGGTGCCCCAACGCCCCTGATGGGCCCTGCTCTGTGAGTGACAGGGGGTGGTGCCCCCACCCCCTGATTGGCCCTGCTCTGAGTGTGACAGGGGGCGGTGCCCCAACTCCCCAATCAGCCCTGCTATGAGCCCGACCAGGGGCTGCACCCGGGAGCAGGCCTAAGCCAGCAGGTCTTTATCCCCAGAGGGGTCCCAGACTGCGAGAGGTCACAGGCCGGGCTGAGGGACCACCCTCCCCCACCAAGTGCACAAATTTTTGTGCACTGGGCCTGTAGAAAATTTTAAAGAACTACTATCGATATGCATTCAGTAATTGAATATGAGCCATTTACATTGAATGGTTTAGAGTCCTTCATTTATTTGCCTGATGGTAATGAACTAAATTTGATCTTTCATGATTACTTGCAACTTAGAATTCTCAAAATCCTTACACTTTGAAACATCGTATTTGATTTTTATAAATTTGATAACCCAATTGTGTTGTTTCAATGATTACTAATATGAAAGTTGTTTTGTTACTTGTGGCTTGAATGTTTTTAGTTGAACCACTGTTTAAAAGTACATGTGATTAATAATATCATTCATATTCAGACGCTGGGAATTTTAGCTCAGTTTTATGTCTGTGAGTTGAAGAAGTTTCTGTTATGCTGAGGATCTTTATGATCTTTTGTGGGGTTATACTGTTACTTACAATAGAATCAAGGCATTTTGGTCTCCTTCAAATTATATGGCAGTCAAGTTTAACCATTTAAGTCAGTACTTGGTGATATAGGTAATGGAATGTTACCTATATCCTCCTAAGGTATACTTATATGATTTTAATTTGATGAACACAGCATGGTGACTACTATATAGCCTTTCATCAGCTTTAATAGACAGTCCATTCACCTCTGTATAAATGTAAGTGCTCTCTTTAACACAATATTGAAGCAATTAATTCTTCTCCTCCTGTTTCTTTTTTGCTTGGCCATTTAAGCTGAGTTGTTTTTTGAATGATTCTTGATCTATAGGTATCTTCTTATTTTCCATATATTTTGGAGCTTACCTTAGTGTACAGACTTCCTTGCTAATTAGACTTCAGCAATTTCCTTGAATTTTACTTTCAAATTCCTGCTTTCTTTTCAGGCTATTACTCAGATCTTGTACTGAAACCTTCACATGGAGAAATTTTTATTTTATTTTTCCTTCTCTTTATGATTTGCAAACTGCAGATTTTGATATAGCAAGCTTACAAACTAGCAACAGAGAGATGAGTTTTTGAAAGCACTGCCTACCTTCACAGGTGTTTTTTTTAAATATAATTTATAAATCTTGGTTCAAAGTTTTCACTTGGATTTGGATAACCATTTACTTTCATAAATATTTTTTTTATTATTGGGGGAGGGATTTAGTATTCCCAAAGGCTTTTATACTTCCCTTCTGCCAGCTGGATGCCAGATTTCTGGACCACATGTTCGCTTGAATAGCAGATTTTAAACCCAATGTGTCAAGAATTTTCTAACTTATTTGCCAGACGTGCATGAGATGATATATTCAAAAAATTATAAACAGTTCAGAACCCTCTGGCTTTCATGGATAGGCAGTAATGAACTTTCACATTGCAATTACAAGAAACTGGAAAGAAAATTGAGAAACTAGAATTTTTTTTAAAAAAAATTCATTTTAGAGAGAGGAAAGGAGAGGAATAGAGAGAGAGAAGCTCAATGTGAGAGAGAAACATCGGTCAGTGCCTCTTGCATGCCCCATACTGGGGATCGCCTTTGCCCTAACCGGGAATCGAAACAGGGATCTCTTGGTTCATGGGTTGATGCTCAACCACTGAGCAACACGGACCAGATGAGAAGCTGGAGATTTTAAAATTAGTGTTCATGACTCTATTATTATGACATCTGAAAACTTTAAATATTAAAAAACTCAATATTTGGTGACAACTCTAGAGTTGAGATTTACAGCAGATTTTTTAAAACATGAGACTTCAACAGTGCTCTTTATTATTATATACTTCATATGGTATTGGAATGATTGAGTGAGATAATCAATATAAAAACACAACACAATGTCTGGCACAAAATAAGAGCACCATAAATGTTAACTGTTATTAACATATAGGAATGCCAATTGTTTAATAACCAAGATACCACTTTAGAGCACATCATAAATTGCGCTCAGTAAAGCTAATTTATCTTCATTGTGCTTTAGTGGTTATTCTGTTATCCCTAAACTCACTTTTGTAATTTTTACTCAGTAAAATCCCCAGTATCTCAATTGATTATAAATTTATATAGAGAACTTTTTAGTTTAAGCATACTTGGTATACAATATTATATTATTTATATTCATTTCAGGTGTACAATATGGTGGTTTAACATTTTATCCCTTACAATGTGATCATGCCAAAAATTCTAGTAATCATCTGTCACCATGCAAACTAACCACAATATTATTGACTGTATTCCTCTTCACCTTCTTTACTCATCCCCCTATTCCCTCCTCTGTGGTAAACATACCTTTGGTCTTTGTTTCTATGAGTCTGCTTTAGTTTGTTTAGATTTCATATATAAGTAAAGTCATATGGTATTTATATTTCTCTGTCCGACTTAGCGCAATACTCTAAGTCTATTCATGTTGTCACAAATGGCAAGATTTCATTCTTTTTTAAATTTATGTGTAATATTCCATTATATATAAAGTATATCATATATAATGGGCTATATATATCACATCTTTTCTTTATTCATCTATCAATGGACATCTAAGTTGCTTCCATATCTTAGGTATTGTAAATAATGATACAGTGAACATAGGGGTGCATATATCTTTCAAATTCGTGTTTTTGTTTTCTTTGGATAACTACCTAGAAATGGAATTGCTGGGTTCTGTGGTAGATCTATTTTTAGTTTTTTTAAGGAAGCTCCATAGTGTTTTCCATAGAGACTGAACCAATTTGCATTCTCACCAACAGTGCACAAGAGCCCCCTTTTCTTCACATCCTCACCAACACATGCTATTTGTTGGCTTTTGATAATAGCCATTCAGACTGGTGTGAAGTGGTATCTCATTGTGGTTTTGATTTGCATTTCCCTGATGACTGGTGATACTGAGCATCTTTTCATATGTCTGTTGGCCACCTGTATATCTTCTCTGGAGAAATGTTTTGTTTTGATGTCCTCTACCCATTTTTTATGGGATCGTTTATTTATTTATTTTTGTTATTGAGTTGTATGAGTCCCTTGTATTTTTTTATATCAACCCCTTATCCGATATACCATTTGCGAATATATTTTCCTATTTAATAGGTGATCTTTTTATTTGTTGATGGTTTTCTTCAGTGTACAAAAACTTTTTAGTTTGATGAAGACCATTTATTTAATTTTGCTTTCTTTGTTTTCCTCAAGAGAATATATCCAGATACATATTACTACATTGATATCAAATAGTTATTAACTATGTTTTGTTCTAGGAATTTTATGGTCTTAGGCCTTTCGTTTATAGAATATTTTGTATGTATGTTTATTCCGACCAGAGGATAGTAGATGAAATGGTCTCACATAAGTAGAAACAAGAAATAAGAGGTCAAAACCTTTGTTAAGATTTGGTCAATGGGATAAATATGCTCGATTATATGCTTTGGTTAGCAATACGCTTTGGCCAGGAGGGTCAGATTGTTATAAGCCAGTGAGCTGAGTCTGATTCTAAAAGGTTTTCAGAAATTAGAGTGGATTGAGTAGAGTCCAAAGTTTGGATAACCTACATTAGAGAAGAAGTTGGGACAAAACCATGTATGCCAAAAAAAAGGTGTTTTCTGAAACTGAAAGAGGGTGTCAAGGCAGTTGCAATGAAATTAATGGAAGACACAGACCAACAGGGATCAATAAATCCTTATAATTTCAGAGGCAAGGTACTGCCTTTCCCCAAGGATTCAAAGCTACCCAGAGTGCCCTTTTGGTTTTCAGTATTATGAAATGCCACCACAGCCAGGAATTAAGCTCCAATATATATGAGTTGACAATGAAAAAAAAGAAAAGAAATGAATCAGGACAATTGGGTTAAACTTTTGGGACTCTGCCTACCCATTCTGAACACAGATTGCCAAGATATCAGATACGATGAAATTTGATCACGAGCTGTTCATATATACACTAACAATGTCAGGCATGTTAGCCAAGTAGATTAATTAACCTTTCTGGGCCTCCATTCAAAGTCAAAGCAATCAAAAGGATACTTGTTCAATACTGGCTTTGATAACTCTGTTGTGAGCTCATTTAGAGTTATTTCGACTATTTTTATATTTGATGCGGACTTTATTTTCCACACTCTTCTTTTTAAAAACTGAAATCTGGATTTAAATTACACACCACACAAAGGTTTGCATATAAGTCATTTCCCTGTTTTTTAAAACTTATTTTTATTGTTGCAAGTATTACAGATGTCCCCTTTGTGTGCTTTTTCCCCCATTGACCCCCTCCAAACCCATACCCATCCCTCTCAGGCCTTCATCACTGTATTGTCTATATCCATGAGTTATGCATATTTTCATGTAAGTTCCCAAGTTAATCACTCCCCTCCCACATCACACCCCCGCCCTCCCCTCTGAAATTCGTCAGTCTTTTCCATGCTTCTATGTCACTGGACCTATTTTATTCATCAGTTTATTTTGTCCATTAGATTCCACATATGAGTGATATCATGTAATACTTATCTTTCTTTTATTGGGTTATTTCGCTTAGCATAATACTCTCCAGTTCCATCCATGCTGTTACAAAAGGTGAGAGTTCTTCCTTTTTTATAGCTGTGTAATATTCCATTGTATAAATGTATTATAGATTTTATATACTCATATGCTGTTGGGCACTTGGGCTGTTTCTAAATCTTAGCTATTGTAAATTGTGCTGCTATGAACATAGGAGTGCATATATGCTTTTTGATGGGTGTTTCTGGTTTCTTATGATATATTCCTAGAAGTGGGATCACTGGGTCAAATTGGAGTTCCATTTTTAATTTTTTGAGGAAACTCCATACTGTTTTCCACAGTGGCTTCATCAGCCTGCATTCCCACCTAGCAGTGTACTAGGGTTCCCTTTTCTCCACATCCTCACCAACACTTGTTTGTTGATTTGTTGATGAGAGTCATTCTGACAGGTGTGAGATGATACCGCATTGTCGTTTTGATTTGCATCTCTCAGATCATTAGTGACTGGATTATTTGCCTTCCTTTTGTTAAGTTGTATTAGTTCCTTATATATTTTGGAAATTAATCCCTTATGGAATGTATCATTGGTAAATATGTTGTTCCATGCAGTGGGCTTTCTGTTCATTTTGTTGATGGTTTCTTTTGTTGTGCAGAAGCTTTTTTCATTTTGTTGATGGTTTCCTTTATTATGACGATGACATGATATTATACATAGAAAACCCTAAGGACTCTGCAAAAAACTACTAGATTTCATAAATGAATTTGGTAATGTAGCACGATACAAAATCAACACCCAGAAATCAATGGCATTTTTATACACCTATAATGATTTCTCAGAAATAGAAACTGAAAAAAAATCCCATTTATCATTGCAACGAAAATTTAAGATACTTAGGAATAAACATAACCAAGGAAGTAAAAGATCTATACTTGGAAAACTATAGGAAGTTGAAAAAAGAGACAGAAGAAGATATAACAAGTGGAAGAATATACCGTGTCCATGGATTGGTAGAATCAACATCATTAAAATGTTCTTACTACCCAAAGCAATTTATAGATTTAAGTCAAGACAGTCTCTTCAATAGATGGTGTTGGTAAAACTGGACAGGAGCATACAAAAAAAATTAAAATAGATCACCAACATCACCATGCACTAGAATAAATTCAAAATGGATAAAAGACTTAAATGTAAGTCGTAAAACAGTAGAAATCTTAGAAGAAACCATAGGCAAGAAAATCTCAGATATCTCTTGTAGCAATATGTTTGCAGAGACATCTCTCAGAGCAAAGGAAACTAAGAAGAAAATAAACAAATTGGACTACATAAAAATATTTCCCTATTTTTTAAGTCAAACTAGGGTTAAAATTGATTGATTTCATAAGGTTGTTTTTATTGAAGATGACTCTTACTTTTCAGGGTTAAGGTTTTGCTTTCTATTCTCATGGTATAATTGAACCAATCTTCTTTCTAGGTCTCTACTGCTTTGAGGGTTTCACAATTTTTCCTGTGATAGTTGCTGAGATTGACCTTGAGAGATAGAGTAGAACTGTTATATTGGGGCCATAAAGATGACTTTATAATGACTTCACTTGTCCAAAATTTGATGAAATTATTTTTAAAAGCCAGCTTATTTTACATTTCCTCTAAATTTCTCTATAAAGAAAGGCCCATAATTTCCAATCCAGCATAAACCACTCTGAAAAATCAAGAGAAAAAATGGAATTTTAGAGTTCTTTAAGGAAGGATACTCTGAGGCCTTTATGAATATTGGGAGATGTATAATTTAAGATTTTTATAATGTCTGTGCTCCTAATAATTTACTTTTAACTCTTTAATAAAGTAGCCATCTTTTCAATTAACTATAGGCTATTGGCATATATCTATAATAACAAAAGCATAATATGCTAATTAACCAGACAGTCGAACGACCTTCCGAACGTCCTTCCTGACAAAGGTGCCCCTTGCACGAATTTTGTGCATTGGGCCTCTAATATATTTCAGTCACTTGTACGATATAAATGTGAAATAATGCCTTCCAGCAGCAGTAACTTCAGACACAAAAGGTAGAACTCTTGTGTACACTTAGCCAGAAAAATTACTTTCCCAGAAAAATCCCTTTGAGTCCACTAGAAGTATTGGCATTGATGTATTAATCTACTTGGTCTTTGAAATTAGTGCATATTTGGTCCTCAACATTTTCAGCCACAAATATTTTTGTCTACCTGTTCACTATTTTTATAAGCGCTCCTAATAGTAATAGGGGCTTTGAATTGAGACTGAGAATCTGAATTTATTGGCTATAACACCAGTGTTGAATTCATGTAAAGAAGCCCTCATTGAATGCCTACTTGATACAGTGATGAATCCTATATACCAGCGATATTCAACAGGCGTGCCACAGAATTTTTAAAACATGCAATACCTGACTATTTAGTCAGGAGCACTGACCTCTTTTCTTTAAGATTATCAAATAACAAAATGATAACAGCCAACAAAGCAATGACAGTCTTGTATGAATGAATGAAAATTATTCCTATTTTTTGTCAGATCGGCAAAAATATTTCTTTTGCTGTGCCACAGAATTTTAGTAATTATTTTATGTATGAAAAAGGTTGAAAATAACTGCTTTACTCCATTAAATCCATTAGATACTACTTTTGTTTATCTTTGACAAATAATATCCTTATATGATTGACAACTTTGACTACAGACTTACTTGAACTATTTATTAGTATTCTGAGAATAAACACTTAGTGATAGTTTTTGATTATTGTTTTGCTGTGTGTGTGTGTGTGTGTGTGTATGTGTGTGTGTTTGTGTTGGTGAACAGTGAATGCTCAACTAAATCTTATCAGTGAAAAAATCAGCCCCGAAAATTCAATTGAGTTAAATTAAATATGTACTTTCGGAGGACCATGAATACTTCCAAACCACTGGAGTGCTAAAGTCCTGTAACAGGAACTTACAGGATGACATTTTAATTTAAAAGTTACTATCTTAATTTAATTCCCAGCATAAGCTTGTTCTATAACAAAATCTAACAAAGAAAATCCTTGTTGAAATTTCAACTACATTTTTAAAAGGAATTTTCATTATATAGATTAAGATTAAAAAGTGTTTGAGTCAATTTAGAAAATAAGAATACAGTTACATGTCCTTAATGACTGGGTTCTTTGATAAGCAGGTAGTACCAATACTTCCTAATAACTAATAAATTTGACCCAGTCACTTAAGCTCCTTGGCTTCAACTTCCACAAGTGTACAACTGCCTGCTCAATTAACCAATTAAGTTATTCTATAATTCTGTGTACATTAATAAAGATGATATAAAATGCTTTTAAAATGCAAACAGGATGCTGCACTTTTCAGTTTGTTTCTCTACCTACTTTTCATTCTGGCCTGACATGAATCACTGCCTGTCCTGGCTTAACAGTCTGTAAACTGGAGAGAAACACTCTGACCTTCATCCAGTTCCTTTCATCTTTTGTTCTTCCAGAATATGTTGGATACATAAACTGTGCTCTGATTGTGTGTTGTAGATTACTTAAATAAAATAATTTTCCAAGGGCAGATCATTGTTACCATGCTACATTTGTGGCTACTAAGTTTCTACTCCGCTTAAAATCTTTGAGAGAGGCTCCCTTTTCACAACACAGATACACTCTTTGAGTCACTTTCAAGGTCCTTCAGAAACTACCCACACATTATTTCTCTCCCCCAGTATGAACCTGCCATCCCAGTCAGCCCACATATGCTCACCATCCTACAAATTCCAGGACATTAATCTTTTCTTTTCACCCTCATCCTCATTGTTCTTCTTTCCAGGAATGCTCTCTGCTTCTCCTCGGTCCTCATTCTTTAAGGCCCAGCTCCACTTTATCCTGTTTGAAAACCAAAGGACATGTATGCATGCATATAAGCCTAACCAATGGACACAGACAACAGGGGGGGGACGGGAGGGTAATGGAGGGATAAGGACACATATGTAATACCTTAAGCAATAAAGAAATTTTAAAAAATGAATAAAAAAAAAGAAAACTCTCTTGACCACTCCAGGCCTGAGTGATATTCTCATCTCAGAACTCTTATCGGTTTTGTTGTTATTGTTACTGAATTTTTCTCTTATTTGTCTAGATTGTTTACTTTTATTTTATATTATGTTGTTCCCCAATTCAGTAGAGGCTTCTTGAGTGCAAAGGCAGTGTCTTAGGGTTCTCCTGATTCTCCAAAAGCATGGTACACAAGTCTGTGCATGCAGTTGCTGTACAATAATGTTTGTTGTTTGATATTTTCCCACGTGAATTTTTCAAAGGCCTAGTTTGCATGATTTTAGGGAATGATAATAAATATTTGTTAAATGGATAAAATGAATGATGGATATGTTATTGTTTATTTTCATACTCCCAAATTCTCATCCATGGTCAACTAATTGATTGTATGATTCTCAGGACAGGGATTTTTATCTTGTTCACTTTTGTATCCCCAGCACCTAGATAAATACCTAGGTCAGACTAAATGCCCAATAAATATCTGTGGAATTAATACAGCAAAATCACCCAGTATACATTAAATGCAATCAGTCTTGTGATTCACTTTGTATTTTACTCATCTAAAATACCTGAACATTAAAAGACATGAATTGCTAAATATCTTAAGTTTCCATTTTCTTCAAGTTTAAATACAGTTTTGGGTGAATGAAAATCTTTTAATGGCACTAGGACATCTGCCCTATCTACACAAGCAAGCAATTAACTGGTATTGTTTAATAACAACTGTGTTTAAAATACAAATTTTAAATTGTTCTTATATTAAATTGAATTAGTTTAAAGTATTTAAATGGCATTAGGTAACAAATTCTCATAATTTTGTATACTATTAAAAAAAAAATAAACCTTGGCCAGTTGGTGTGACTCAGTACTTGAGTATTGACCTATGAACCGGGAGGTCATGATTCAATTCTCCATTGGGGCATATACCTGGGTCGTTGGTTCAATTTCCCATGGGGGGCATGCAGGAGGCAGCAGATCAATGATTCTCTCTTGTCATGGAAGTTTCTATCTCTCTTCTTCTCCCCTCTTCTAAAAATTTAATAAAAATATATTATAAAAATAATAAAAAGAGATAAACCTTTAAAAAAAGATGAACTTGCTTTACAAAAACCAGTCACATACATTGCTAAAGCTTTGTTTGAAAGAGACACTGTAGCACCTATTTTTCCTTTCTATTACCATATGTATGAACTGTGTTTTTTAATTGGTTTATGAAATAACATCTGATTTTTGATGTGTGTTTTTTAGAAGATATCAGTTCTTTTTTAAAAAATTCTTTATTGTTTAAAGTATTACATATAGTATTACATGTTACCTTTTTCCCCCATTGACCTCTCTCTGGCAACTCCCACCCCCAGCACATGCCCTCACCCCCCTAGTGTCTGAGTCCATTGGTTATGCTTATATGCATGCAAACAAGTCCTTCGGTTGATCTCTTACCCCTGCCCTATCTCTTGCCTTCCCTCTGAAGTATGACGGTCTGTTTGATGCTTCTATGTCTCTGGATCTGTTTTTGTTCATCAGTTATGTTGTTCGTTATATTCCACAAATGAGTGAGATCATGTGATCTTTATCTTTCTCCAACTGGCTTATTTCGTTTAGCATAATGTTCTCCAGTTCCATCCATGCTGTTGCAAATGGGAAGAATTCTATCCTTTAAACAGCCTAAGTGCCCATCAGCAGATGAGTGGATTAAAAAACTGTGGTTCATCTACACAATGGAATACTATGCTGTTGCTGAGCATTTGAGCTGTTTCCAGATCTTAGCTATGGTGAATTGTGCTGTTATGAACATAAGGGTGCATATATCCTTTCTGATTGGTGTTTCTGGTTTCTTGGGATATATTCCTAGAAGTGGGATCACTGGGTCAAATGGCAGTTCCATTTTTAATTTTTTGAGGAAACTCCATTCTGTTTTCCACAACCTCTCCAGCACTTGTTGATGATAGCCATTCTGACAGGTGTGAGATGTATCTCATTGTCATCTGGATTTGCATCTCTCAGGTGATTAGTGACCTTGAGCATGTTTTCATTGGCAAATATGTTCTTCCATGCAGTGGGCTTTCTTGTTGTTCTGTTGATGGTTTCTTTTGTTGTGCAAAAGCAATTTATTTTTCATGCAGTCCCATTTGTTTATTTTCTCCTTAGTTTCCATTGCCCTAGGTCTAGAAGCTGTATAGGTAAAGATATTGCTATGACATATGTCTGATATTTTGATGCCTATGAATTCTTCTAAGATTTTTATGGTTGCCCCGTCTTATGTTTAAGTCCTTTATCCACTTGAGTTTATTTTTGTGTATGGTGTAAGTGGGTGGTCTAGTTTCATTTTTTTTCATGTGCTGTCCAATATTCCCAGTACCATTTATTAAAGAGACTGTCTTGACTTCATTCTATGCTTTTGCCTCCTTTGTCAAATATTAATTGAGCATAATGGCTTGGGTTGATTTCTGGGTTCTCTGTTCTGTTCCATTGGACTACATGTCTGTTATTGTGCCAGTATCAGACATTTTTGAGAACAGTGGCTTTGTAATATAGCTTAATACCTGGTATTGTGATCCCTCCAACTTTGTTCTTCTTTCTCAGGATTGCTGTGGCTATTCTGGGTCATTTTTATTCCATATGAATTTTTGGAGAGTTTGTTCTAGGTCTCTGAAATATGCCATTAGTATTTTAATGGGAATTGCATTAAATCTATAGATTGCTTTGCATAGTATGGACATTTTAATGATGTCGATGTCGAACAGGAGTGGTGAGAGTGGGCATCCCTGTCTTGTTCCTGGTCTTAGGGGAAATGGTTTTAGTTTTTCCCATTGAGTAATGATGTTGGCTGTAGGTTTGTCATATAAGACTTTTATTATGTTGATATATGATCTCTCTATTCCCACTTTGCTGAGAGTTTTTATCAGAAAAGGTTGTTAGATTATGTCAAGTGTTTTTTCTGCATCAATTGATATGTGATTTTATCTCTCAATTTGTTTATGTGATGTATCACGTTTATTGATTTTGGATATTTTACCATCCTTTCATCCCTGGAATAAATCCCACTTTGTCATGGTGTATGATATTTCTCAGGTAATGCTGGATCCCATTTGCTAGAATTTTGTTGAGGACTTTAGCAACCATGTTCACCAGAGTTATTGGCCTATAATTCTCTTTCTTTGTAGTGTCTTTATCTGGTTTTGGGACTAGGATAAATAATACTTCTTCATAGAAAGAGCTTGGAAGTATTCCTTCCTCTTGAAGTTTTGGAATATACTTAGGAGGATAGGTTTTAGTTTTTCTTTGAATGTTTGGTAGAAGTCCCCTGTAAAACTGTCCAGACCAGGGCTTTTGTTTGCTCAAAGTTTTTTGATGACTGCTTCAATTTCCTCCATAGTTACTGGCTTATTCAGATTTTTTATTTTTCCTGATTGAATTTTGGAAAGTCCTATTTTTCTAAGAATATGTCCATTTCTTCTAGGTTGACCAGTGTGTTGGACTAAAGTTGTTCATAGTATTTTTTAACAATCCTTTGTATTTATGTGGGATCAGTTGGTATTTTGCATCTTTCACTTCTGATTTGTTTACTTGGGTCCTCTCTCTTTGCTTTTGGTGAACCTGACTAGAGGTTCAGCAATCTGGTTTATCCTTTCAAAGAACCATCTTTTGGTTTTATTGACCTTTTGTATTGTTTTTTTGGTATCTATGTCATTTTTCCCGCTGTCATCTTTATTATTTCCTTCCTTCTGCTCACTCTGAGCTTTTCTTATTGCTCTCTTTGTAATTCTTTAAGTTGTAGAGTTAGATAATTACCAGTTTTTCTTTCTTTCTTTCTTTCTTTCTTTCTTTCTTTCTTTCTTTCTTTCTTTCT
>NW_006295185.1:2056851-2071760 GCF_000327345.1 Myotis davidii | reverse complement strand
TCTTTCTTTCTTTCTTTCTTTCTTTCCTTCTTCAGCAGGCCTGTAATCCTATGAACTTCTCTCTCTGGACTGTTTTCACTATGTCCCAAAGATTTTGGATTGTTGTGTTTTCATTGTCATTTGTTTCCAGGAAGTCTTTTATTTCTTCTTTGATTGCTTTGGTAAATCAATCATTGTTTAATAACATGCTATTTAGACTCCAAGTGTTTGAATTTTTTGATTATTTTTATTTTTATTGTAGTTGATTTCTAATATTATGCCATTGAGATCTGAGAAGATGCTTAACATGATTTCAGTCTTCTTGAATTTGCAGAGATTTTGCCTGTGACCCAATATGTGGTCTATTTTTGAAAATGTCCCATGTGCACTTGAGAAGAATGTATATTCTGTAGCTTTGGGGTGAAATGTTTTGAAGATATCAATTAAGTCCAACTGATCTAATTGTTTGTTTAGGATTGCTGTTTTTTTGTCTAGAGGATTTATTCAGTGATCTCAATGGGGTATTAAAATCCTCTACTATGATTGTGTTGCTATTGTTCTCTCCCTTGATATGTTCCAGAAGTTGTTTTTTTTATGTATTTGGGTGCTTCTGCATTGGATGCATATATGTTTACCAGAGTTATATCTTATTGTATCGATCCCTTTAGAAGTATGAAGTGGCCTTCCTTGTCTCTTGATATGGCCTCCACTTTGAAGTCTATTTTGTCAGATATAAGTATTACTACCCCAGCTTTTTTTTTTTTCATTTCTATTTGCCTGAAATATATTTTTCCATCCCTTCGCTTTCAGTCTGTGTGACTCTCTTATTCTGAGGTGGGTCTACTCTCGATAGCATCTATATGGGTCATGTTTTCTTATCCATTCAGCCACTCTATGTCTTTTGATTAGAGTATTTAGTCCATCTTGTTTAATGTTATTATTGATAGGTACTTGTTTGTAGCCATTTTTATTCTTTATGCCTGTGTTCCTTCCTCCCTTTCTATTTCTTCTTTTTACAATTGTCCCTTTAGCATTTCTTGCATTGCTGGCTTGGTAGTGATAAACTTCCTTCACCTGTTTTTGTCTGTGAAGCTCCTGATTTCCCCTTTAATTTTAAATGACATTCTTGTTGGATAGAGTATTCTTGGATTCAGTCCCTTGCTTTGCATCACTTTGTATACTTCATTCCATTCCCTACTTGCCTGATGTGTTTCTGTTGAGAAATTATTTGATAATCTAATGGGAGATCCCTTGTAGGTTTCTCTCTGTCTCTCTCTTGCAGCCTTTAATATTCTATGTTGTTAACATTTACCTTTATAATTATGAAGTGTCTTTGTGTGGGTCTTTTTGGGTTGATCTTGTTTGGCACTCTCTGTGCTTGTGTAACTTTTTCCTTCCCCATATCAGAGAAGTGTTCTGTCATGATTTCTTCAAATAGGTTTTCTAATCCTTGCTCCTCTTCTTTTCCTTCTGTCACCCCTATTATATGTATGTTACTTCATTTCATGTTGTCCCAAAGCTCTGTTAGGCTCTTCTCCAGTTTTATTTTTTTCTCCAATTGCTGCTCAGATTGGGTGTGTTTTCCTGCCCTATCTTCTAATTCACTAATTCAGTCCTCCACTTCTTCTAGTCTATTTTTGAAACCTTCCATTGTACTTTTCGTTGTAGCTGTATCATTCGTTATTTCCTCTTGATTCCTCTTGTTGATTTTCTCATCCATCCTGTTTGTGAACTGTATGACCCTTACTCTGAATTCTTTTTCTGACATATTGCATGCCTCCGTTTCATTTTATTCCTTTTCTGGCAAGTCCCCCTTTTCTCTTTTGGGTTTTTTTTCTTTGTCTCCCTATTTTTGCTGTCTCTTTTTGGCCCTGGGTATCCTGCTTGGGGTTTGATAGGTTGAAGACCCTATTAGAGCAATGGTCAGGGAATCGTTAGCACAAAGGCTTGGTCTGCCTTGAGTCTTACACCTTTATTGTCTCTGCTCTGAGTTGTGCCCCCTTCTCCCACAGATCTGGTCCCTCAGTTGTCTGCTTCAGATGCTTGGGGTGGCAGGAGCACGTGCACAGTTCCTCTGATGCGCAACTCCCTGTGAAGACCCAGAGTCCTCTGTCATGCAATTTTCTGTGCAGCCTGGAACCTGTGGCAGGGTGGCACCCTTAGTTCCCTCTGTCAGGACACTTGCCGCATGGTCTCGTGTCCCCTGGCTAGACAACCTGGCTTACTCCAGGTTGCACCAGCAGTGCTGTCCTGTGGCCTGGAGTGAGGTGTGCATTGGGTTGTTCTGGATGGCCCTGGTAGGACTGTCCCAGGGGCCAAGATGGAGTGAGTGTGGGTTGCTCTGGGTCACACAGTCAGACCTCCCCTGTGGCCCTGAATGAGGCATGCACTGGGTTGCTTTGGGTCGTGCCTCTCGGGCCAGGGTGAAGCAGGTGTGGGTTGCTCTGGGTCACCCCAGCAGGGCTGTCTAGGGGGCTGGGTCAGGGTAGAGTCATGGTGTTCTCCCTGGCTTATACTCACTGCGGGGTCCTGGAGCCAGATCCTTGGACCTTGGGTCCCAGTAGGCTGGTGAAGAGGCCTTGTGCAGGAGCTCACTCTGGTGGTTAGTGCTCCATGCAGATGTCTGGGAGCCTTCCAGGAGGTACTTTGCCATTCACTGCTGGGTACAGTGGTGGCTCCACATGGGTTATGGCTGGCAAGTGGAATTTTCTAGGCATCCTCTGCCTTTCCTTATTGGAAATTGTCTCCTCATCTGTGTCTAACTAGTTAATTCAGGGTGAATGTTCTCCCATTTAGTTGCTTTTCTGGCCTGGCCCTAGGAGGAGGTGCACAACACTGCTGCTTATTCGGCTGTCATTTTCTATCTTCCCTTATCTGCTTTTTGTAAAAGGTATCTTAAATTTAGTACTCTGGTAAAATTGTGGGAAAATGCAATTAAGCTTTAAAAAACTTAATGAAAAAGCATGCACATAAGCAAAATATCGTTATTTTTACAGTCGGGTTTATTTTCCCAGATAAAAAACTCAGTTTTCCATAGGATTCTTGTGAAATCATGGTTTCCATCTGCAGTGCTAAGCACCTCTCATATGCCTTAAAGAAAAAGTATTAGTAGACCACTAATGATAACATGTGAGGGAAATAGAACCTGAAGCAAATATGAAATCTTGAAAGCTTTTAATTTGTTAGCTTGCCAATTCAAGCAGCATGTGGCAGGTGTGTCATATATTCACAGAGCCAAAATAAATGGCCACAAGAAATTCCAAGGCAATACCAATGTAAGGAAAGTTTAAAATGGAAAGAAAGAAAACATTGTTTATTCAGTAGTTTGATAAATACATTTAAATAAATGCCTCTTCATATATTCCTTTAAGTGCAAAATAGTATCTTTGTGACCTTCTGGACCAGGCATTGGCAATGTTTGTGTTATGTGCTGGTTTGTGGAAGGAAAGCAAAAGAAAGGAGGAGACAAGGAAAATGTAGAAAATGTGGGCAAAAGTAGCTGCTGGTGGTGGCCTGGCAAACAACTCTGGAACATGTTACTGTTTCCAGTAGATCGGTAGATAATATTAATTTTGTTTTACCAAGACAACTTTCATGAGAAAACTTGTGAATACTTAAAAAATTATAAAATCTAAATAATGAATCTAGTGTGTGCAATTTTAAAGTAAAAACTTTAATATTTTCCTTATGTTGTCTTATTTAGAATTATTATAGATGAATATTAATTAAAAATCAAAATTAACTTTTCTTTTTAAGGAAGAATACTTTGATAATGTTTCTTCCTATGGCTCAAAGTGATGTCTCCTCCACCCCCATGCCCACTGCGGTTTCATCAAATGGATTGTTGAACAAATTATTTCAAAGATTAGTCTACTATCCAAAGTTATAGGCAGAAATCATTTGGGAATCCCAATTTTTTACTCTAAATACAGGATTAGATCTTGTTGCTGTGAAATGAGCAGGGATAGAGATTTTTTATGGAAACTGCATGCTCTACAGATCAAGAATCCCAGGTATTAACATTCCAATTTGAAAGCTCAAATTCTGAGAAAAACTCATCTTTACAGGTCTAATTGATTGAAAACTGATAGAGGTGGCCAAAGCTCTGCCAGCCTTGAAGGTACTTATCTGACAAAACTCCTTGCTAGCATGCTACAGCAGAAGGGTTCATGTTGAATTACCACTTAATCTTTGACTTTTCAAAATAAGAATCCTAGGGAATGCTATAGCACCATAACTTCCAATGAGAAGATAGTGCTAACAGACCTGAGTAAGACATGCTCTCTACCTACAGGGAATTTACAATCTAATAATGGAGAAAAGCTGAGGGCTATAATGAAAGAACATGATGCATGCCATAAGAGACACAGTATTTGTGACATGCTTAAGAGGGTGGGCTCTGGACTCACAGTGCCTGAGTTTGAACCATGGTTTGATAACTTAACAGCAACATGAAGTTGCGCAAGTTAAAATTACTAAACCTTTCTCCACTTGTTTTCCAATCTGTTAAATGGGAGCAGTACCACACTCTTCAAAAGGGATCTGTAATTCCAAGGTATTCCTTTTGGTGACTCATTTCTATGCAAAGGTGTTTGAGTGTTTAAGAGTGTTCTTAAGTCATAGTGTGTAATGTACCTACCATTCATGGTGATTTAGAGGCTGAGGTTGAAGTTAGAGTATCTATTGTGTGCTTAACTCTCATAATCATTTTGCTTTTCTGTGCCTTGGGTTTCTTCTCTATTTAAATGAGTAAAGGAAGTTCCATGATAACAGGGACCTTACCAGTCGTGTTCAACATCTAGAACAGTGCCTGGCACATAGTAGATGATGGATAAATGTTGGGGCAGCACAATTCAGGGATATTATGAAAATGGTGATACAACAGACATGCACGTAATTTTGAGAGTCATGAGTACTACCCAAAAATGACTGGATTTTCTTGTTTAAGAATCCAAAGAGAGATAAGAGATTAGAAATGATCTCTATTTACATGTCTCTGCTGATACTTAAACATGAATTTTGGAGTCAGAGGATCTTGCCTCTACTTGTGGTTCTATCATTTAAGGCTTTGTAACCTCAGATAAGTAACCTCTACTAGCTTTATTTTCTTCACTATTATTTTGGGGTTATCACTCTTGCTTTTGAGTATAATTTAGAGCTCCAATGATGAATGGAATGAAAGCACGTGTGAATTGCAAATACTATACAAATACAAATATGCTAAGCAATGGAAACTTTATGCTCTACATTAGAGTAGTAAAAAACATAATCAAGCAAAATTGTATTACTATTACTCAAATCTAAGGCAGTGAAGATAAAACTGTATTGTCTGCAAAAGTTGATCTTATTTAAAATATAGGGAAAATGGACACCGTCCCTGTCTTTTATACACAGTCAGATAAGCACAGCTGCAGGAGAGAAATTCTTTCCATCATCACAACAGCTCTCTTTAGTTGTTGCATCTAGCTTTTTCTATGCCAGTTCCAAAAATAGTTCCAGTCTGAAGGAAGTGTTTTGAGGATTTGGCTAGGGACCCAGAGGAGGTTACAGGCTGACTTAAAAAAACACACATGAAAATTCCTTCTTCAATTACCCCTATCTTACATAAAATGTATGGCCAGAGTCCATTTTCTGTTTGCATTATTCATGTAAAAGTTCAAAATTTATTATTTAGTATCTGTTTCTATACTTCATGGACCTCTGTAGAAAAAATATTTCTCCAGACCCTCACTGTTTATATTATGAGCAAATTATGTGTATATATGTATAAATTTGGGGGAGGTATTTTTCTTTAAAATGCATTCAGGCAGCCTATATAATTTAGTTGTCAAAATTTTCTTTAAATATAAACTCATAAACTCACAGAATATATACTTTTACAGTACTTTCCGTTATATACTAAGTCAGTTACAGTATGGAACTTAATGTATTCTTGAAATTCAACTTAGTAGCACTAATTAGAATTTGTGTCCAAGGAGAATCTAAGAAAGAATGTTATAGCCAATTTCATCATTCATGAGGCTTTTTTTGTTTTCATGTGTCTGCAGACTTTTAAGAAACATAATAACATCACTAATATATAATACACATACTATCCAATTCACCCACTTAAAGTGTACAAGGTAGTGAATAGGACCATCATCACTATCTAATTCCAGAATATTTTCATTATCTCCAAAGGAGACCACATACCCATTAAGTAGTTATTCTACTTTATCCCCTTGCCTCGGCCCTCACAATCACTAATTTGCTTTTTTACTCTATGGATTGCCTATTCTGGATATTTAATATAAATTGAACCATACAATATGTGGCAATTGTGACTGGCTTCTTCCACTTAGCATAATGTTTTCGAGGTCCATTCATGTTGTAGCATGTATCAGCACTTCATTCCTTTTGTGTTGAATAATATTCCATTTTGTGGATATATCACATGTTGTGTATCCATTCATCTGTTGAGAGACACTTGGGTTTTTTCTACCTTTTAACTATTGTGAATAGTGCTGCTATGCACGTAAGTGTACAAATATTTCTTTGAGACCCTGCTTTCAATTCTTTTGGTATGTACCTAGGCATAGAAGGGCTAGGTCATATGGTAACTGTTTAACATTTTGAGGAACTTTCAGACTGCCACAGCAGGTACACTATTTTACATTCCCACCAACAATGTATAACAACTCAAATTTCTTCCCCATTTCTGTTTTTATTAGGGCCATCCTAATGGGTGTAGAGTAGTATCACACTGTGGTTTTCACTTCCATTTCCCTCATCTGGCTACTTCCATATATTTTTTTTCTAGGGGTCATTTGCCTGACAACCTTAGCCCTCTAGAACAGGGTCCTTTATGGAACATATTGTGAAAGGTCCCCTACACAAATAAGAGCAGTCATAGATCTTCTGCATGAAAGCCCTGCACTTTGCTCCCTGAGGCCCCTCATTCACTGAGTAACTCTTATTCAACATTCATGATTGACTATTATGTTTTACAGAAGGGAGCTAGATAGTCCACTATGGCAGATATTGTGGCAAGTAAGAGTAGAAGTCTAACCACTACAGCGTACACAGGAAACTAATACAAAAAGATAATATTGAATGAAGCTGTAATTGAAAAATAAAATTTAAAATAAATAAATACATTTTCAAGTAAAAAAATAATAGAAGTGACAAATATTCATCTGCCACCGAAGAAGAACTATAATATTTCCTAGGACATTTGTGACCCTAAGCATTCAACCAGAGGCCAAATTATGTTCAATATTTTCTAAGAAGTCAAAGCTACATATAACACATTTTAGAAAGATTTCCATAAAAAATGACTCAAGAAATTCACCCTTTGCTTTTGAATGGATAAGCTTGCATGGATTTCCTAGATACTTAATTTCTCCTTGGCATCTGAAAAATTAGGTGATATTGAACTTCATCTTGAATGTGGAAAAGACAAATAGCAAATTCAGATTCTACAAAGTTATAGAAGACAATGTTTAAAAAATAAATGAAAAATTTTAAAGAACTGTAATTCTACTTTTTTTAAAATAAAGTTAACAGTTAGTTGATTTGCCTTGTACTCATTGCTTACTTTTGTTTTAGAAATTCCCTGTTACTTCAGTATGTGTTCATGGCATACTGCCAGTAAATTAACCTTTCATCTGCCTTATCAGCTGAATTGCTAGAATTTGTTGCTGGTTGACACTGGGTTAAACTACAAACCTTAAAGCTGCACAAAATACTGAATGTATGAATGAACAGTGCTTTCTGTCTCACTTATTTGTACATGCTGAAACCTTTTTCTAAGTTGTTCCAATATCCCTTCATGGAGACTAATAGCTAATAGAGCATACACAGAAAAAAAAACCCAGCATCTTTTCAAAGGATTTCTTTATGTGAAGCACATGTTACATTTCTAGCCTCTATCCTGCCTCATTTTCTGTGGGTCTCCAGCTAGTTATGTCATGACCATTTTATGTGATCATAAACAATTACATTTCAAGTACACATACAGAGTTACCTCGTAGAGCAACTTAAATTTTCTTAACAATTCCTGTTTTCTGGATTTGAGAGCAGATAAGCCTTCAATCAGAATGTAGTAAGGCCAGTTTAAAGACAGGTCTGTGGTAGCCTGTAAAAACTTGAGACGTGCAGGTGCATCATAACTGTGTAAGAGTCTCTCATGTCAGGCTCTGGGATTTTCTGTGCAGTAGACACAAGAATGAATTTCTTACCCCAAATGATCAAAATTAAGAATTCTTTTTAAAATTGGGTTGTTGCCTAGTCTTGTATTACAACAGTGAATCTAAGTATTTGCTTCCTTTTACTGTGTACAATTCTACACTGGGAAATTCACATTTTATTGACAATGGCTAATTGAAGTGTATTGCACTGTCAGTATTTAGATGCCTCCTGTTTTAAATAGTATATAGTTACTTCTTTTCTAAATCTAGAGTTTAAATCAGAAACATTGTATGATATTTGCTAATTTTATTTTATGTTTTCCTTGCAGGTTTCTGAGGTGTCTTTTCTGAAAGCTCTTCTGCTTTGATTCCACTCTAGAGCTGTCTCTTTATAAACTCCTCTCCTTACCACCACCACCACCACCCAAAACCTGGTGTGCTCATTCTTTTAATTTCTTTGATTCTCAGTTTTTCATAGTCAATTTCCCTCATCCTGATTTTGCAGCAATTTTTTGTTTTTACAATTGTAACATCCTTACAAACCATAATCTTTAAAGCCAAGAAATAGGGAGAAAAACTTTTCTCCCCCTGAACTGAGACCATTTCACAAATTGAAGGGCAGCCAACAGCATATGCTTTTTGCCAAAATAATTGAAAACATCAACTGGAGAGCACATAATTCTTTTGAAAGTCCACCAGTTATTTGAAGTAACTTTGGCAGAAGAACAAAATAAAACACTCAATATTTTAACCTTTATGGTTGCCTTCTTAGAAGTTGGTTTCTAATTTGGTTTTTAGTTATTCTGATACAATTTTTATTGTATGATTGGCTTTTTGTTTGACTAGACCTAATTTGACTTAAATGAAAACCTAAGTGCTAACGAAGAAATATTTCACCAAAGCAATCTGTGATCTCTTTACATTTAGCTTGAATTCATTTTTAATCTTTTAACAACAGCAGTAATACTGTCTTAGGGTGCACTTGATTTTATTTTGCTTTCAATATGACGGCTGTCAATGTTGCCCTGGTTCGTGATACCAAGTGGCTGACTTTAGAAGTCTGTAGAGAATTTCAGAGAGGAACCTGTTCTCGAGCTGATGCAGACTGCAAGTTTGCCCATCCACCAAGAGATTGCCATGTGGAAAATGGCCGTGTGGTGGCTTGTTTTGATTCTTTAAAGGTGAGTCTCATCTAAATGCACATAATGTTTAAATTAAATCTGTTTATTTCTATTTTTGAAAGATGAAGTGCTTTGAAATTGGTAAAGTTAATAACATGAAAGTGGTTAAGTTTTTCTTTTGTTTGTTTTTTAAGACAGGATGTAGACCTTGTGTTTGTATAACTAAGCCAGGCTAAAGTTCACCCCATCAAAGACACTGATCAAAAGAGATAGGTTTAAAGAAAAATATTTAAAAATTTTTGTAGGAATGAGAAATTTCAGCCTTGCCATAATTCTCATGTACAATTTAGGTTTTGAGTACAGTGATCATAATGAGGACATATAATCTAGAGAAGTCCTCTACTGAATTATGTTATCAAAATACAATTGTCAAGGACCGGTCAGCTTTCAGAGAATAAAGTCAGGCCCAGAGAGAATAAGGTGAAAAAAATCACTATCCAGAAAGAAAATGATGGCATTTTAAAATTTCTTAGTCAAAGTATATTTTGAATGTTTAACATATTGTTGTAAAACTAGATTCACTTGGTTTATCTTCCTGAACTGCTTTTTGACCAATTTCAAATTTGTCAGTACATTTTGTAAGAAAAGTCCTATTGCCAAGGCCAAAAACCCAAATAATATGCACTATAGAATAAACAAAATATGAAAGCAAAGGAAATATTATGTAGAATAGAACATATATGATTGCAGAACAAACAAATGCAGTGATTTTCATCTTTTCCTAAGTTATCCTTAAATTAAGGATAAAGATGAATAAATTAAAGAAGTAAAAAAGCAATAGATTCCTGGTCTAATTAGTAAGATTTGCTAGGATACATTAATGTTTTTTTCAAAATGTGTTAAAATGAATTAAACTTAGCAAGAACTTTCAAATTTCTTGATATTATTTTATACTTGTGACCAATTTTACCTTATTAACATTTTTATTTATGCACTAATAGAGATGTATTTCTTCATGTGCTCTTTTCTTAAAAAAAATTATCAAGTGATACTACTTAAGTAGTTACTTTTACTTATTTTGTAGTTACTAGTTTTTGTTATAAATCATTCCAGTTCAAGAATGAAAACTTATTACCATAAAGGATGGTAATCCCTACCATTAAAAATGTCTGGATTACTCTTATTTGCAGTAATTATTATGACTAAAGGCTTATTCTGTTTTCTTTATTTCAGTTTCATTCAAGTTTCTATCTACAGTTACTTTGTATATTATTTAAATCTACTGCTGTAGAACTGGGCAGTGCCATGAAGTGGAAGAGCACTGGGTTAGTTGGGGGGGGTGGGATATGTCTTTCATCCAGTCCATAAAAAGGATCTGTCACTGTACTAGGAATTTTACATATTTATTTTCAGGAGCTCTGGGTTGCAGTCCCAACCCCACTACTGACCTTGGCTACTTAATCTGACACAACTTGAGTTCTTTCACCTCTAACAGATGTATCTTCTTCTCTACTTATCCTCCATGATTATTGTGGAGATTTCAATAGATAATATAAATGAAATATCATCTATTATTATAAAAGTGAATTAAATGAAAGGTTTTCTTACTATTAGGAGTCTTCAAAAACAGTTCTATTAAGTTAGTGTTTATTATTTAAAACTATATACTCATGTTTCAAATGTATATGCCCAAATCTAGTTGCCTGAGTGTCATGTTAGTTCTTCAAGCTAAGTATCACTGTTTTTATGGTTTACTCTTTGACACAGAGTTCCTTTCAGGTTTTGTAATATCTATCTTCCCAGACATCTGGTGGAAGGATACATGTGATGTTCCTAATCATTGTTATAGTTCAAATCAGTTCTTCCACTTAAAGATAAAGTGCCACAAAGGAAACATCTTGAGGAAAAGTAATATAGAAAGTGATTAACAAAATGCATACTGCACTATCACTTTAAAGCTTGGAAAATGTTTAATTCAGAAACTCATAGATAAAAGCCAATAAATATTAATAAACCACTTATTTGAAATATACTATCTATTCACTGCATTCAGAGTTTTAAAAATAATTTTGCATTATGCTAATACCTGATGACCAGTCACACAGGATATGGATGATTTGCATCATTATTACATTATCAAATTTTAATGAAAACCTTAATGTTTCAAATATGCAATGCCTTCCAAAAAAGTTTCTATTTAGATAGCATATTTGTCACATTTCCATGTCTGCACAAAAAGCTTTATAGTTCTCTTCTTTTATATTATCTTTATTCTAGACATGCTTGAAATGTATGCTAAGTTGAGGGTAATTGACCTATGTGGATTGTACTTTTATCATATCTATAATACACAAATTACACACCTCAATGATTATTGCAGCATTTGCTACCCCCTCTCTTGAGTTTGTATAATTGAAACACCTTCAAAATGCACCTGTTTCTTCTTTTATGAGTGGTTAAATAATTGAAGCAATCATTTGATGAGTTTTGGGCTGATGCTTTTGTTGTTTTTATTTTTTATTTTTATGAGGACTCCTTTAAGAGTAGGTACTCTACCAGATGATGGTTCTTTGCCTTCATAATAGGCAAAATAAATATAATGTCCTATATTGACTCATAATGAGATAATATTGTGAATATAAGGAGGGCAAACTTGATGGCAAATTGTGCATTGTGCTGAAGTGCTCTGCCCATCACTTTGTGAATGTTGAGTGTTCAATGATAAAGGTTTCACTATCTTCAGATAGAGCCCTAGAGAGTGTAGCCCATAGATTATTTTCCAGCTACATAAAAGAGTATTGTGTTATGTTGATATGCAGCTGTTTTTTACTCAATTGCCTAGTCTGCTTGACACAATTTATTTAAAAATTTCACTCCCAAGTATTGCTTACCTCATTCTGCATCAAATTTTTGATATTACAGTTTACCATTGATTTGGTTTGGTATTTTTAGTGAATGTTTCTAGCAGTTAACAAAACATCATAATTAATAATACCAACCTAAAATCTTTGAGATTATTTTCATAGTCAAGAATGTTATCTTCATGTATTCTGCTTCAACAATGTCATATCTTGAACCTTCCCTTCCATACCTGAAGCAGTGTGATATCAGCCATCTGTTTTCCAGAAAGAATATAAATGCTATCATTATTTCATTATGACATATCAACACCCATCACATCTGCCCAATCCACTCACCACTTTGGGTAGTTTTGTAATAAAAGTTATCGGGAGAGGTCTTAACATCTGGCATAGTTAGAAAATAGTCATGTTAACCCATATACATTCCTAAAATATTTGAACTGGGTAAGGAACACACATAAAACAGTCCCACGCTATCTTTAAATATCTCATATGATCACAAGCATAATATTTTCACAAGTGAAACCTGTTCTATAGGCCTATGAATGTGAATCTATCCTTGTAGGTCAAATTGTCCTCAGCTGCCAGTATATTCTGCACTAGTATCACTAGTCACAACAGTTTTCACTAGTTTAAAATTTGATCATCTTTTGACTGAATATTTACCTCATCCCTGTTTGCTAAGGGAAAATTTATAGGGAGCAGAAGACTTTTAGCAACATAATCCCAAGGGTTTTTGGATTATGCAAGATTTAGAACCATTTTTGAGCTCCGAGGTATCTGCTGCTCTACAAAGACACAAAGGCAGCACCTGTCATCTTTAGACTCAAGGAAAATAGCATTTTACTTAAGGATCTCTATCTTCTATGATATTAACCTTAAAAAGGAAGTATCTTTGGTAAAGGTCAATGCTATTTTGGACATTTCAAACACCACTTGAAAGACTCATGGACAGAGACAACATTTGTTGCTTTCAGTTTTATATCCCACATATGAGTGAAATCAGATGGTTCTTAACTTTTTCTGACTGACTTACTTAGCTTAGTATGATATTCTCAAGATCTATCCGATATACAGGTAATGGCAGTGTTGCGTCTTTTCTATGGCTGAGTGATGTACAAAATCACCTTCAAGTCGAATTCAGCTTGTATGGACAGCAGTTCAAAATAAGCATAAATTGTCCAATGAGGGCAAGAAGGCAATGAAGAACGGAAACAGGTCCTTAAAGAAATATCTTTCAAGGGGATGAACAACAGAATTTTTAAAGTGGATTAGTGATGAGAACTGCTCTCTTTCAGATTCTAGAATCTGTTTTATTCATATTAGCTGCTAAAAATAAAATAAAGTTTAAACATTTAAAAAATATATGATTGCTCAATGTATTGGGTTTCCCACATCATTTTAGGGCTAGAGTTAATTGTCCCCCTTCTTAAAGGAAACTTCAAACAATCCTAAAGTCAATTTACAGTTGTCTTTGAAATACATTTTATTTGTTTAATGAGATAAATTTTCAAAATGTACATTAATTAAACTAATATTAGTTGATGTCATCTGAACCTAAATAGGAGCCCCAATGTAGAATAAAAGACTTGCAATTAGCCACTGAGGACCCAGGCACGTATAAAAATAATTGATTGATAATAAACCAGTAACCAGTTTTCAAAACAAAATCAACATGCATCTAGATCTAGAAGCAAATGCACAAGTCTGGATGCCTCCATCAAAAAAATAAATAAATAAAGTGGTCAGTGAGCTTTTACTCTTAGAAATATCAAAAAGCATGGATATTTACTTTTCTTGATATTAACCTTAAAAAGGAAGTATCTTTGGTAAAGGTCAATGCTATTTTGGACATTTCAAACACCACTTGAAAGACTCATGGACAGAGACAACATTTGTTGCTTTCAGTTTTATATCCCACATATGAGTGAAATCAGATGGTTCTTAACTTTTTCTGACTGACTTACTTAGCTTAGTATGATATTCTCAAGATCTATCCGTGTTTTCAAAAATGGCAGTGTTGCGTCTTTTCTATGGCTGAGTGATATTCCATTGTTTATACGTACGACATCTTCTTTATCTAATCATTGTCCTGGCCACTGTGAATAATGCCATTTACAATGAACACAGGTGTGCATATATCAATGAATAAATGTTTTCAAATTTTGGGGGTAGATACCCAGAAGAGGAGTTATATGGTCATTGATAACACTATTCTTAATTTTTTTTTTAGGAATCTCCATGTTGTTTTCCGTAGTGGCTGGGTCAGTTTACATTCCCAGCAGAGAATGAGGGTTCCCTTTTTTCCACAAACTCTCTAACACTTATTATTTGTCTTGTTGATAATAGCCATTCTAACAGAGGTCAGGTGGCATCTCGTTGTAGTTGTTTTTTACAGATGTCCCATTTTTCCCCCATTAACCCTGTTCCAGCCCCCCTCCAGGCCTTCACTGCATTATTGTCTGTGTCCATGGGTTATGCACATATGCATATAAGTTCTTTGGTTAATCTCTTCCCCTCCCTCCTTCCCTCTGAGATTTGTCAGTCTGTTACATGCTTCCACGTCTCTGGATTTATTTTGTTCATCAGTTTATTTTGCTTATTAGATTCCACATATAAGTGAGATCATGTGATACTTGTCTTTCTCTGACTGGCTTGTTTCACTTAGCATATCACTCTCCAGGTCCCTCCATGCTCTCTCAAAGGTAAGAGATCCTTTTTTACAGCATGGTATTCCATTGTGTAAATGTGCCACAGCTTTTTTTATCCATTCATTCATC
>NW_006295185.1:2054859-2056718 GCF_000327345.1 Myotis davidii | reverse complement strand
CTGCACATCTCCCACTGGGGATGTGCCCGCAACCAAGGTACATGCCCCTGACCGGAATCGAACCCGGGACCCTTCAGTCCGCAGGCCGACGCTCTATCCACTGAGCCAAACCGGTTTCGGCTACATTGTAGTTTTGATTTGCATTTCCCTAATAGCTAGTCAAGCTGAGCATCTTTGCATATATCTGTTGGCCATTTGTACATCTTCTTCAGAGAATTTTTCTGTTCATATACTCTGCCCATTTTTTTTAATTTGAATTATTTGTTTGGTGTTGAGTTGTATGAATTCCTTATATATTTTGGATATTGACCTCTTGTAGGAGCTATTTTTCTGATCAGAAAAATTAAAAAACAGCTTTTATAGAAAACTGATATAGAGACAAATTTATTTTAAAAATATATATACTCCCATTACCCAATGGAATTCTTAATATATTTCTTTTCAAAATTTCTTTTTAAAAAATATATTTTCTTTGATTTCAGAGAGGAAGGGAAACAGAGAGAGAGATAGAAACATCATTGATGAGAGAGAATACTTAACCATTGAGCCACCAGGGCCAGGCCAAAATTTCTTTCAGTGACAACTGTGTTTTTAAAACAAGATTCATTTGCTCCATGGACTCCCAAAGGATTTTCACACACTTGCGAAGGAATAATGTTTTAGAAATATGCTTACTTTAAAATATACCATTCTTTAAATAATTTGTAGCCATCTGAAGTTATGTTTATGATAACTATGCCAGAATAATAATAAACTCTTCCTTCTATTGACTGCCTACTATATATCAGAAACTTTTCACATGCTGACTAATTTTTACAACAACCCTGTGTAGACTTTACCTTTGGATGGCCCAGGTTTCATCAGCTGTGTGGTCTTGGATAAGTAACCAAACTTTCTGTCCCTAAGTTTTCTCATTTGCGAAAGTATAGAACCTACTAACACCTACCTCTGCAGGTGCATTCAAATGAGATGATCCAAGTAAGGTGCTCAGGACAGGTCCTGATTCATCATAAGCACTCAAAATACACCTTTCAAAAAAATAAATTCTGGATGTCCTGAAAATTTAAACATGAAGAACAAAATTAAATTATGACAGTACTGTAATAATGTATAGGTGGACACTTATAATCATGTGTGGGGAAGACCTTCTAAGCATTCTTAGAAGTAGAATCAATAAAAGCAAAGGATTATCAGAATGGACCACACAATAAAAATAATTTCTGAATGGCATAAAACACTACAGTTAGAAGATAAGCAATAATTTGGAAAAAAAAATGTGACACACATGACATTATTTTAATATACAATGAATTTTATGAATAAAAAAACACAAACATTAAAAAATATTTTCTTGCTCAGCTGGTGTGGCCTGATGGTTGAGCGCTGACCTATGAACCCGGAGGTCACAGTTTGATTCCCTGTCGGGGCACATGCCTAGGTTGCAGGCTCAGTCCCCAGTAGGGGGCCTGCAGAAGGCAGCCAATCAATGGTTACCTCTTGTCATTGAGGTTTCTATCACTCTCCTTTCCTCTCTGAAATCAATAAAAATATGTTTAAAAAATATTTTCTTAGTAAAATAGGCAAAGGACATAAACAGCAGAGCAGGACAGTTTGATGTGACCAATTTATCTTCTTCAACACTTTGAGGCCATTCTATGAGCCTTATTGACACAGCTGCTCTGATGCAGCTGCTGAGTTTCAGCTGTCCCTGTTATAATGAGCATGCTCCCCTCCCCGCCTAACCTCCAGTCCAGAGGACCTTCACTTTCTACTGTAGTCCTTTCTGAATTGTTTGTATTTTCTTTTACAAATGCATTACTTCTAAAGAGAGAGAGAGAGAGAGAGAGAGGAGAGAGAGA
>NW_006295185.1:2041995-2054823 GCF_000327345.1 Myotis davidii | reverse complement strand
GAGAGAGAGAGAGAGAGAGAGAGAGAGAGAGAAACCTTGTTAGACAGGGCTTGCCTTTAAGAGGAAATGAAAATCATCTCTGTTAAATAAATTTTATGACATTAAATATAATGTTTGCATACTCAAGTCTTAAAAGTAAGAATTTAGTTGAGCATTTCCTCTACAGCCTGGAGCTGAGAATAGGGAATCTTGTTGTAAACCAAATACCTTCCTTCTCCCTCTACACTCTGTCTATATCTATATCTGATTCATTCATTCATTCATTCACTGGATAGGTACATATTGAGCACCTATTGTGTGCCAGGCACTGTGGTAGTCATGGGATCTAGTAGTGAACTAGAACAGTCCCTGCCACCATGGAACAGTCTAACTGGGGAGTGGTCAGGCAAAAAAGAAATAAATATTCAAGTTAATGACATATTGTTAGGTGTGAAGGAAAATGAAGCAAGGAAAGAACACAGAGAGCAGCAGGGGCTGCTCTTTTAAATAAAATGCTCAGAAAGGCCTCTCTAATGAGGTGATGTTTGAGGAGAGGCATAAAAGAGGTGAGGGAGTGAGCTATGAAGATTTCTGAGAACATTCCAGGCCAAGAGAACAGCAACAGCAATCGCCCTGAAGCAAGAATAAACCTGGTGTGTTTGAGGAAAATCAAGACTACTGGGGTGGCAGGCACAAAGGGATGAAGTGGGAGAGCTGTAGGAGATGAGGTCAGAGAGATCTTGGGTTTAGGGAGATCAAGGAGGACTATGTTTATCTTAGTAAAACTCAGGGCAGTTGGCCTGTTCTGTGCTGGGCTTCTCTGGACTCTTCTGATGTGTATCTTTTTCCTGCTGCCTTTTCTCTGTATCTTTTTCTCTTCATAAATCTTAGCCATTAGTATAATCTTCTCTGAGTCTTGTGAGTCCTCTGGCAAAGCACCAAGCAAGTTTTTTCATACATTATTCTTCTTTTTCATACATTATTTACTTGATGATTTTTAAAAACCTTTTTTTCTCTTTTTATTAAGGGGTTGTTTCTTTTCCTTTTTATTTTTTAAAATGTAATTTTTGAATTGAAAAAAAATTTTAATAATTAAAATTTAAAAACAACTGGTTATTAATTAGTGAATATATGAAGAAAATCTGGTTTTATGCAACAGAATATTACTTATTTATAAAAAGGAACTAAGTATGAATATAGGCTACAACATGGATGAACCATGAAAACATTATACTAAGTGAAAAAGGCCAGCTCAGAAAGACCACATGTTGTGTGATTTCATCTATGTTAAATATCTAGAGTCAGCAACTCCATAGAGACAGAAAGAAGATTAGTGGCTGCCAAGGGCATTTGTGGTAGAGGTGAGGGGGCAGAGGAAAGTGACTGCTAATGGGTAAAAGGTTTCATTTTGGGGGTAAAATACATTCTGGAATTAGATAGTGGTAATGGTTGTACAACCTGATGAATGTGCTAAAAACCACTGATGTGTACACTTTAAAAGGTGAACTTTATGGTATGTGAATAATATCTCAAGAAAACATTTTTAAAAATAAGCATGATAAACTGTCAAAGAGGAGGGCTTTGGGGGGCTGGATGAAAAAGGTGAAGGTATTAATCAAAAAAACTCACAACTCATAGACATAGACAACAGTATGGTGATTACAAGAGGGAAAAGGGATGGGGGCAGGTAGAATAAAGTAAAGGGGGGATAAATGGTGATGGAAAGAGACTTGACTTTGGATGGTGAACACACAATACAGTATACAGATGATATATGACAGAATTGTACACCTGAAACCTATATAATTTAATTAATGGCACCCCAATACATTCAATAAAAATTGTTAAACATTAAGTATAAAAGGATATGCAGTGAAGTCTCCCTCTCATCTCATTTTTCAGCTAATTCATTGATTTCCCAACCAATATATTTAGCCCTACAGATATTTTATGTATATACATCCAAATATGTACATACCTACTATTATTTTTTTACACAGATAGTAGCATATTGTTCTCCTTGCATCTTTTAGTTAAAAATATTAAAAGTAAAAGGATGGGGAAAGATAATACCATGAAGACATTGATCAAAAGAAACCTTGAGGTATTATATTTATCTTAAAGATAAATAAAATTGCACACTGATATTGGGCTATAGTTAGTAACTCTGTTACTCACAGACAACGTAAATACTCTATGTAGATGCTAGGGTTCAACAAATAAGTGACTATATAATAGGTAAAGGTAGCCAAGTTTCTTACCATCAGGAAAAAATAATTAAAAATAAGGAAAGGGGAAGACTAGAATGAATCCTGTGATATGGATTTAAATGGAAACATCAATATGAACTCACCTTTAATTTAACCTGTATATAGCCATACAAGTGTAGAAATAGATCTAGATGTGTGTATATTCATGGATTAGTATGTTTGATTATATTTTCTAGCTCTGTCTTAGGAAGACCTAAAAGCAATGACACCCCAATAGTAATAAACATACCTAGCTCCCAGATCCTGGTTTCTAATACTATTCTTCAATAAAGAAACTAGGGCTCCTGGGAGTAATGGATGCTTCTGGATCAGTTGAGGACAAATGCAAGGTGAATCTGTAATGCTCTGTGCCAGGAATTAAGGAAATTCTCAAAAAGATTGGAGCATGACAAGAGATAAAGGAGCCAATCTGAAGGAGATCCCAAAGACCAATGCATCAAGATCATGAAAGATAAAGAAAGGCTGAGAACTGTCACAGATTGGAGGAAACATGGCAAGTAAATACAATGTGAGATCCTACAATAGAAAGGATATTAGAGGGAAATTGGTGAAATTTAAATAAGGTTTTTATTTTAGTTAACAATATCTCAATAGAGTTAATTTCCTGGATTTGATAACAGTGCTATGTATGGTATGTAAGTTGTTGACATTACAGGAATTTGAGTGAATGGTATGCAGGGGCTCTCTGTAGTAGTTTTGCAATCTTTTGTAAGTCTAAATTTATTTTAAAATAAAATGTTTTTAAAAGTTAGCTTTTTTAGTCTTACATCTGTATCTCCTGTCTTTTAATGCTCGGAAATAATGGGGTATTGTTTCTTTTCATTTTTTTCTTCTTCTTTGAAAACTTCGGGCATGGTAAGGAGAAAACTCTCAAACTCATAAAATGACTGATTCTGCAACTGACCCCATCTAGCTGGATGAGTCAGACAATGAAATAGATAAGAAAGCATTCATATCCATAACAGCATTTCACAAACCTAGCTAATCAAGAATTTTGACTTTAGAAGGAAGACCATTCAGTTTAGATGATTACCATGTAAGAAACTGGAGATAGTGAGGAAGAGGCACTTGCCGAAAGTCACGTAAGCAGTTATCACAAGAGCCTGAGGACTCCTGTGTTCTTTTAGTCACGTTAGTGTTTCTTTTTGCCTGTGAAGAAGGAAATGGGGTAAACAGAAACTGGGCTATTGTTTAATAAACAAAAAGCATCTGACTTTTACACTGCCTGTGAAGTTTTGTTGCTTTCCTTCACATTTTGTACTTCAAAAAGGGTGAAAAGTCAACTTTCTCTTTCCTAATCCCTCCTTCGCTTATTGTTTCATGATAGTGTAGTTAGATTAACACTTTAAGGTTACATATTTAGAAGTTTGACAATCATTTGTGCTATTAACTTTGACAAGGAAGAAAAGAGGCAAGGTGCTCTTTATTTTTAGACAAAGTTATCTAAATGAGTGATACTAAGCTTTGTCTAATTGCTGAGAGTCAGAACACTGAGCTATCTCTACTCCTTTATCCATTCTTCTACCTAAACCCTGCTTTGTTGAGTTAGCCAGCCAGAATTGGGGATTCTAACTGGCTGTGTATCGTGTACATCTTCATTTCATGAAAGTCTTTGATGTCTGATTTTGTTATAAACTCATTAGAATAATGCCATGGTCAGCTAGAGGGGTACCTGTCACAGGTCAGCTACAAATATTGTAGTAGCAGCAGCCCATTATGGGTCAAATATTGTTGTTTTATGGGAGCATAGCTCAACATCTTTTCTCTCCTCCTCGAGGCCAAGTTTGCTATTGGCTACCTGGTGAGAAAGGACCTGTGATATGGTCAGTATTAAGATTGATGCTTTGTTATAGGAACCCCATTTAGTATGAGATATCTGAATATCTCAAGTTTGAGAATGGTCTACTATTTCTCAACTCCTTTGCTTCAGAGAAACTCTTACATGTTAGGGAAATATATAAGTGATTCTACTTGATCATTAAATAAATTCTCTGCATAGCTTTATGAAGTAAATATATATATAGTTTTTTTTCTCTATTTTAAGTTTTTGTGACATGTGGATAAGGTACTTCTGTGCATCTGGAAATAGCAATTAGCTCTTCTAGGAATGTAACTTTATTAATAGAACATCATTTACTTACTGTTCTTTTTGCTCTTACGGATGAGATTTCTGCTTATAACATCCCTGAGGTTACCCTGTTTTCCTCTAGCTCAGTCTTCTGTTTGATTGGTGACCTATAGGGTTATATATTCCAGGGGAAATTAGCTGTCTGTTATTTCCTTGTTATCTCTAAATAATCTTTTCATTTAATTTTTAATTTAAATTCTTTATTGTTGAAAGTATTACATATGTCTTCTTTCCCCCCATTGACCTTTCCCCAGCTGCTCCTACCACCAAGCACATCAGTCTTTGGTTTCTTAAATTTGTTTTTTTGTTGCTGCTGCTGTGTAATCCAAATTTGCAATCCTGCTTGGGTTTTCAATGCTTTCCCGTGTTCTTGATATTGTTTTCTTAAAAGTAAATAAATGATTCCATTTGTTTTATAACCTTTTATTTTCTAAATAATCTCCACTATTTGGATTTAACCATGTTGTTTCTAGAGTTAACTTATCTTTTCAATGTTTTTTCATGATGAATCTGTATATCAATTTGGGGCATAGGTATTTAAATGTATGCTTTAAATTAGATTTTTTTCTCTTACAATTGGGGATATGTGTTTTTATTAAAACTCAAATTTTTATTTACACACTGGAAATTTGCAGAAAAGAAATCAGCCTTTTATTCTTATCCATGTTCTTATGGGTAGACATTGGATAGTAAAAACAGTTTCTACATTCTAAAAGCCATCCATTATTTGAAAATATAGAGTCCACAGTGATATAACTGTTAAATATGACAAATTTCCTAACCGAAGACATAGGCTATGTGTCATCCATGACTTACTAGCTAACTGTATTGCAGTAAGGCTTTAAAGTCTGCCTTTAGCATGCAGAAATGCAAACAAAAGTTTTGTTGTCTATGTCTTTAAGCCCTTCACCCATCTTTCATGTGTCTAGGTATTATGAGTAGGCTGTGTTGTAGTATCAATCATCTCTTACTCATTTTCAAATACTTTTGGAGGCTATATGTTTTAAAATGACATATTTTTATGACCACATTGTCACATTGCCTTAACAATTTTTGTTCACTTTATTTTGGAAAGAGAGCAACACTGAAGTAACAATTTGAAGCTATTTGTATCTTCAAGGGCTCTGTGTTTTTATGTTAAATATTTGATGAACACCTATCCAGAAGTTGTTTTTCTGTTGTTAATGTTTATGCTTATCACATGCTCCATTAAATGAACTTACAAATTTTCCAGCTTTTGTAAAAACATAATCTCTAGTGTTTTTGCAATTTCCTGGATATTTCACTTTCTATTAGTAAGGAAAGCATTTTATATAGAAACAATTTCATTCTTACTTTAAAAACAAATGAAAAATTTTTTATTTTGCTAGTACTCACTGGAGAAAGGATTTATTTTCCCAAATTTATTGAGATATAATTGACATGTAATGTTGTGTATGCTTAGGGTGTACAATGTCATAATTTTATACAAGTATATATTTTAAATGATTACCACAATTAGGTTAGTTAACACCTCTCTCACCTCAAATAATTACCATTTCTATTTTTGTGGTGAGAACATTTAAGATCCACCCTTTTAGCAATTTTCAAGTGTATAATACAGTATTATTCAGTCTAGTCACCCTGCTATATAATAGATCCCCAGAACTTGTTTTGGAAGTTTGTACACTCTGACTAATATCTCCCCATTTTCCCAATACCCAGCCCCTGGTAACCTCCATTTTACTCTATTTCTAAGTTCAGCTGTTTTAGATTTCTCATGTAAGTGGTGTCATCAGTATTTGTGTTTCTGTGTCTAGCTTATTTCACTTAGCATAATGGCCTAAGGTACATACATGTCACAAAGGACAATAATCCCTTCTTTCTTGTGGCTGAATAATATTCCATTGTATATATTTTGGGCTATTGTATAATTTTTTCAAGAAGCTTTAGAAGTATTCTTGATAGGTGCCTCTTTCCTGTGTGAAATATAGACATAACAATGAAAATATATAAAATGAAGCATGGGATCAGCAAGTGGCATAAACATAGAAAATGTTGCCTTGTGAAAATAGATTTAACAAGGGCTCCTTATGTGGTTTTGAGCAAGTCATGGGAACCCTACCACCTCTGTTTCTCTTCATACAAGGGCAAGAAGCAGTACTCAATTTGTAGGACTATTGGTTATAGACAAGGATTTATAAATGTCAAGGTTCATTTAATGCTGAAAGTCCTGTTAAATCCATTCAGATTTCTATATACATTCAATTCCCCAAAGAAATGATTCATTCAGCAACATTTATTAAAATCTATTACTTGTTAGGCACAGGGCTCAGTATTGTGCAGAATACAACATTATGGAAGACATGGTCCGTGTTTGACCTCTTAGTATGAAGCTGTTTGTGTTATTTGCCATAAATCAGGTACAAACTAACTGCCAAAAGAGTCCAAGGGGAGAGGCAGGGGCTGGGATTACATACAGCTGTGGTGATTAAAGATGCAATCATATAAGAAGGGCTGTTTGAGGTATTCTTTGAAAGAGGGATAGGAAGATATTCCAAGCAGTTGGGACACACTGAACAAAGATAGAGGGGGAAATTGTGATGTGTATTCTGGCTGAAACATAGAGCTTTTGTTGGCAAAGAAGTACCCTCAAAGGTCAGTGATGAGTTTAAATTTTATTTTGTAGCTTTCATGAACCTGACAGTTTTTAGGTGATGACATCATCAGCCTATGCAAAATGAATTGGTAGAGCAAAAGAGACTGGCAAGCGGGGGACTTCTGAGAAAGCTGTTTAAGTATTGGAAGTATGAAATAAGAATTTAAATTAGGTGGTGGCAGTGGAAAGGGAAAGCCAATGATGGGACTGAGATACTGGTAAAGTCAATGTAGTTAAGTAAGAAGAGGTTGACATTCTATTCCAGTCTACTGCTATTGCGCTCATCTTTATATCCAATCTGCCATACTTATTTCAGTTTCACATTAGATGCTGTCTTGTGTTGCTGTATCTTTTGTGCCTAGTACATGTAGCACATACTAGGATCTTAAAAATTATTTGTTGAATGAAACATGAGCTTAAGGAATCATTTTGATGAGGGAAAATAAATATGGGCTCCCTTGCAAGATGCCCAGTCATCTCTACATCTGCATTTTTACTTCCACTCCAAGTTTAGCTTTTACTTAAATATGAATTGAAATTGTATACGCTCATTTGCTGACTTTCCTCATTCAACCACATTTTAACCTAGATTTGATGACCTACACATTGCTTATTTTTGTGAATTTAATTCTGTTCCTTAACATTATAGAAATGTCCTTTGGACAGATGCTGTTTATACTCTCCAAATGTTGCATTTTGAGTGCTTTTACCCTATATATAGATTTTTAAAAATTTTGCTGAGTAGCCATTGTTAAATATTATTTTACAGCAATTAGCATGATAATCTAGTAATATTCAAGCATTATTTTTATCTTAAAATGTTTAAAATTAAATTTTACAGCAGATGGCTAGCTTGCAAATCAAGGTATTCTTGGAAGCCTGGTTAGTGCTAATAAGGTTATTTTGAGTCAAGTATAAAATTATAATCTTCAGAAAAAGGTTTTGTGTAAAAGGTGACTGCCTGGTCCAATAAAAATATTTTTAAAGTTTAATTACTAGCTATTGTTCTGAATGCCCAGTGAAATTTTCAAGGCCCAATAAGTTTAATCATAGTAAGGCAAAGAATAATTATCATAGAATAATGTCAAAGGCATTGACATTTATAAATAAACTTAACTAGAACCCTCAATAACTAGAAATTAATCCAAATAATCTGCTTTTTTTTAAAAAATGAGAAAATAAGAAATGGGAAAGGAATTTCACGATGCTGTTTTTTAAGTGCCCTCTGAACTTATCAGGTACATCTTGGAGTTCATGCAATCAGTTCAATCTCTTATACCTTTTTCATCTTCATCTCCATTTCTAAATAGTGATTTTTTGTTTTTCAGAAGAGATGACCCTGAGGCCTTGGGTGCAGTCCTTAGTAATCAAGATATGATTCAGGTTTGGGTAACTGACTCTACTTTCAGACACAGGAAAGGTACCTGGAACATTATAGAAAAATGTTTCCATAAAGAAAGGAACTTAAACTTGGCTATTGCAAATAATGCTGCAATGGGCACAGGAGTGCATATATTCTTTCAAATTAATGTTTTGGGTTCCTTCAGATATATCCCCATCAGTAGATGAGTGTATAAAAAAGCTGTTGTACATTTATACAATGGAGTACTAGTTGGTCCTAAAAAGAGAGAGAAACCTTACCCTTTGTGACAGCATGAATGGACCTGAAGAGTATTATGCTAAGTGAAATAATTCAGTCAGAAAAAGATAAATAGCATATGATTTCACTTATATGTGGAATCTAATGAACAAAATAAACTAACAAACAAAATAGAAACAGACTCATAGATAAAGAGAACAGACTGACAACTCTCAGAAAGGAGGAGGTTTGGAGGCTGGGTGAAAAAGGTGAAGGGACTAAGCAAAAAAACAACAACATTCAAACACAGACAACAGTATAGTGATTACCAGCGGAAAAGAAGGGTGGGCTAGGTAGAAGAGGATAAAGATGGATACATGGTGATGCAAAGAGACTTGACTTTAGGTGGTGAACACACAATGCAATATACAGATGCTATATTATAGAATTGTACACTTGAAATATATAATTTTATTAACCAATGTACTCCAATACATTCACTAAAATTTTAAAAACTTAAAATTATTTGAATATTTAGCAGCATTTAACTGTCATTAATATTTTTCTTTATTGATTAAGCTATTACATATGTGTCCTTATCCTCCCATTGCTTCCCCACCCACTCCCTGCTCATGCCCTCACCCCCCTAGTGTCTGTGTCCATTAGTTATGCTTATATGCATGCATACAAGCCCTTTGGTTTATCTCTCCCCCTTACCCTCACCCTCGCCTGGCTTCCCTCTGAAGGTTGAGCATCTGATCAATGATTCTCTGTCTCTGGATCTGTTTTTGTTCATCAGTTTATGTTGTTCCTTATATTCCACAAATGAGTGAGATCATGTGATACTTATCTTTCTCTGACTTATTTCGCTTAGCGTAATGCTCTCCAGTTCCATCCATGCTGTTGTAAATGGTAGGAGTTCCTTCCTTTTTACAGCAGCATAGTAGTCCGTAGTGCAGATGTACCACAGTTTTTCAATCCACTCATCTGCTGATGGGCACTTAGGCTGTTTCCAAATCTTAGCTATTGTAAATTGTGCTGCTATGAACATAGGGGTGTATATATCTTTTCTGATTGGTGTTTCTAGTTTCATGGGATATATTCCTAGAAGTGGGATCACTGGGTCAAATGGGAGTTCCATTTTTAGTTTTTTGAGGAAACTCCATACTGTTCTCCACAGTGGCTGCACCAGTCTGCATTCCAACCAGCGGGCCTAATGGTTCCTTTTTCTCTGCATCCTCACCAGCACTTGTCATTTATTGATTTACTGATGATAGCCATTCTGACAGGTGTGAGATGGTACCTCGTTGTCATTTTGATTTGCATCTCTCTGATGATCAGTGACTTTGAGCATGTTTTCATATGTCTCTTGGCCTTCTGTATGTCCTCTTTCAAAAAGAATCTATTTAGGTCCTTTGCTCATGTTTTGATTGGGTTGTTTATCTTCCTTTTGTTAAGTTGTATGAGTTCCCTATAAATGTTGTAGATTAAACTCTTATTGGAGATAACATTGATAAATATGTTCTCCCATGCAATGGGCTTTCTTGTTGTTTTGTTGATGGCTTTTTTTGCTATGCAGAAGCTGTGATGATGATAATAATGAAGATGATGATGTCATTAATATTTTTAATCAGTAGCATATGTAATAGGCTACTGACAGCTAAAACTAAACCAAGACTCTCATTTTTCCCAAATTTTAAAGACCTCACTCGAATGGCACATGACATTTACTCCATCTTTGAAGTTTTAGTGGTAAAACATATTTAGTCATATTTTACTTATTTCACCCTCAATTTTCCCACTAGAAAAACATAAGGAAAAAATGACATTACTTCTAAGTCAGAGATTGTAGAGAAAAAGGAAAGAAGGACAGAAAGAGAGGAGAGAAAACCAAAAGAAAGCCAGAAAGAAAAGGAAAATAAGGAAAGGAGAGAGAGGGAGAGGGAGAGAGAGAGAGAGAGGAAGAAGAAGAAGAAGAAGAAGGGAAGGAGGGAAGGAAGGGAGGAAGGAAGGAAGGAAGGAAGAAAGAAGGAAGGAAGGAAGGGAGGAAGGAAGGAAGGAAGGAAGAAAGAAGGAAGGAAGGAAGGGAGGAAGGAAGGAAGGAAGGAAGAAAGAAGGAAGGAAGGAAGGGAGGAAGGAAGGAAGGAAGGAAGAAAGAAGGAAGGAAGGAAGGGAGGGAGGGAGAAGGAAGGAAGGAAGTTGGGAGACACCTACTGAGAAAAGCTTTTCATTTTGAAATACTTCAGCTCCAATAATAATGTATTTGAAATGAAACCAGAATTGTGTAATGAATAAAATAACATACTAATGAAGTTATAAAGGAAGTTAAAAGGAAATGATAAAGAAAGTGAGACTCCCCAGAGAGAGAATTATTTATGCCATTGTTAAGACACATTTTCCACTATAAACTCCTCATCTCTTCTTGAAGTGAAAATAAAGATATGTGATTAATTATGGCTCAGAAATATATCATTGTTCCTATGAAACTTGCTCCTCCTCCTCAGTAGAACCATTAAATGTACCACACATCATCTTTGATTTCTACCCCATGGTTTTTCTTTGATTTCTGTCCCTACTAGTAGGTCAAGTGCTAGAGCCCCTTCCAGAAACATTCTTCATGTCTCTGCAATTGCAGGAGAGATAAGATAGGTAAACTCCTTGTGGGCAAACTCCGTATCCTGTTCTTCTTTATGTCTTCCACAGTATCAGTAGTCATTTCACAGAGAGGTGCTTATTAACCAATATGCTTTCTTTCATCTGGCAGTAAGAACAATGCAATTCAATACTATGGTTGCTAGAAATCTCTGAGCTAAATTTCCTGTTCAGCTAAAGCAATTCACCTTAGTCTAGATTTTTTAATGTATTTTTATATAGTTGTTGCTATTGTCCTGCCTCACTCTTACTATTCAGGTTTATGAAAATGATCTTCTTGAAAAGGTATCTTTCTTGTAAGTTATTTTCGAGCTCTTCTGGAAGAATGTAGTTGCATAACTAGTGAGAGAGCAAGGGAGCAAGGGAAGGAGATAATTCTGTTTCTGAATTTCTGTATTGCAGGTATTTCAGTAATGCAAACTGGGGGCTTTGGTGTTCATAGGCTTCAGCGATACTCAGAAGTAAACAAGTGCTGCTGAGACTACTCTCATTACATAAATAAAAGAATAATGCATACTTGGATCTTCTTATATTTAGTTGTTTTCTTTACAATTAAAAGGACATAGTGATGTATGAAATGTATTGTTTTCTTATTGCATCCCTGCAGGGTACAACTGATGAACTTTGGATTCAGTGCTAGCTTTGAGGTCTGGGAATCTATCAATACTTCAGCTTCTGTTTGTCTATGCTGAAATGCCAAGATCTGCACTGTGTTGTTTGCTTAGTTGATGTGAAAAGCATTTTCCTCTTAGCTTGTCTTTTTCCAGATATTATTTTGGAGAATGAGAAGGGATAATGCTTACAATTGAGTAGGGTTTCTGCAGTGAGTAAAAGTATTAATTTATTGGAAAGCTGAGGAGACTTGACTACAAAATCTTTTATTTGCCACCACCCTGGAGTGACACCCCACCAAATTTTATTAAATTTGGGCATATAGCAATCATTTAGAAAAACACTCTGGGGAAGTTTATAGAGTAAACATAGGCAACATAGCGTACGAAGCTCTTATATATTTAACTTTATAACTAATACCACTCACTAATTTGTAAACAGAAAATGAATGTTTTTGACAAGTAATAGAGTTTTGAGAATCCTTGTCTTTTTTTTTTTTTGCATGACTTGAATTGGCCTTATTTTATATTAGTGTTCCGGTGCACAGATTTGTGCACATTCAAAGGAAATTAATTAGAAGAAATATTTTAATATCACTATTCGCCCTTTCTCTATAATAGAAGTGTCAACCAAATTCACGATCGACAATGACAAATCGAAACACACATATGCAATTGGCGCCAGCAAGAGGTTTATATGTATGGCACATGCACAAGTCAACTTAGCCATATATATATATATATATAAACTTGCTCAATTAGACTTGCTTTTTCATTTAGCTAAACTTTTTCCAGCCCAGGAAAGCACCCCAACTTCTCTTTCAGGTAATTGTTAGCAACATGGCAGTAAACATCAACACAAAGCAGATTATCATTGTAGATCGCGCAGGGAAAACAAAGGGTAAAATATTTAACTGCAGCAGTGTTTGACTGTATTCCATGCAGTGAGAAAACCTGAAGTCATTTTCAAG
>NW_006295185.1:2014092-2041632 GCF_000327345.1 Myotis davidii | reverse complement strand
TGATATCGGAGATGTGGAATTAAGATATAAAAGAAACATAACACTTAGATTATCAGTAACTTAAGAAAATGCTTAATAAACAGCTAAATCCATTGGTGGATAGGACGGTATTCCCATAGAGCAGAGGTTCTCAAAATGGTTAGCAGACTAGCAGCACCAACTCTACCTGGGAACTTGTTAGAAATGTCAATTTTCTGGTCCCACCCCAGAACATCTGAATCAGAAACTCTGGGGGTGGGTCTGAGAGTCTGTGTTTTAAGAAGCATTCATGGTTATTCTGATGAACACTAAAGTTTGAAAATCATTGGTTTAGAGAAAACCATGCCTATCCAGGAGAATATCAACTAAAGAGAATATTTCACAGTTTCAGAATTCTCAGCAGTCGGTCTCTCAATGCTTCTTCCTTTTCCTCACTTTTCAGATGGCCTTATTCTTGGGTTATTGTCTATGTTCTGCTATGGTAGAATGAAGATTGTTATGTTTCTCCCCCCAAACAATACCACAATGCTTATTAGCTAATATGGCTTAATTACAGATAAGGCTCGGAAACATGTTGCACAAAAGACAGCAGTTTAATTCTTTTTAACCCAATATTTATCAAAATTCTTTGAGCACAGAACCCTATTTTTGTGGAGCATATAGAAACTTCTCATAAAACATTACAATACAGATAATTGGGCAAAATAACATCAGTGTCCAAATGTATGAAACAAACAAAAAAAACATTTTCCTATTATAACCCTTTGGAGACATTAGTGACTTTTTTAATAACCCAAGAGCTCTATTGTAGGTGTTCTAAGCTGCTATAAGTGGACTTTCATAATTTTATATGCAGTCAGTGTGGGTACATAAAAGTGTGTGTGTGTGTATTTGTATATTTATAATATTTATTAGTTCTAATGTATATATTTATAATGTTATATATTAGTTTTTATCAATAGAAATATGTGTATGTACATATATATCACATATTCAAACATATTTCACATTTATATGAGTCAATATTGGCTTCTAAGATGTTGGTATAATTAGATAAAAATTTTAAAAAAGGAAAAATTAGTTCAAAAACTTATAAACCATCTTATAATGAAGTTCAATTTTAATATTTCACCAATTTATATAAATAATATTTAAAATCTCTTTGCTATAATTAATTACTTGTTAGTATTTTAAGCACCATTAACATCTTCTCTTATTGTCTATTATTTGTTTGACTTTATCCTCCTAATTTACCAGGAAAAATGACTTGCCCGATTTCTTTCTATCATTTTAATATTGTAAATAAAATATAACAGCAGTTTGGCAAAGTAAAACATTTAAAATGTACCAACCAAAAAGTGTGTTGTTCCAAACCTTTTTATAAAATAGAAATTACTTTAAATGTTTAGTCATTATGTTTCTAAAGTGAATTTTCATTATGAGAGAACTTAAAGTAAGAAGCTTGTGATGGTAGACATGTGTCTCTTGATTAGATAAACGGGTCTCCCTAAGTAAGCACTGGCTCATTGCCAGTTGAAAAGGGAGCAATAATTCTTTTATCTTTTCAGTTATTTGCAAGGATAAGATTAAAGCCTGAATCGGCTTTTTTATCCTCTGCTATTTCACCTATCATACCACTGAGCTGTGGGAGCAACAACTGTTTAACAATATCCAGTTCTAAGAAGGGAAGTGTCCTTGGCTCTTTAACATTGTATATAAGTTCCCCCTCTAGGCACATGATAATTCACATTACTCACAATATCAGGAATTTCTCATATATAATGCATTACTTTTGTGGAGAGGTAAAGTGGTAAAACATAGTTTACAATCTGTCATGTTTTAATACTTAATTCATAGCAACAATTTTAGCTCTTTTTAAAAGAATTAATAAAGAGAAATAGGTATAATATTTTGTACTGATTTTATTTTCAAAACATACTAAATTTCCCTTTTTATTTGTTCAAAGTACCTCTGAAATATTTAGGGGCTGAAATTATTCCTAGAAAAACTGATGAACAGAATTGGAAAATAACTTAGCCATGATCTAAAGGTAATCAGAATCCAAGGCACTTAAATCCAGTCTTGCACTCTTTCTAATACAATCCTGAAGTCAAAGTATGAATAGCCTGTAACCTGATTCTAAACAGTTGATTCATTTCAACACTGGATTTGTTATTATTGTTATTTTCCCTATCACATTGTCTTTAAAAGTATAAGTACACTTTTGAGTTCTACATGCCCAATTGTCCAGACACTTATAAAATCCAGGTTTCCAACTATCCTCAGCAAGTATCTATAACACTTTGTTTTTAAAAAGCTGTGGGAAAACCTGAATGATAAATTATATTGAATGGAATTGATGTGTTTATATTATTAAAATGTTTACCTGATGTATCCAGGTATTGATTTGTATTTGAAATCTTTAGATTTATATACTTACCTCCAAATAAATTTGCAATATAGAAAAGAAAATGAACGTAACTCTTGTTCATATCCTACTTTTTAAGTACTGAAAAAGTCAAACCCTAGTTCCCAGGCCTGCAAATCATCCTACTTTGCACCATCTCAAAGTATGTACAGTCTCTGGTCATTTAAATCAAATCTCCACTACTACTGAGCTTTTGTCGTGTAGTCTTTTGTGAGGTTGTGTGTGTAGTGTATGTGAATTCTTATTTGCCTGTGCTCTTAGTGAAATGAAATGCTTGAGAAGAACACTCCATACTATTATGTGATACAGTTCATCTCTTGTCATTGTTTTCTCTCTGCTTTGTGATAGTGTGAAGCTATAGCACTCAAGACATTTGAGGTCTGAGTAAATCTTCCAAATGGCACTACTGTTTTTAAGAGTCTTTTTTAGCAAGGTAATAGAATCACAAAATGTACACAACCATTTTAATGAGTTCCACTTCCATCTGTTCTCTATGTCCATCAGGTATTGCTGGACTGTTCTTTTGTCAGGTCATGGTTGTTTGTGTTTCAACTCTCATAACCCAACTCCTGATAGTATGACAATGCTTCTCCCAAACCAACTGGCAAAATTCTATTGTGCAAACAGTTATAAAAAGCTGCGCTAAGAGAGGACAGGTTTGTACTAATTGTTCTGCTTCAGTAAGGATGAAAGTCTTAATACATATAAAGCACTTTGAACAGTGTCCAGCACATGGCAATACACAATAAAGTTACCTGTAATTATTCAGGTGTATGTGCCATAAAGAAAAAAGGACATTCAGTTACCTTGTCTTACCTGTTTTCAAGTCACCCAAGATCCCTAGATACTTAACAAAACATTTCATTTTTCATAAATGTATCTTAAATAACTTCTGGACATACCTAACAGCCAGTTAATATGAAATAATCTGAGAGGGAAACTAGTGGCCCAGACAGTAGAAATATTTGAACTAGCTCATTCCTCAGTTTAGTTAATGTCAAAGTATTATGAGGTAATTGTGTACTGGTTAGGAATGTGAGCTCCAGGTCCAGAGCACCTCAGTTCCAATCCCTCCTCTGCTACATTAGATTTGTCAGCTTGCCTGTGTTTCTTTAATTCTCTGTGTCTCAGTTCCTCAGTAAAACACTGTCCACCTAAGGTTGTTTATTGTGAAAATTAAATGAGGTAATGCAAATAAGGCACTTTGATCAGTGCCTAGCACATGATAAATACATAATAAAGTCAGTTGCTATTACTGAAGTGGGTGTGGTGTGGTAAAAAGGGGAAACCATTTCACAAAGTTATATAAGGTCCTTAAAGGGGTTTTGTCATTATGACCACTTTCAAGATATTAATGGAAAATATAATCTTATGGAGGCCTCAACCTGGTCTTTAAATATGTGTCAGCAATTGTCACATGCCAAGTACATGTGCTAAAACTGTATATACAATTATTCTCCAGCACACTCATAAATGGTAAGAATTAGTTCACTTCCAAAGGTCATTTGACCTTACATACTAGAGTCTAGTATATAAAGTCAATGTAAAACATGAAACAAAATAAAATAAATTACATTCTCCAGTTATATTTAGTAGAAAAATAACTGGAAAAGATTGGCACAGTGATTTTTATACTATCCAGTTTATTTCATTGTGTCACTTTATAAAATACTAGAGGCCTGGTGCACGAATTCATGCACCAGTGGGGTCCCTTGGCCTGGCCTGCAGGATCAGGCTAAAACTGGCTCTCCAACATCCCCTGAGGGGTCCCAGATTTCGAGAGAGCACAGGCCATGCTGAGGGACCCAAACGGTGCATGATCAGGGGCTGGGGAGGGATGCGGGAGGTTGGCCAGCTGGGGAGGGACTGTGGGAAGCCTCTAGGGTGTGTCTGGCCCATCTTGCTCAATCCTGATCGGCCGGACCCCAGCAGCAAGCTAACCTACTGGCCGGAGTGTCTGCCCATTGGTGGTCAGTGCACATCACAGTGAGCAGTTGAGCAGGCTTAGCGTATCATTAGCATATTATTACACTTTGATTGGTTGAATGGCCAACAAGATGACTGGACACTTGGCATATTAAGCTTTTATTATATAGGATTTTTTTTCTAGAATTAAATTTCATTTGCCTTATATAAAAGACATAAATGGACACATTTTATTTTTCAAAAAGATGTTTTCTGAGGTTTCCTAATTTTCAGGGAAGGCAAATGAAGCTAGAATAAATCTGTTTTATTTTATTTTTTCCTCACTAAAATAAGGAGTCTACCAATCAAAAGGCACCAATTAGACTATCACTATGACCCTTGATACTTTTTTTTGGTTGATATAGAGGGTATGTTTTCAAAGAACACAACATCTCTACAAGTGCACTATTCTCCCAATAACTTTTGTTCCAACTGTTGAAACTGACTTGAGGAGTTCAAATGGACAGATTTTAAAATTACTAATTAACTTTTTCCTGTTCTTTGCTTTGCTTTATTTTTTTCCTTGTTTTAGATTTGGAGATAGGCATTCTCTGGTAGAGATCATATTTCATATTCTTCTCTGTAAAGATATGAGACTTTATGGTTGAGGGATTGATTTATTTTAAAACATGAAACCTCCACTTATCATTTTATCTTCTTTAAACTAACCCCATTTCTAGTCACATTGTTTGTGGATAGCCTTGTTTAAGTTCTTTAAATACCAGGAACAGTTTCATCATCATCAAATATTAACTTCTCACTGAAAGCAGGTGAGCTTAACAAGGTTACTATTTGCTAAGTTAGACTGAGACAGGATAATATCAAAATACATATATTTTTAAAAGTAATCTCAGTACTTTTATCTAGAACTTTGTCAGTTCTGTTCAAATCCCTGAAACACATCCTGGGTGAAACTTAATATACTTGGTAGATATTCAGGACAGGCAGAATAGATCTTTATTTTTAAAAGAAAAAGAATTTGTATCAGTAAATTGCTCTTCTTATGTCTGGAGAACAAAACAAACAGTAAGTTGGCCTAATTTTCAGATGCTTTTAAAAAGACTCCCTGGGCTAAAAACACCACTTAACTTTATTTAAATACACAATGCATTTGGAGTTTTGAGCCTTTTCTTTTTTTGGGAGGTTGGGGGGGGGGGGAAGATAGGGATATTTGTCCGATACTCTAAAATGCCTACATTTTTTATGACAAATTAGCACAAAGATTTCAGTAAGACTTTTGGTAATAAAAATATCTTATCATTAACAAAATGTAGATGTAGTCTGTGCCTCAAAATATTTTAATGGCAGTCCATGTCACCAAGTAAAACTTTCTGCTTAGAAATTGTATATTTGGTGTCGGGTAGGAATATGAGGAAAATGCTTATTTTAAAGTGCTCTGTTTGGGGTTTGAAACATGATTTCACACTTACGAATTTAGCCAGATCCGATAAACAGCCATTTTTATATCCTGCTTTTAAATTTCTTTATCTGGAAGAAGATTTATGTTTAGCAAAGGAGGGACTGATTTTCATCTTTGTGCCTCTAATTTAAAAATGCAGAGGTAAATCAATAACTATATCTGCCCTTTATATAACCTCTGGGAGGAGGGTTACATGTCTGGCTATAGAGTTGTAATTACTTAATTTATTATTAGCAGCATACTGAGATCTGCAAAGATAAATTGTTTAAATATGAAAAAATAATCATTGCATTTCTCACCTTATACTCTCCTCCTTATAAGTTTATACCCTCCTCCTTATAACTTTATTTTTATAGAGACAGGAAATTTAATTTTGCCAAGTGGAAACCCCAAGGTTTAAGATGAGTGCAAAGTTAAGACCCTTAGGAATTGAGGGGATTGCCAAATACATTCTTACTTCCCAAGTTTTAGTGCAGTTAGAACTCACTTGAGACCCTTAAGTCATGGAAAACCTAAGCTAACTGGCATGGGTTCAAGGGACAGAAGTTAGATTGTAGGAAATCCAGCTAGACAGATAAGACTCAAAGTTGAAACTTCAGAAGTTGCCTAAGAAACATTCAAATAAAAGAAGAAAGCTCCAGCAGTCATATGGAAATATCTGACAAAACTTACAGTTTTGGCAAGGGGTGTTGGGAAGATAACTGTGGGATCTGCCTTTGTAGCAATTATAGGCAAACTCTCCATTTTGTTAACTTTTGAGAAATCAAGTAGGCAGATCATCTAATAACGTTTTGTTACAAAGTTGATGGGGAGGCGGGTGGGAAACTGATTCCTCGCCAGCGCCACTATCTCTGTGGAGTTAGCATGTTTTCCCCATGTCTCTGTGGCTATTCTTTGGGTCCTCTGGTTTCCTTCACATCCCAAAGATGTACATGTGAGGTGAATTGGGGGAAATGGGGTATCTAAATTGTCCCAGTCTGAGTGAGTGGAGAGTGTTAGTGCCCCTGTGATAGAAGGGTGTCCTGTCCAGGGTGAGTCCCACCTTGTGCCCAGAGCTTCTGGGAGAGGATCTGGCCACCCACAACCTTGAACTAAAATAAGTGGGCGGGAAAACAATTCCCTTACTTGTTTTGATTCATCTTTCTTATATGTATGTATAGCCCCATTTATGTCCATGTTTAGTATTAGAAGTGTTTTGGGGTTTTTATTTAGAAGTTTGATGATGTTTTTGTGACCAGAAATATGCCATAGGAAAAGAACTCGTGTTTATATAAATTAGCCTCTGATAAAATTGGTTTCCTTATACGTCATTTCACTTAAAGGTTCCGTTTCCAAGAACCTATTGACAATGTTAAGTGAGAACTTACTGTAGAAGCAAAAATATTAAGTGCCATTTCAATGGAAGATCGAGTTCTTTGGAGTTCACTATATTTTCTTATTTAGGAGAGAAAGAGAAGTTAAAAATATGAAGGAACACTAACTTGACTCATAAAATGCCACAAGGTTTGGTATGAGTTTGAGTAGGAGGGAATTGAATTAGATCAGTATTTTTATGAAGATACTTTAATGAGATATGTTAAAAGGTGGTAAAAAGAGGAATGAATGTCTCGGTTGGAGCGTCATCCCGTACACCAAAAGGTTGTATGTTCGATTCTGGGTCAGGTAACATACCTAGGTTGTGGGTTCAAACCTGTTCAGGGAGCGTACGGAAAGCAACCGATCGATATTTCTCTCTGACATCAATGTTTCTCTCTCCCTTCCTCTCTCCCTAAAATCAGTAAATCCTTTAGTGAGGGTAAAAGAAGAAAAGAGGGATGGTTTGTGTGATTAAACTATGTTGGGAAATGCTGAGTTAACAAAAGTAAGCAGGTTTCTTTACTGTAGGACATATGAGAGAGAACCTTTACTATGCTCTGGTGTGATATCAGACTATAAGAGAGGGATATAGTTTGCCATTTCTTATAAGTATTTAACCAGGAAACTCAGTTTTTGAGGCTTATTGGGAATAGAGGTCTGTGGTACACACTCTGGCAAATGCTGGACTAAATGATCTCTAAGAGCCTTTCCAGCTTTACTATTTAATATTTCTTTGACCTATTGTCTACTATCATATAAACTTCCTCAGTTAAGTACCATTTCATTCTTTCTGATAGAACTAATTCTGAATCTTTAATAATTCCAAAAGAGAAGTTTGCATTCTTCATAAATAAAAAATAATTTCAGGATTATGACTAGAAACTGATTCTGAAATGTCCAAAATTGCCACTTTTGTGATATATATATATTCTGTAATGTGGAGCTAGTATAGATTGCCATTTTTCCTGAGTATATTATTTTGCTCATTAGAATTAACCATGCCCCCCTGCTTCTCTCTGTCTTTTAATATGCACAATCAAGGGTTGACTGGAAAAAATATGCACATAGTGGCTATTCATTGTCATTTTTACATGTTTTGAATAAGTATCTGCATAGATCTTATATGTGCATAGAGAAACATAATGCTTAAGCAGTCATTTTCCTGGGCTTCAATAGATGACTGTTGCTTGAATTTGAGTATTCCACAGACAGAGCTGAAGAAAAAAAAATGTTAATCTGCCCTCCTCACCCCCAGACACATATGTAAAAACCTTAAAAACATAAAAGCCTACTTTTCCTGTAATAATTCATATATTTCAAACTTTTCTATAAATTTAGAGTCAGTAGTTAGGCGTTGTGGTCACTCACCATGCCTGTCTTATCCTAACCTAAAGGAGGAGCTCTGGGCAGGCATCAAAGTCATTTGAATATACACTTGCACCACTGTGGGTGGGAAAGCTGAGTGGCTGACAGGATTGGGAGGGAGCCCTGTGAAGCTTTTTGTGGGAGGAGCCATGGAATAAAAAACTGCTTTCCCCAACAGTCTACTTCCTTAAATTCCTTGTGGCTGGTCAGGTAAGCTGGGACTGAGAGTGCCTTCTGGTTTGCTCTGGGCAACTGAAGGCCAAGTAGAACCCAGACTGATTCCATGGAGAGGGCTGCTTACAACTTTAAGGTAAAGGGGGTAAATTGAGTTTTAGAGAATTTGACTCTATTTAGCTCAACTCACCAGGGTAGAAGGAAAAATAAGGAGAGGGTTGATAGATAATATATTGTATTAAGCATACTTGCACTAAAAAGTTATTTGTTTATCTGAAATTCAAATTTGATCGGGAGTCCTGTATTTTCATTTGATAAATTTGGCAACCCTTGATAGGATTCTAATCGGAAGCCCTAGCTGGGAAGAAAGGGTGCAAGTAGCTGGTGTCCTCTTTGTCCTTGTTCTAAATCGCTGTGGTAGGTGACTGGATGGGGTGTGCAGGAAAGAGAAGTGAGGGAACCCTATGGGCAGGAGATTTGACTGACTCTTGGTCAAGATACCCTTTTATGTTATTTCATAACAAATTCTATGTAGTAAGTGAATTTTGAAGTTGCATGATTTTATGTGTATTTTATTTCTTAGAGTAACACATTGAATGTCACGATTTTTCTTTCCTTTTTTTTTGCTATATTTTAATGACATTTTATGTTTGCTGCCATCAACTACTTTAAAGACAACTTCCATGAATATTTAGCATCAGAAATGCCTTCTGACTTTTGGTAACTTAATACAAGTGTAATTCAATTGTCTCTGGGTTTTAATTTGATTCTGGCTGGCTATTTGGAAACAGATGATGCATTCTTGGGGAGCTTATTATTGAACAGATATTCAGTTAATATTTTTTCTAAAGTGATTGAAGGTGTTTTATTAAATTAGGGGAAATTGGGGAGGGGCAGGAAGCATATATGGGGTATTGGTGAGGCAGGCTTGGTTTCACTGTGAACAGCAACTATGATATTTATTTATTTGCCCTTCAAAAATTTCAGTGAAAATTTTAAGGTCATGATTATTTGAAAATAAATGTTTGATGTGAATGCAGCTGGATATGTGTCTTGAAGTACAGGGGGATATATTTCTTTTAAGAAGTCAGTATATGCAATAGAGATACACAAGGAGGCCCCACCTATGTGATTATCCCCAAACCAGGTATTCCACCTTTGTCCAATAGCTTATGGGAATTTGACTTGCAACTTGTTCAGAGAAATGTGGGGTGGAAGTGGAGCAGTTTGAGAAGGCAGTTTATTCTAAACCAACCCTGGACTTTCAGTGATCCCCCTAGGCAGGCCCAGATGCTCTTTAACTATGAATCTTTGGTAGGTTCCTTTATTCAGCTTTGTGGGGTCCTGTTTCCTGGGGGTTCCGGTGACCACAGACCCCTGCAATTAGACCAGAGTTGGTGTCTGTATACTTTGTGGATTCTTGACATTTCTGGTTCAGTTAACTGAATTACCAGAATTTTCCAGCCATATGGTCACATACATCTCTGAGTATATATTCATTGCAAAAAAGATATAAATTAGTTATTTTCTGGGGCTGCATAGGATAACGGTTCATTTGGAACAGACAACCAGGAACAACCTTGGTCGTGTGTTGGCTATGATTCTCCTTTTGGAGCAAGATAAAAGAACTGATTAAAGGAAATAGTAAGAGAAAGAATTAGGCTTCTAAGGAAGACTTACTGTAAGGCCTTGTAAGATTATTTTTACAAAGTTTATTCATTCAATCAGCAAACTTTTATGGAGTGGTCACTATTAACCAGGCACAGAAACATTCCTGGAGATTCAAAGATGAGGAAGATATAGTCCTGCCTTTAGATAAGCTCAAAGTCTAATGGGGAGATAGGCATGCAAACAATTTATCACAGTGTACACAGTGATAAGTACAACCATAAAACTGAGTACAAGGTGCAGCTGGAGTCACAAAAGAGGGAGAGATAAATAGCAATGGGGGTGGGGAGATGGGCTTGGGAAAACTTTTACAGAGGAAGAGTCATTTGAACAGAAAATCCATATTGGGTAGTGAGAATCTGAAAACTTGGCTTCTGTCCTTACTGTGCTGCTTGCTAATTAAGACAAGCCACCTCATCTCTTTCTCCGTAAGATAAAGGTGCACAAGATGTTCTGTAAAATCTGTTTCAGCCCTAAATGTTGCAATTCTGGTAAACAAGTTATCTTAGTGGGCTATTTCAGAACAATGGTGTGATTGTTGAGCCTATTATTCCCTTCATCTTTTGGAGGTCACAATTTGAAAGCTTTCTTGAGACAGATAGGGAAGAAAATTATTCTGCCCTTCTCCCAGCTTCTTACATATTCAAACTTGGTTTCTGGTTTGCTCCAAAGTCATTGCCCTGTATATGTATATCAGTGCTGACTACAGTGGAGGGAGTGTGTACTTGGCTCGCCCTCTCTATGGGGTCTACGTTTAGCCTCATTAATTTTGCCTTCAATATATACAGGAAATGGTTTATTATAGGCTTAAAAAATTCTTGTCTGCATCTCAAATTTAAATTAAAACTTGTATGTTAGATTTTAAGAATGCTCTTTGTGCATATATATCAATATTCATAGATGGTAAAATATTGGAGGAGGAAATAATACCGATTATATTTATTTTTATAAAGACAGAACTCTAAAAAGAAGTAGGGAATTTGCCATTCTCACGCTGACATCTGGCTGATAGTTTATGTTGATGTGACTCACTTTTAGTTCTTTCTGATTGTCCCTAGCCTTTAACAGGTCTGTGATGGTTGTAAGAACCCAGCAACCTAGTATGTATGATTTGTAATTTCAAAATTACAAATTTGGCTTCCTCTGAGAGGCCATGTCTATGCATATAAGTAGTTTTCAGTGGGTTAATATAAAATCAATAGGATTCCTTCTTTTCATAGATGATCACTTAAATGGGATAACTTTTTTTTTCATAGAACAAATCATCTGTTTGTTGCCTTCATTTAACACTTAACCCTTAACACTTGGTAGTCTCGCAGAGCAGTAAGATATCTCTGAAAATGTAATCGAGTTACTGTATTTGAGAGGACTTCCCCCTATAATTCCAAATGTATTTGAAAAAGCAAGTCATTTTTGCAAACAGCTGCTTCTGTTAAGAAATTAATTGACAAAGTGTCATTTTCAGCTTCATAAGGTCCTCTTCTTATTCTGAGAGAACTTTCTGTCAGGAACATAAAAAGTACATTTCTCAGGATTTTTCTACCACCGAGTATATGGAAAACCTTATATCTGACGGAATCTCCTAGTTCCCAAGACTTAGGGGGGATTTGAATCTCTACAATGCTACCTTTTTTTCTCTCAGTCAAAGGCTTTGACTGCATTTGTGAAAAGCTTAAAGATAAGAAAGGGAACTAGATTGAATTTTGGAAGTTTTATAAATGCTTTTCAACTTTTCCTTTGTCATCAACTTTTTTGATGCAGACATATTTTGGAAATTTCATTGGCAATTTTCTCCCCCTGCTGCTTTCTGGATGTATTTTCAAAAAGAGTAGATAAGAGAAGGAAGCTGGGAGATTCACAGGCGTAGTAGCACTTATTTCAGCAGAGAATCACTTTCCTATTTAATCACTTTGCTATTTTCTTAACTCAGTTACATAGTCTAGATGACAATGGTTTGTTTTTAAGGCCAAATGAAGTGGAAAAAGTGAAACTGAGGCTAGCATAGATGTTTTCGCTCTAATATTTTCAATACTTTAAAAAATTATGTGTGTATATGCAGGGGAAGAAGAAAAAGAGCTGCATGGCTTGACAGTTCTTTGCTGCTGTTTTTAGTATGTAGTCAGCTCTGCCAGTGGATGGTGACTGTCATAGATACAAAATTTGTAATCCTTTATGACATGGTCCAATATTTTGAACTGAGCACATGGCAGTTCTGAACTTCTTGGCCTTCTAGAGGACATGGGACACTATTGATTTGGCTTGGGAAACCTGAGGTGTGATTTATTTTCAGACTAAGGATCATTGTGGGCTGTTATAGACCCAGTGTGAGAGGGTATCTTGTGGCCCATCCAAAGTGCTTAGCTGGCCTAAGGACAACATTAGAATCTTTCTTTAAAAAATAATTCTCACCCAAGGATATTTTTCCATTGATTTTTAGAGAGAGTGGAAGGGAGGGGGAGAGACAGAGAGAGAAACATCTCTTGAAAGAGACACATCAATTGGTTGCCTCCCGCACATGTGCCCCCAACCAGGGCTGGGGATCAGCTTGCATCGAAGTGCACAACCGAGGTATATGCCCTTGACTGGAGTCAAACTTGGGACTCTTCAGTCTGCAGGCCAACACTCTATCCACTGAGCCAAACTGGCTCGGGCAACATTGGAACCTTTTTGTTCATAGGCATTTATTTCCCAAAGGACAAAAACAGTAGGTGATTATATATTGTGCTGGGCAGTTCTTTCCCTGCCTTTACCCCACCCCATTCATTCACGCTTACCAAAAAGCCTAATTCCCTACAAGGACTAAAGCAAATGTTAGCCAATGTCAAAAAACTTTGCCCTCCCTCCCTCCAAACTCCAATTAAAATTTTTTGGTGTATAATTAAGTCTGGCCTTTTGAAGACTGAATACTATACAGAGGAGATTTATTATCCTGAGTTCTAAAGTTGTTTTGAAAAAAAAAACTGAAGGACCTTGGTTTTCTTTTTGAAATATTGTGTTTCACAGATAACATTCATAAGATTATTTGGTCTTCTCATTTACTGTTTGGGTAGAAAATGCAGATATTTTTGTTCTTTATAAGCTTTCTTTAACATAAGCAACAGTTTCTGATAAGGTACTATTGCTCTGCATCTGCATTTTATAAAGTTAAATTATGGATTCTGTCATTAAAAAGAGAATAGTTTATAAATCAAGTAAGATTTCATAAGTAAGTTTTTAAAAAAATATCATGCTGCCTTATATTCCATAGTTCAGTTTTAAAACCCAACTTGATGTAATGTTTAAAGAGTAATTCTTTTTCTATTTCTATATACAGTTTTGCTTTGTGAAAAAAATGTCATTAGTTTCCCAGGAAAAAAGCTTAAGAAAAGCTATTATATGTAAAGGAACATTATATAAAAACACAAATGCAGGTAGTAATTCTTTATCTGAAGATTGGTAGGACATGTGCCAAATACCCCCTGTTTTCTCCCTCCTTTCCTTCCTATCCTGTCTCTGATTGTATTCAATGTAAATCATGTTAAAACTCTAAATTGTAACAAAAGTCAAACTCCTAATTATTTCTTTCCCCTTAAAAAAAAAAGATCGCTTGTTTGGAATTTCTGAAAATATGAGACAGTCCTCATTATACAGCTTTTTTTTTGGGGGGGGTACAAATTGTGTTCTGTGTAAATGTCTATGGTTGTGTTTGCCACTTGTCTGGGAAAGCTACCAGGGTGGGTTTACAATTCTAAGGCAATCCTGCTCGGCAAGTGCCTAATTTCTTTTTTCATGGCTTGTTATGTAACTGTCCGAAAGTGTGAGGATTTGAGTAAGGGTCCTAAATGTGAGTATGCAGGTAAAGAGAAAATAGTCTAATGGGAAGAAAGGCCAGGAGTAAGTTATTTAGATCTGGTTAGGGGGCAGGATTTCCGAATACCGCTGCAATTAGTAATAAAAAGAACTGAAATTCAGAGGAGGAGTCAGAGAGATAGAGATTTAAGATCTGAGCAATTACTGTGATATATGAAATTTCACAAGAATTTCATTCCCCAAGGGAAGAGAGAGTAGAGAGGAGAGCAAATGATTTAGGACCAAACTTTGGGGAAATATTTAATGTTAGGGTGTAAGAAGCAAAAGAGAAATGCTGAAGTATAAACTAACATGGTTGGCTGTGGAAGACACCAGTACCACTGCTCCCCAAGGCTAATTCTGAGCCAGATAATCTCAGTTATGCTGGGTTGAGACTGGAGAATCTAGGGACTAAAATCCTTTTGACTATCTCTGGTTTGGTGCAGGTTGTGGAAAGTGTAAAACAGAGGCTCATGGTATCTGTTGCAAGGCATATTAATGAGGGAGAAACTTCATTATTGTGATATTTAGTGCATATAAAAATTTATTACAGCCATAATATGTGCTGAAATTATATAGCTATTCTAGGGTACTTATGAATTTGGGAAGATTGGGTTAATACCATTCTCAACTCTTAACTACTAATAAATTTTCCTTTTCCAGGATTTGCAGAGAAATGTAAAGGTACATTGAAACTAAGATATTATTTGATTTTATAAATCACTTAATTTGATTGAAAATAAATTGATCAATGGGAGAAACAAAAGGGCAACCCTGACAGAAAACAATAGTTGAACCTCTAATTTCTCAAGCCACATTCTAAGTTGTACTCAGCTTCTTGCCAGAGAAGGTAAAATAATAGAGCCACCTCATCCCAGTGACATGATATTTAAAAGAGCAGCTGCAGTACATTTGGTTTTGCATCATATGTAGCTCTATAAAGTTTTGAAGGAGACAACTTGATTCTCAGGAAAATTATAGGAAGGCTTTAGAAACAAGATAACTAAATATGGAGAAGTGATTGTGAGAACCATTTAGAAATCATAAATAAGGAAAATTCATGGCATGTGTTCAAAACACTTGATGAACTAACTCAGTGATCGCGAACCTTTTGAGCTCGGCATGTCAGCATTTTGAAAAACCCTAACTTAACTCTGGCGCCGTGTCACATATAGAAATTTTTTGATATTTGCAACTATAGTCAAACAAAGACTTATATTTTTGATATTTATTTTATATATTTAAATGCCATTTAACAAAGAAAAATCAACCAAAAAATGAGTTCGCATGTCACCTCTGACACGCTTGTCATAGGTTCGCCATCACTGAACTAACTTATTTTCTCCTGGATCAAAACAAAAAAGTTGCCTTTTTTAATTCACCCATCTCTAGCATTTGTGGGGGTGAAAACTGCTTGCAGTTTTGCTTGCCTTAAACAAATTCTGGTGAACCCAGTAATCTAAATGAGAGAATCATTAGCTGCTTTAAATAATGCTCATGAGCTAACCACAACAGGTCATATTTGACAATGTAGTATCTGTCCAGTTTTGCTACCACATAGGAAATACCATATATAGTAGCCGGGTCAACATTTAGGCAACACTAAAGATGCTTGGTTCCACAGGACTGACATATTATTCTGTTTGGAAGTGCTTAAGCCATCAATAAAACATTCATATAGCTGTGGCTCCAAAATAAAATTTGGTCTCAATTATCCAAGTGATCTAGAGCCATTGTCTCTGGAACCTAAAGAACAACATGGCTACCAGGCATAGGGATTTATTCTATGATTAAAAGAATGTCAGTGGATTTCAAGATTTTTTCTCACATTGTACGGGTTCAGGGAAAAGAACTTTAGACTCTAAAATGTCCAGAAAAATGGATCTCAAATTTAGAAAATATATTTATGCGTATGTCATATATTTATATATATTCTTTCTCCACCCCTCAATTGAGGGACAATTTAACATTTTTCCCTTGGTTTTCTCATTGTTTGATACACTTTTGTTTTTCTAATCCATATCAGATTTTTAGAAAAATTCATGAAAATTACTCTAATTCTTCATTTTTAGGGTCGATGTGCTAGAGAGAATTGCAAGTACCTTCACCCTCCTCCACACTTAAAAACGCAGCTGGAAATTAATGGACGGAACAATCTGATTCAACAAAAGACTGCCGCAGCCATGTTTGCCCAGCAGATGCAGTTTATGCTCCAAAATGCTCAAATGTCATCACTTGTAAGTCACAGCATCGTCTTTAAAAATTGCATATGTGTACTTTTTTTTTAAAGGATATATATCTACATTGGAATAACCTTGCATGGCCTTTGAGAAGTTAGTTACAGAAGGATTTAGGACACAAGCTAATATATTAATTGACACCACAAAGCTGCCCTGCATGTGAAGGGAGCAATCAGGTGTGTTCAATTTAAAATCTGGGCTGTATTTAAACATGAATTCAGTTTATAGAAAAATATCAATAAAGGAACGGGCATTTTAAGATGAGGAGGAGGTTTGATTATTATTACATGATGTAAAACTGTGAATTCTATGATATTAAATTTAAACAGTTTTTGATGGTTTTATTGTTACTTTTTAGTAGACTTTTTATTTTAAAATAATTTTAAATTTAAAGAAAAGTCGCAAAGATAGTGCAAAAGGTTCCCAAATGATCTCTTACCCAGTTCCTCCCACTGTTAATATTTTCCCATGGTATTTTTGTCAAAACTAAGAAACTGACATTTACACATTACTGTTAACTAAACTCCAGACTTCATTCAGACATCATTCTTTCTGTTCCAGTGTCCAATCCAGGGTACCACAGTGCATTTATTGAATCTGTCCCCCTCTCTCCTCTGGTCTGTGACCATTTCTCAGTCTTTCCCTGTTTCCCATGACCTTGTCAGTCTTGAGGAATACTGGTCAGGTATTTGATGGTGGATTTAATTTGACCTAGCCACAGAGTTTTCCTTTGCAGAAATTAATAAGATTACGGTGTCATTCTAGACCAGTATGTACTATTTTTGTGGATCAGTGAGCTTAGATCCTTTAAAAGTAAAATTTTCCTATTGATAATTCATCTTGTTTTGCTACCTTAAAATATAAAGTTGCAGTTTGGTCTTTCAGGGGGAATTGAAAACTCCCTTTTCTACTGAATTTACCAGGTCTCAAATTTAGTTCAGTGATGTCTCATTCTAATTCTAGCCGCTCTACTTGTTTTAAACCATGAACAAGATACTAACTTGAAAGGTTTATGTTATCCTGTTAACTATTTCATCAGTGCTGATGAATGCTGAAAGATGTATATAGTATTTAGATACAATGAAAATGTGGGTGCAGAGAGCGGATTGACTATTCCATTATAAAGTTGATTCTCAGAATTAAAGGAGATATGTGTAGATAGGAGACCCCTTAAGTACTCCATATTTATAGACAGTGCACGAAACAGGTGGCAGGGGCATTGATGAGTCACTAAAATTTTGCACTATGATTCTCAATTCCCAGAACATCTAGACAAATTTAAGTAAAAATACATAGATTTCATGTTATATCAGTTTGCTATATATATATATATTTGTCTTGAAATTCATTGCTGATTAATTATGTTATAAATTAGTTCCCAGAAAGTCACCAGTGAGTTCCTCAGAGCTCCCCTCTGGCCTTCAGGATTACTTTACATGGTTGAACTCCTTCAGACTAGGCTTTCACGCACTGAAATATTTACATTTTTTCCTACTTCTAAAGTGGTAGGGAAGAGAAAATCTACTAGATACTGAGACAGGATAAACAAAGCCACAGAAGACTGAATGTGCTTGGTGAGTCCAGAAAATGTGAGTAGATGGGGAATAAGCCAAGGGAGTTTTTTCACCCACCCTTACTACTCTCAGCCTCTCTTGGGATGTCCCAATTTCAGACTGAACAAAGAATAGGAGCCAGATTTTATCACACACGTGGGCCCAGCCTTTTCTATAGAGTTGGAGTGTATATATTTTCACAAGTCAAGAGACAGCATCAGGGCAGCAATCAAACGCCTGTTTCAGGGAATCAGAGCAAGGCCTAGGCTAAAGTAGGGGTAGAGACAGAAGGCAGACTATTCATTTTCTATTCAGATTCTAGTAGAGTTTCTCCATTCCCAGTCTCAACCCTTTATGCATTATCGATCATGATGGCTCACACTGGGGAATAGGGGATGGCTTTTTTTAGAAACTAAGAGATACATTGAGTTTTCTGGCCTCTTGTGCCTTCTAATTTGATTCTTCTTGCTTTCAATAATAGAATACATTTGCCTTATTTCTTCAGTGAGGGTAATTTTAGATTTCAGGCTGTAGAACATGACTAATATGACTCACAGGAATACAATTTATTTTATAGCATATCACAAGATGTAGGTCATTCCTTATAAGACCCCAGGGAACAATTGGAAATTGTTTTTCTAAGTTGTGGATTATGTATTTAAAAATAGCTGTTGTGATGTCATAAACTGGTAAAAGGTTAATTTTTGCAGTTATTACTTATTAAAAAATTAACTCCACAATGGTTAATATGATCCTCTTTTGAGGTCTAGAAAGCTGCTTTGTAGGCATGTTGTAATTGAGCTAGTGACAATTTTAAATGACATTTACCATTGTGATTCAAAAGAAATGTTCTTTATTATGGATTTTTGATATAACTATAACAGTAACAAGATTTTAATTAATTTCTCTGGTACCTACTCTCCCTAAACAATCCTTGATCCCTTTTAACACCTACCATAATGTGATCATTTTTTCTAAAACAGTCACGTTTTGTTTAAATTTTCAATCCTGATGTTTGTATGGTTGTATATTAAGACCTACATGATATCATTGGCTTGAACTTCAGGTTTTCCCACAAAATATACTTTGATCTGTTTCTGAGATACCAGAAGAGCACACCTACTTTTGGAAAACTGAGTATGGTTTGCTTATTATAAGCCCTCAGATAAAGGGAATGTCAGCCTAAATGGGATGGTAGCTAGAGAACAGATTCTGTTCAGTGTGACCGAACAATGAATAAAAGCCACACCTAGTCAATTGGGATGGAATGCTTGCTGTAGCGGGCAACTTTATTCACTGTATTTAACGGGCCTGAATTTACATTTGCTAGTATAAATTTCCACCTCTGAAAGCGTTTGTTAGCCCTATGGAGGAAGTTGAGCAAGTGAGAGAAACCGTGTGACCCCTTAATATTTTTCAGTGTTGTTTAAGAGAATTTCTGATGTTCACAGCAAAAAATTATAAGTTTAAGAACTCACGTTGGCATCATTAGGGAGGCAAACTTGAGCACCGCACAAGAATTTTAGGAAAAGTAGACACACCGGATTACTCTCAAACAAAGCTAATGGTTTAAAATTTTAATTTCACAACTAAGAATTTTCATTACAGGGAGAAAGAAGTCTCTCTGCTGGATGCAATATATATAAGTATAAAGTGCACACGGTGTTATAAGGCTGTTAAAATATTTCTGGTTTAGACATTTCACATAATCTAGACCTGTCCATATCTAGTAAATTTCTTTAGTTTCTCTCTGAATGTGTTGATTCACATGGAGGCAGTTCCTTACACATAGGTAAACTTGACTCAGTCGAGTGTATTCACCTGATGATTTATACAGAGATTATTGCCTTGGCACATTTGGCTTACCATCCAGGTGTGCCAAATCTGCTCTGTTTATGCTTTTCATGGCTTGCATTCCTGTGGCCAGGTTACGGTGTCCCAAACCACAGAGGTTATAAGCATGGGTTTCATTCCAAGTTTTTCCTTCATTGCAGATAGAATCATCTGATGTCTGCTGGGATCCTCCCCACCTTTTAAAATGTTTTTTATAATTCTATTTATTAAGTACATGTATCATAAACAAGCTTATATGTTTATATGATGTTAATATAGTAAGAAAGGAAGGTTATGTGACACTTCAGAACCCAAAGGGGAAAGATAGGAAGTTCTAATAGATAGGAAGACGGGAGATATACTAATTAATAAGTAATATCATTATTTTTTTTTAAATTTTATTATTTATTACAAAGGATATTACATATGTGTCCATTTTTTTCCCCCGCCCAAGACAGTCCCCTAGCCTCCCCCATCCCCCAGTGTCTTATGTCCATTGGTTATGCTTATATTGTTAGACCCTAATATTTTTAATGTTTTCCTTCTTTTTAAAATGGGACCTATAAGGTATGTATCAGTATATGAAACTTTGGCTAAAACAGTTTTAATTAAGTTGAAAGAAAATTGCAAAATATTTATTTACTTTATAATTTTTGAAAGAGTTTAATGGTTAAATAATTTAGTAGTTTCTGACAAAAGGATAATATTTTTCACTCATCAAGGCACATTATACACTTTGCATTTTAGCATCAGAGTACATTTTTTCTAGTTCACATAAACTAATTTTATTGACTGAATTCTTTATATTCTCTCCCTATAGTAATGGCCCTTTTATTAAAAATTATCATGACCATTAGGAAGAAAGGTGACATCTGTAATGCTTTCAACAATAAAGATAAATTTACAATAAATAAAAAAATTATCATGAAAAAGGTAGCCAAGGTATTTTGTAAATTTTAAGGAAAAGGAAACTATGTCCATATTCCAGATTACTAGTCTTGTGTATTTTAATGGCAGTTCTTCAGTGGATTTCTCAGTTTACCCACTTGCAAAATGACAAGTACCTGTTTCATATGGATGTGGTGACATTGAATGCTTTGTAAAGTGATTTTTGCAAAATGTCCAAGTCAGTAGACTGTAAGGCTAATGTGTTCTTAATATAATTATGACTGCCATTATCATGTGAAGTTCCATAATGACAAGTTGACCAAATCACATCCCAGGAGTGGGTGGAGTAAAACCATACTATGAGCTCAAATTTCGTCTGGATTTCACTATGTTTTCTAAACTATTAGAGAAGATTTTATTTACAGATAGCAACTGAAGTCTAACATTATTTATTTGTTCAATAAAACATTTCCAGGGTTATACTTAACTTGAGGTTAGTGAAGGCTCAGGAGCCCTCACTTTCAAGGCCCTTGGAGAAACCCAAACAATATGTTTACAGTGGGTTTGTAAAATTTGCAAAATATATTTCTGTACAAACCTCCCCTCCCCAACTCTACTGAAAAACTTCAGGCCCTACACATCCTGGATTCACTCCTGATTGCAACTACTGGTCCAAAGTAGAGTAGTTATTCAGGTTCTTTCCCAAAGCTATATACACTGCTTCAAGCTCCTGTTATAGTAAAACAAAATAAATGACACCATCAGTGGGTTTGCTGCCTTCTGCCAAGTCTGTTAATTCATAATGAGAAATCCTTTTCCCAAAAATTAAGCAAAAATGCTACAATTTTGCAGACAAACAGAGGGAATTTGTACACGATATCTTTTATAGAGCCCAGTTTCTTTGGTAGTGATAAATCTCAAAATTCTCCCCTTATCCTACTTCATATTTTCCCATGGGATATATTAAACGTAATCTCCTCTCAGTACATTGTGTGTCCTTTTCCTCTGGGGCTGATTAGCTCAGTTGGTTAGAGTCTGGTGCTCATGAAACCACGTGAGTCTGTTAGCTTTCCTGTTCTTGATCACAGTCTAAGCTATAGTCAGCTACCTCAAAAGTGCTCTATGTTGATCACCAGTGAGATGAAGGTAGGAAGTTGGGAAACCTCTGTGTAAAGCTTTTTCCTTGACGGAAGATAAACAAAAAAACAACACTAACAATAAACAAAACCAAGGCTTGACAATTTCACCTATAGAGGATGATATTGTTTTCTTATCAAAGCCATCTCCTTGCTCAGATCTCCATCAGGAGACCTAGCATGAATCCTGTGGTTGCCACTGCACATGATACCAATCTTAAAGTTAAACGGGTCCCCCAAACATTCCTAATTTGCCTTAATATCCTGTAAGGATCTACTGAATATTTTAAACCCTTCTTTACCTAATCTCCTCTCTTAAACCATTCTGTGAATACCATAATATTAACAATTCACTACTTCCCTAGAACCACAAGTTTTGTGTTAAGAAGTTACATATTTTAGTCTATAGTATCATTAAGTTGTTTTTCTCAGAACTCTTCATTGAATACATTTGTGTACTTATGATTTATCCACTCCAATGTAAAAATGCATATATACATATGTGTGTATGTGTGCATCCATGCACATCCACACACATATATATATGAGTGTATAAAATACCCTGTGCTTCTCATATTTTTTGATCTAGCATTTCACATCTATATCAAAAGACAATTTGTGAAGGGCAATTTGTTTAGTCTCCCTCAGTAGAGAGGAGATGCATTTGTCCACTGATTTTGACCCTTGAGTGTTTCTTTTTGTACCGTAATTTTTAAATTGGATTTTCTAATTGGTAATCATAAAAGTAGTCAATGGCTTAGGAATCCCTTTTCACTCAATTCAGTAAATATTTATTGACAATCTACTCTGTGCCAAACATCTAAAAGGATAAGAGGTGGATAAAAAGATGATCTAGAAACAATCTCTACACTCTATGAAAGTATGACAATGGTAAGATGGTCAACTAATGTTTTTTTTTTTACCCCATTACTTTCTGATATATACCTAATCTTCTGTATTTTTATAGCTTTGGGCTTTTCTTTTTTTCTGTATATAGCTATCTTGCTATTACCATGCAAGGTTTTGTTTTGATTTGTGTTATTTTGGTGGTTGTTTGTTGAACTCCTGATCATTATAACCCTTGGCATCCATTTATCCTAGAGTTGCACTGAGATATTTACAGTCTCCAGCCTCCATGTGTTTTTTTGTTTGTTTGTTTTTTGCTTTTCTAAGATCTTGCCATTCCTCTCCTCAAAAAATCTATATTTAGTTTCATACCTTTTGTTTAAATTGAGTAGCCATTTGATTTTATAAAAATACTTTTCCTTTTCTAGTCGCATGCTAAAGTTAAGTGAATTGTCATTACTATTACATTGTGGCTCACCAACAAGTAATTTTTAGGTTAGTTCTTGTTCACTTCTTGGGAACAAAGTAAAAAATGCCTTGTCCATATAAGGAAGAAGTCATTTGCCCTCTTTCCAGATCCTTACCTCTAGTCATCTTTTGGTGATATGCTGATCTGTGTGTAAGTTCGCCGTTATAACTCCTGGCCTATTTTGTAGCTTGTCCTCCACCCAACACAGGCAGATCCAAATCAGGATTTGTCCTCTCTTGCATGCTATACTTTACACCTTTTATACCCACAATAATCTATTAATCCTTCACCTACCTGCCTACCTTCAATGCTTCCTCTTACTTAGAGACTTCTGTGACTAAAAAGGTCAGAAAATCCAGGTCTAGGTGAGAACAGCTATCTACTTTTGACCCTTGAACTTATTTTTTCCTTAGCGTTCTCTGGAGCCATAGCGACTTATTCATTAACAAGTATGATTAGTACATAAACACCACTATCTGCTTGTGTCTGTTTATAAAGTTAACTCTCAATTACCGAGGGACCAATTAACTATTGGAGGTTATGTGGGTCTCATGCTGTGCCTTTTGGCCACTCCAGTCTCTGCAAAAATTCACACACAGAGTGTGGAGATAACCAAGCAAATCTATGAGACCAAGATTATTCATTTGTGCTCCATGTGAACAGTTACTAAAGTCTGATAGAAACTAAAATTATACATTTCGATGTGCTTTGGGATAATCTAAGGATAGAAATATGCATGGTGATGCTGAAACAAGCTTCCTTTTGTACCATATAAATTCTTTTAAATGAGCAATAAAACTAAGGTATTATGGGTGCTAGTAAAAGTTAAGAGGACTATTTTTCTGGTATTAAAATCAAGTCAACAAATTATTACCAAATGTTTACCATCCCATAAAAGAAAATGTTTAGTCATCCACCTCTAAATAGGACCTCAGAGATGAAAGGCCTCAATTATTATATTCCTTTCTGGCCAGGATTAGCCAAAGTGACTTTGCATTCATCCAACAATCATTGTAACTGACCTCGGATATTGTTGAAACAACTACAAATAGATCTAGGCTGTTGGGGAGACACAAAGATTGATTTAGCATAATATTTACCATTTATTTCTTTATACTAGCTTGAGGAATAACCCATTTAAGAATTAAATCAATGTTTCTAAAGTGTATGTGTAAACTGGACATATATATTTGAGGCATAGTTTTTCATTGAATTATATTATTATTCAGTCGTGCTTCAAAATCCTTTGAAACCAATATGTGGTGACTCCTAAAATTTTGCCTGTATAGGATTACATCTGTCTTTGTCACTGAGTAGTTATTCTTCTATTAACAAGTAGTTAAGAATCCTAATTTTAGTGACAATTTAAAGGAACATTTCAGTGAATACTTCAGTATTGGTTTCTAAAGCCAAACGTTTTCAACTTCTAGAATCTTGCCAAAAAGTATTAAATTCACATCAATAGATTTATATATAATTAGTACTTTAATCCAGAAATTGATGGAGTGCTTTATTTTTGGGAATCCTCTAGAACGAGGGTCAACAAACTTTCCTGTAAATGACTAAATAGTAAAGATTTTAGGCTTTGTGGGACAATGGGCAAAGTTGAAGATATTATGTAGGCAAGAGAGAAAACAAGTATCCACAACTTTTTGTAATACAGATCTACTAATGAGCACAGTTGACTTTATTTGTGGACACTAAAATATGAATTTCAAATAATTTTCATGCATTATGAAATATTTTTATCTTTTACTTTTTTAACCATTTAAAAATGTAGGAACCATTGTTACCAACTTGGCCATACAAAAACAAGGCAGACATGTCCTTGAACTTCCGGAGATTGCATGCAGCTTTGATCTGACTCTCAGAGAAATCCAAGACTAAAAGACATTAGGGGGCATTGTTCTAGAGACAATTCACTGATTTTTAGGAGGCATTTCCTAAGGCCCTTAGAGTTTCTAGGGAATCTGTGGGAATTCCTACTCTAGGAGCTAATCCTGCCAGAGACAGTGAGGGTAAATAATTCTCTAGGTGATCTTTTATTCATAAAGTCAATTGTCTTCACCATTCTTGTTGGTTTTATAAAACTCAGAGAAAATTGAAAACCCACACCTCTGGTTTTAAGAGGAAAAGTCTTCTCATATTTTCAAATATTTAGAAAATAATTTAGGTTCAAATGAATATCTGAAACATATTTAAAGTCTCTAGAGTCTACTACTCTAGACTATTTCAGGCTATAAATAGAAATCGCATTCAATCTGCTAGGAACTTTTTTCTTTAAAACAAAGATTACCCCTTGGAACAGTTTATATTATTTCAAATGAAATTTAAGGCTGCAATGTAGGTATAAGCAGGATTAAATTTACTTACTAAAGCTGAATGTGCAAGCTTGCAGTTTTCTTGGCTTAATGGGGGTGGGGTGAGTGCTGTTACCCAAATCTGAACCCTTGAATGTTCAAATTCATGAAATGGAGTAGTTACCCTGGGACAGAGATGGTAGCGAGAAAACAGAAATGTCCATTTGAAAATAAGTAAAAACCTCAGGAGTTTCTGTAAGTAGAAGAATTGCTTCTTCTAATAACAGTGTTATTGAATGAAATTTGTACTCAAGGAGGAAATTATTATAAAACATAATACTCATTTGAAAACCTAAACATGGAACAGTGTAGTATGTGGTGAAAACCTAAACATTTTTAGCAAGCCCCTTGAACTTTTTAGGTAGACCTTTAATTAATTTACAGCTTATTTTCACAGTTTTTGAACTGTGGGGTATGTGACAAATTTAAGAAGGTTGAAATATAATCCAAAGAAAGCAGAAGTTAACCTAAAAAATTTCACCCTAAAAAGAAAGGAAAAGTTAAAGGAACTTCAGTGCTACTGTAAACAGGATGCATTGCTTCTATGTACATTAGGCTTAATTATTATTAATTGATCAGTATTTATTAGTCATTAATGGTGTTTTTAATCTGGAAAATCCACTCACAGGTACATCTTTCTTTTAATTCAATAGTTTTTAAAATGTAATAATGGTTCTTCTCAGTTCTTTAAAAGGCAAAAGCAAAAAGTATCTAGGAATAGGATAGTGACTTTAGTTAGAAATTTACTATGAGAGAAAAAAAGAAGTACAACAAAGCATACTATTGTGTGGTTCAAATATGGAGATTTTATAATGAGAGATTCTTGGTGATTTTGAGAAAATCATACATTATCAAATTGATAAAGTCTGCATTTTTGTGGAAGTATGCCTGGGTGGCTCTTTCCAAGAGATTTCTACCTTATTATAAAAGATGATATTGCATCAGCTAATTACTGGACCCTCATATCTTATTCAATAAAAAATGTGACATGTCTGTATAGCTTCTTCCATCATAGTACCTAGTTAGGCTGGATAAGCCCTTGGCTGACTGTCCACAAACTTTAAAAGCACCTTCCAGACTGTTCCATCATCTTTCCTGGTACCTGGTATTGCCCCTTTCCTTTTAAAACTCTTGTCCCCCAAGTCTTCTCTAATCACCCTAGTGAGTCTTACCAGTTTTCAGGGGGAAGGTTTTTTCCCATCCTTCCCAATGTCAAATTAGCTAATTTGGTAAACATCTAAGGTAGAGTGCTAATGCAGAAGTCCTTCCTTCCAAGTTAAGTGTGGTCTACAACTTCCTATTCATCTTGTATTTCGAATTATCCCTATTAATGTGATTTAGCAGAGGTTTTGGCACAGGTTGGTTGTCAGTGTAACAGTTTTATTATTCTTTTTTTAGTGAAAGAAATAACAAGAAAGTAAGAAAGAACACATGCTATCAGTAATACACAGTGGAACACTACAAGTTGCACAGCATGGCACTAACGACTTTATAGAGCAGTGGTTCTCAACCTGTGGGTCGCGACCTCTTTGGCGGTCGAACGACCCTTTCACAGGGGTCGTCTAAGACCATCCTGCATATCAGATATTTACATTACGATTCATAAAAGTAGCAGGCCGATGCTCTATCCATTGAGCCAAACCGGTCCGGGCAGGTGGCATGATTTTAAGGTAAAAAGGAAAGTGCTAAATAAAACACATTTGGAACAAAATCCATCAATGAGGTGAAATTTGGCTAACTCATGATTATTAAAATTATGTGACTCGTTTTATCAGTTTACCAATAAATTTGATACTCAAAGATATTTGTTGGTTTAAAATAACTCCTATATGAAATTAGTATAAGACTCAAAATAAATCTGAGAAAAAATGACAAATTGTTATATGCTTAGCCTTTCTAAAAGAATGCCTCCTTGTGTATTAATAGGAATAATCTGTTTAATTCTAACACTTTTTTTTTCTTTCAAACATACAGACTGCCTTTCCTGTGAATCCATCACTTGCAGCTAATCCTACCATGGCTTTCAATCCTT
>NW_006295185.1:2012424-2014040 GCF_000327345.1 Myotis davidii | reverse complement strand
AAACACGCCTCTTCTGTTTTCTGGAAATCCGCCTCTCACATTGCCAGGAGCTGCTGGTCCAAAACCGATGCGTTCAGATAAACTGGAGGTATTTGTGTAGAAATATATAAATACTACATGGTTTATATTAACCTTATGCATGAAACAACAGCCTCAGAGCCTTCTGTTTTGAATGCCTTAAATGAGTGCACCTGGGTTTTTAGCTTATAGAGTATAACATCAGAACAATGTTAATTATTTTACTAATGCAATTATACCCTTTTGTGAAGTGAATTGATTCAGTTGTACAGTAGGTTAAAGCATGTCTTAGTGTACCTGGCCACAGATGCATCTCCTTTGCTATGCACAGGAAATCTGGTGGGAATGCTGCTTCTACTCAAGCTCCAGCCTCATAGACTGGACTTGCTATGCTTGTTGATGGGTTTCTACGTGCTAGAATAATCAAACTGAAGAAAAAGGTAGTCTAGTCTATCTGCTAATGCAGAATGTAAATGAGTCTCATAGTATCTAAATATTTCCCCCATTTATATCCCTTTATGCTAAGAAAATAAAATGTAAAAAAAATTGAAACAGCTTTCTTACTTATTAAAGTCCTTCAAACATCTCTTAATTGTCATTCTTCATAAATTGAAATTAATAACTAGTCAGTTTCTTACAAAGTCAGCTTCACCGGCAGCTTCTTAAATGCCTGGCAGTGTATTATAATGGAATTTGATTGTCCACATAATGTAATTCAATCATGGCCCACAAGTCTGCTTCTGGAAAAACACATTGCTGTGTGATAAAGACTCATCTTGGACCTTAACAAAATAAATCCCTTTTGCAAATGTAGCTAATTACACTTTAGGCTGTATTAAATGGAAAATTAAAAATTGGTTTCCAACAATGCTTTTAAGCACTTTTATTTCAACGTAAGAAAAACAAGACAGCTTTCCTTTGGAGAGAATGGATTTTTTTTTCTAAGAATCAAAATGTTGTCTACGTTTACATCTCAGAGTAAACATGGCTTTACATTATCCTTCAGCTTTTTAGATTTTTCCTAAATAGATGGCAAAGTAATGTATACTATTGCTCTTACATTCACTGGCAAAATAAATAAAACTTAATCACCTTCTAAGTCATCAACGTGATATTTTTTTCTTTAAGGTTTGCCGAGAATTTCAGCGTGGAAATTGTACACGTGGTGAGAACGATTGTCGCTATGCTCATCCTACTGATGTTTCTATGATTGAGGCGAGTGATAATACTGTGACCATCTGCATGGATTACATCAAAGGCCGATGCTCCCGGGAGAAATGCAAGTACTTTCATCCTCCCACACACTTGCAAGCCAAACTCAAGGCAGCTCATCACCAGATGAACCACTCAGCTGCCACCGGGATGGTAAGAACATGCCAGGACTTACGGACTATTTTTTTTTTTGGGGGGGGGGTACTGTCTTGTAACCATAACCTTGGATAGTCATGAGTGGACCTTAATATGAATAGCCAAGGTTATAAGGTGGAAAAGAGAGAACCTATTTGTTCTACTTCATTCACTAAAATTTTCTTAAGGTAATTATTTAAAAACCTTTACTGATTATTATAATCTGCTGTGCTTTTTCTCCTTTTTTAGGG
>NW_006295185.1:2002793-2012413 GCF_000327345.1 Myotis davidii | reverse complement strand
GGAAAGATAAAATTACATAATTTAAATAGTAAATTATTTTTGAATGATTTTTTATAGCATAACTAACCTGAGCATATGAAAAAAAGCAGCAAGTTGCTCCTCTGCCTATGAGCCACCTACATGGGGACTTTGTTAGTAATATCCGTAATGCCTTTCAAAAACAGAGGACTTGAAAGATGGGATAATAAGTAGGCTCTTGTTTCCCAAAGGTTAAGATTCTCTTTCCTTTTTGGAGGAATGGTTTTAAGGTAGCAGCCAGCCGAGGCTGGGAAGGGCATTTCTACGTGGTTGGGAGAAGAGGCAAGAGAAGTTGTCCTAGCAAGTCAGTTTTGGGGAAAAATTGATTTTAGGAGCTAGGGAAAATATTTACATACCATACTACAGTGTGATACGTTGAGAAATAGGAATTATGATCACTTCTTTGTCACAGCTGTCAATTATTTTGATAAGCTCCTCGCTATTTCTTTTTTGGCTTGGGCCTTTCCTTGTGTAACAGGGTGTAATAATCCAATAAGGGATAAAACCTTGAGGAACCTCGTATTTCCTGGCTGTGGAAAAAATCATCTATAGGAACCTGAAGCCCCTGACAGAGACCTTACCTTTAAAAAGAGAAATACATTTATTTTCAAACCCCATATTTGTTAACAATGTTTTCCTCATAATGAGTTGAAATCTATCTTGCTATAACTGCAACTCATGCTTTTTTTATTACACAAAATATGTCAACCCCTATTCCATGAGTGGTGACTTTGATCTCGTATTCTCTAAACCAGATACTTCCAACTTTTCTTGGTAGATGATGGCTTTAAGGACACAGCACTAATTTCGGTCTTGCTCCACTTTCTCAATATCCCTGTTCTCTCAGGACTGAACCCATTACTTCATGAAAAATTGATCTGGAAAACATAATCTGTTAATGAATGCTTTTTTAATATATATTTTATTGATTTTTTACAGAGAGCAAGGGAGAGGGATAGAGAGTTAGAAACATCGATAAGAGAGAAACATTGATCAGCTGCCTCCTGCATACTCCCTACTGAGGATGTGCCTGCAAACAAGGTACATGCCCTTGACCGGAATCAAACCTGGGACCCTTTAGTCTGCAGGCTGATGCTCTATCTACTGAGCCAAACCGGTTAGGGCTGTTAATGAATGTTTTTTAAAAAAGACCTCACCACATGTTGTTTATCTTAAATTCTTTTGAATGAGGGAATTTTAAACTATGAAAATAGAAGGCATCCAGAATGTTCAATGCAAAATTAAGCCTTCAATTTTTGGATTATTTCTGTTGGTGGCATACAGTTCAGAAACAGCATGGACCTATTATAAAAGAGAAGAATACAGCTGGCTCCGTAAAAGTAAAGGTTCTCATATGTGTGGAGTGTATAAAGAATGGCTTGCTTGTGCCTTTATGTACTTGTCCCACATTCAGGCATGAGGCCTTCATATGTACGTGTTCATTCCTGATAATTTGAGGGTATTTGGTAAAATACACATAAATCAACCCTAAATTTCCATGTAGAAATTTAAATATTATATAGTTGGCCTTCAATTGACTGGTACTTGTGAATGTTAATATAATATTCCTTTCTGAGTAACTGATGAGAGCAGAGTCTTATTGGTAAAGTCAAATTGGCCCTTACGAATTTGTCTGAAATAAGATTATACAAAGGAGGCGTTCCACGAAGAAGTTTAAGCTTTCTATATGTTTAAGGATTCAGAGTAGAAATGCTTAGTGAAAAGAGATATTTTTACACTGTTCACGTTCATGTGCCTAGCTCAGGTTGACTTCATTGAAAGAAGTTTGTATGCGTTTAAAAGAAAAAGACTTCATGGGTTGATGTTTAGTTTTTCCCAAAGAAGATACTGATTCCTTCAGGCCAGAGGAGGGAAGCTTTTTTCTGCCAAGGGCCATTTGGATATTTATAACATCATTCATGGGCCATACAAAGTTATCAACTTAAAAATTAGCCTGCTATATTTCTTCAAACATTTAATTAACTCACCCATAATGCGTTGGCAGGGCCAGACCAAATGATTTTATGGGCTTTTTATGGTCCACAGGCTAGATGTTCCCCACCCCTGCTTTAGGCTTTCTTTATTCACAGAAGTAAGGAGGTCATGGCATATCCCTTTTTAGTGTGTGGAATGCTAGCTACTTAGCACAATGTCCTTGTCTACTGGAGAATTTGAAGCACACGTAATTGTTGTTTCTGGGGCATGTTTTTTAAGTAATGTACAATTTGCTGAGAAAAAAAAATGTAATGGCAAACTTCTCCAATGAATCTGATCCAGGGACAAGTTTGAGTATTATAAGCATAGTGGAATTTTGAAAGAATTGTAGACATGAAAGGAGGATTTTAAAATGCTAATACAGTTTAGAATTAAACTTTACAAGAACTGTACAAAGCAAATGGCACATACTGAAATGTGCAGCAAGCCTCTGCAAATGATAATTGATTTTGCTAACTATCTGTGGTACCTGGGTGAGGTGGGTGATGGGGAAGTAATTAATTTGCCTGTTTTCTTACATTTTAGTTGGGAGATATACAGTTATAGAATTTGGATCTGAAGACCTGGTATAAATTGGATTTGTTTTATTGGGCTATAGTAGCAGACTACAACTACTGATAATGTTTTTTATCACCTATATACCATTTATCTCCTAAATCCTTATCAGAATTTTAACTGGAAAAAAATGTCTTTCCTGCTATACCCATTGCCTCTGCTAATCTCATTTTTATAGTAGATGAGCGTGTTAATTTTAAATGCTTATTTGTTGTTAACAGCTTCCTGTCACACCCTGTCCAAATGACGAGGTCCTTTTTTATTTGCCTAAATTAGCAAAGTTGAAAAGCTTCTTTTTTTCCTTGTATGGATTTTTCTGTTTTGAACTAAGTTGTCATTTAGTGAACTGCTTCATCTCTGCAGCTGGTTACCTTGCTCGATGGATAGACTTGCAGAGAGTTCCCAGACCATACCTTATCTAACTGCTGCTTGCTTGGTTTGAGTACATTCTTTACTTTCTTTGGTACTATTTATTAATCTATCCCTCCCTCACAGGCCCTGCAGCCTGGTGCATTTCAACTGATACCAAAGAGATCGGCACTTGAAAAGACTAATGGTGCCATCCCGCTCTTTAATCCCAGTGTTTTCCACTGCCAACAGGCTCTGACTAACGTGCAGCTCCCACAGCCAGCCTTTATCCCTACAGGTGAGAACTGGGTTGTGGACACTGTGAGTATAATGATGTTGTGAGTGTATACAATGCACACCAGCTACCAAATGACTGCTATGCCAGGACTATCAACAGGTGTGTTGACTGGAAATGAAACAGGGCAGTTACGTTTGATCTGCTAGTATATATAAAAAGTTTTGTTTCTGTGATTTCTGAAAAGTAATGATTTGAAATCAAACTAGGAAACATTGTCCATATTTTTCTTTTTAACATTTCTTAATTTTTGCTTCTTATCATTGATTCACTTGGTTCAGTCTCAAATTAATTTTTTGATTCTTAGGTATAACATTCAAAGACATTAGTCTGTCCTCAAAAAAAATATTTCCCATTTTCAGCATTGCAAAAATATAAAGTCCATATATCTTTGATATACTGAAGATACTTACAATAAAACTACCCTTAAATTTATATTATAGTGTAATATACAGGTAATACGTAGTATAATATAACAGGTAGTTCTAGCCTCTAATTCTTAAACCAGTTAATATTTTAAAAAATAGCAGTTTTCCTGACATACTTTCCTGACACTTCGCAGCATATTTTATCTTTTATATTCAACTACATTTAACAGCTTAACAATTTTGTACCAAATTGAATAAAAATTTTAAGCCAGAATTTTGTCCAAATATATATATATATGGGAAAATACTTTTCTTCTGTGGTTCAGTACTTTAAGAATTAGCATGTAGTCTCTTAGGAATAAATTGAAAATACAAATTACCCAGAGTACAGTAGATTTTCTTGCCAGAATTATAAATTCCCACTTTGGACACTATTATTAAATGAAAATGATATGATTTAAAAATTAATTTATAAAGCCTTGTTAATTGTATAAACATACTAAATGCATAGAATTGTATACCTGGACTTGAAAAAGAAACTTCTTGCTTAATTGATAAATTAGTTAATACATTTTGAAAGAAGCTATTAAAAAGCTTTATCTAGTTACTAACAGTAATTTTCATGGTGTCATTTAAAAAACACAATCTTCACAATTTTCAGACTTTTTGTTAGATTTGAATAATTTAAAATCTAGCTTCATAAGCCAAAATATCTGAAGAACCCTGTCCCCCTTAAGTAATAAATTAAAAACCTTTTAGGCTGAGCCCCCTTTTGATAAAAAGCCTGTTTGCCATATGTTCATAGTCAAGTCCTCAGCTACAAGGTGGAATAGGTAGTGATAATAGATAAATGCTCTAAAAAGAACTATTGGTACTAAGTACCAGATCTTGGTGCATATTTTGAAAACAATTTATGTAACAAAGAAAATTATCCCTTTCATGATTAAAGTTACTTAGAATGTATTTGTCCAAAATAAATAAAGGATGTAATTTAAGTGAGATAATCCTCTTAAAGAAAATTTAATATTCATGTTTATACCTAAGCATCCAAGAATTACTTTGATTACTTGGGTTTGTGATTTTAAAACTAGGCTGTAATTATAAGCATAGGAGATTACTTGGATTTGCATGTGCTAATTAATTAATATTGCAAAGATTATCTTTTTAGTTACAATTATTTCTATCAGTAAAGCTTAAATAATGAAATATCTCTTTTCTTTACTTTTCACGCTTTTCTGCATGGTGTACAGGGCAAATACTGTGCATGGCACCTGCTTCAAGTATTGGTAGGTTTTGTACAAAAATTCTCAATTATTCTAATCTGAAAAAAAGTGATTTTTCTGTTGTGACTATGAAAGAGCATACAACTGAATGATATGGTTAGACATTATCTGAGTATTTAAGGTTTAATGTGGTGCTGTTTCACATCTTTGTGGAATCACATTAGTCCTGCACTCTCAAGTCTTAGTTGGTTGGCCAAATACTGACCCTGCCATTGCTCTATTTTCACCCTAAAATGTATAGCCGAACTATTTTGAAACATTTCCTTATCTAGCCAGAATGGGCAGTTTTGTTCTTAGCTTTACATCTGTTACTAGGACACTATAAAATATTTAAAATGGTATGTGCCCGCAACCAAGGTACATGCTTTTGACTGTAATCAAACCTGTGACCCTTGAGTCTGCAGGCCGACGCTCTATCCACTGAGCCAAACCGGTCAGGGCAAATGTACAATTTCTAAAGTACAAAATTTTCCTCCAAAAAAGTTATCCATAAGATCTAAATTAGTCAATACTCAAATGTTTAGAAAGGATGAGTTTAGCAAAGCTAGAACATTTCTTAATGTCATGTGATGAAGTCTGTAATGTTCTAGAATGAAGCACATGTTCATGGAAGCTAGACACAACAGAATAATTTCAAAGTAACTCTTTGGGGGTATGCGATTTTTTAACTAGTTACACAAGATACTTTAATTAATCACCAATAAAATATGGTAACATCTCAAAACCATTTTGTACATCACTAATACAAAAGACAAGAAAGTGACTTGTCTAGAATTCCTGGGGAGTTCACAGCTCCTATAGTCCCCATATGCATCAGTAACAGACAAGGAGAAAATAGCTCTGTTTGATATAAGGAGAAATTATTCCACCCCATCCTACCATCTCAAATCAATTCAGTTCCTTTAATCCTTTTTGAGAGTTTGCAATGGCTTGACCTCTATCCCATTGGTCAAACAGAGTAGATGCAAAGGCCAAAAAGAACTAAGGGGCTTACTGAGATAAAAAAAAAAAAAGTCAAAACAGCAACAACAGAGTAGTACAATAAAATTCACTGGCTACGGAGGTGCGGCCTCTGTTATTGAGGGATTGGCTGTCCCCTGTAAAAATAAAAAAATATTTCCATTGTTAAGAGCAGGAGCCCTATATGCATATGACTAGATGATCTGACTTCTGCAAGTTCGTGAAATGTGTCTTCACATTTTGTGACTCTGCTTCCCTGTCCTTTCACCTAAGAACTCTGTGTAGGAATGCAAACTGCATGCATCAATAGTGCTGCTTCCTGTAGAGTTGCTGTGCTCCCAAGGGCGGGAGGAGTGTTTTTAGAATTAACATGTTGTACAGTAAAGAATGTCTCTAAGTAATGGATAACTACAGATAGGCATAAGGATAAACTACAGAGTTTCTGTTAAACACCAGTTGGGGTACAACTACGGTTTCTACGACATTAGATAGATGTGTTGATTTTTCTCTCTCTGGGCCATTCATTTTGTCTCTACTTTCAGAAAATCTGAATTCAATCAATGTAGATGTAAATTATTATATATGAATGCTTGCCATTCACCCATTAATTCCTTAGTTTGCTTTCCAAAATGAGCTAGAACTGAAAAAAGCACCCAAAAACTTTTTAAATAAGTTAGAAACTAGAAAAGGCAAAGAGAAAACACCCTGAAAGAGATGTTAAGGCTGCTAGCCATGTAGCTGTAACATTTGCCATGAAGACAAGATTTTGTTATATATTTTCTTTAAAGTATCCAATGTGTTTGATAAATAGCCTAAGTTTCAAGGGGTTTTCCAGAGTTGTATTTAAAAACCTGAATGTGTAGGCCATTGTATTATTCATCTCTGCTCCCCTACCATATACCCGCCAACTGAACTACCATATTTTTGCATGTAGATCAGGTAAGTATACATATAACTGTCCCTTTGAACCTGCAAATCTAGAGACAGCACTCATATCTATAAATTAATGAACCCAGGCACCAACTCACAGTTCCCTACTCCCATTTTTAATGTGCAACCTAGTCACTTGTCTACTTAATTAGTTATTAATACAGATAGTCTTGGTAAAATAAGATTTTACTTTATGCAGCCAATTTAACCATCTGGAAATCTGGCCTTTTAATTAAAATAAAATGTGATTCTACTAAAAAACTGACTAAATGTTGAAATAATTTTGTTTTTCTCAATGTAAACTATAATTGTTTATCCCTTTTCTCTTTTTAAATGTTTCCCCATTCTGTGCTGTGTTGCTTTGCACTGACTGTGATTGCATGTTGCACCCTGGTGTATCCATGATGATGATGTCACATGGCTTGTTGCTGTGATACCTACCATGCTCCATTTCATCGTTTATGTCATGGTTGCATAAATGGTTCACCCTCCTGTGTGTTGCTTCCATGGTTTCCTACGGAAAGTGCCCATGATGCACGGTGCTACACCTACCACTGTGTCTGCAGCAACAACACCTGCCACCAGTGTTCCCTTCGCTGCAACAGCTACAGGCAATCAGGTTTGGCAATTTACTTCACCTAGATAACTATGGTGTGTTGGTAAGAAACGGTATATGCTTTTTGAATTGGTGAGAGACATTGGTCCATATTTTTGTGTTTGCCAAGTAGTCGTTACATTTAGAGTTTTTATTTTTGTGTTTATTATAGAGCAGTGTTTTTCGATCTGTGTGCTGCAGAACAGTGGTGTGCTATAAGAATTTTTAAAACGTGCAATACCTGACTATTTAGTCAGGGGCACTGACCTCTTATCACTCAGATCATCAAATAAAAAAAATGACAACAGCCAACACAACAATGTGTAAATGAGTTAAAATTATATATTTTTTGTCAGATTAGCAAAAAATATATTTTTGTTGTGCTGCAGAATTAGTTTATGTGTGCCATGAGATGAATAAGGTTGAAAATCTCTGTCCTAAAGGTGTGTATCTGCTTTGCTACTGATCCTGAGATGAGCAGTTATCTCATTTTCAATAAGTTACCATATGTCTCTCTTGATATGTTATATATACAATTGTTGCTACTACACCAATCCTTAAATGTATATACTAAATATTTCTTAAACACTTTTTCATTGCTCAAGAGGTGAATTTGTTTTATTTTACTACCATTTTTGGTTATTGTGGTTAAATGTTCACTAATACAATCATCATTTCGACCTTCATATCTGCTGGAAAGAAAGTTAACACATTTATTTCTAAGGCACAGATATCCCTATAATTATATAATAATTATGTCAGAAATTTCTTCTCATACTGACGTTAAATGTGCTTGTGTTGTTTTGATTTTCATTTGCTTTAGGTATTTACAAGCAGAGTCACAAGGAAAATTATAAATTTGGGGGGAGTCTTGAAACTGTAAGGAGATACAAGCAATAGTTATTGTGCAATGTTATGGCCGTTTTGCCTTATTAAAGTGGTAATCATGCTTCATGACTGCAAGTTTCACTGCTGTTTTAATTATAAGTATGATAACCACATAGCACACAAAGCATTAATTAATTAGGGAAATAAATCACATTCTAATCTGTGCTTTGCAAAATTAATTATTAGTAGATATCATTAATATTGTCTAAATTTTTCTGTGACATGATTATGGTATTGATTACCATGTCCAAGCAGTGAACAAAATAAATGGAATCCTCTCAAGAAACTATTTTAATCTAAAATCTCTTTTACTATAGATACCAGCATTATCAATAGATGAACTGAACAGTAGCATGTTTGTTTCACAGATGTAGAAGTTACCAATAGAACAGTAAGTTTCTTTGAGTATTAATATAAATAATATTTATAGGTTATATTTTTATTTACACAATTGCATTTGCTAAAGATCTGGTAAATACTTTCATAGGCATTGCTTATAACTTAGAGCTTGATTTAAAGCATTATACATTTTCCAAATTGAAATGTAGATAGCAAATATGCAATTTTTATATAAAAATGACAGCTGGTATTGTATTTTCCCAATGAGCTTACAAATTCTGAAATATTTTCCTACTAAAGGGACATAATTTGTTAGCCAAAGACAGAGTTCACCTTTTAATTTTAATTCTTTTCAACTTTTCTAGCTTCTTTTAAAAATTAAATTTAAGCAAAATAATTTTGTCACAAATTGACTGAGATAATTATCTTAAAGACAGTAAGTAAGAGGGGGTAAGAGTTCAACCAAAGGACTTGTATGCATGCATATGAGCATGACCAATGGACACAGACAGTAGGGGGCTAGGGGATGGGGGCGGCCAGGGAGAGGTCAATAGGTGAAAAAGGAGACCTATGTAATACTTTAAACAATACAGAATTTTTTTAAAGACAATAAGTAATATGCTTCTCCTATGTCATTTTAGAAAATAGTGTTTTTACAGTCTGCCATTTTGCATTGCTTCCCATGTAAGCCTACCAGAATTTCCCTAGCTATTTTGAATTTTGAGTGACATAATTTAGTAATTTAATCAGTATTTCCATTCAAATCATGTTTCTTTGTATGTAATTTTTGTTGCTGCTGTTGGATTTTTACCCCCTTAACCTTTGATGCCCTCTGTCTGGTTCAGAGCTTGTAATAGCACACACTTAATTTGAGCAATTGTTCACTTGGTACATATGACCTTTGAAGCCACTTAAGACTCTTAGGTATTTTAATTAATTAATTATATGGACTTATTAAAGAAGTATATCAATTCTGAATTGCATACATTAGTCTTTGAAATTCTCACAACCAGAATGTGTCATTTGGTTGAAGAAGGCAACAGTCC
>NW_006295185.1:1996438-2002688 GCF_000327345.1 Myotis davidii | reverse complement strand
AAATAGGTCCCTTCAATCATAAGAAATGTTTTTTAAAGATACCTTTGAGTATATGGAATAATTGAAGTAGCTGTGAATTGTAATAGTTTTCAGTGGTATCATTTGGGATAGTGGCAACTTGGGAATAGCACCAAATATGAGACTGTGGGTTTTGTGAACACTTCCCTGATTCTCATGAGCTGCTTCACATAAAGGTAAACAAAGGTTGTCAAATTAACTTCCAAACAGAACATGTTTGGAAATAGTGATTCCTTTTCCTTTGATTCCATTAGAAAATGTACAGGGATTTGGCACACCATAATACTTTAATATGTAACATGTTGAAAATTTCTCCAAAGTTTAAAAGATGTAATTTTGTAAAATACTATGTAGTACCTAGATTTCATATTTATTCTCCAATACATTCAGCTGAAATGTTTAAAGTTTATTTAATATTTGGATATTTTGAATGATTGGAATCAAATGTTGTTGTTGTTTTTCTATTTCCCAAGTACAGTTGACATTCAATATTACTTTATATTAGTTTCAGGTGTAAGCATGATCTTTCAATATGCTTGTTGAAGGAAGTGGATGGATGGGTGGATGCTCGCCACAAGGCTTGGCACTGTGTAGATAATGCATTAAACTATTGAGCACATCTCTGTTAACTTAGGGCAACTCTGCGCATTAGCACTCAATGAGAACCATACACTTTAGAGATGAATCTTTAAAGACCATCTCCAACAGCCCCATTTTTACAGATATTGAATATGAAATTCAGAGTGGGGAATATCTTGGTATAGTTCACATAAAGAACTGGAACAAGAACAAAGTATCCTGACTTCTGCTTCAATAACCCTTAAATATTTCTCACTCTCTTTTTCCATTTCAGTTGAAATTCTGAACAACAGAGTTATGGAGTATCAGAATCTTTCCATGAGAACCTCCATATGGCCTTTCTATATGTAGTATTGTACGTCCTCTTCTACCAACACAACAATAAGCATGATGCAGTCAATATACTAAACAAACAAAAATACCAGCCAACAAATTAAAAAGAAAGTATTAAACAATCAATGGAGATGTCAAAACAAAACATGAATAGAAAACGAACTACCATCTATCTTATTTGAATTATTAGGTAGAACACTACTATAAAATTTTGTAATTTGTCACACTGTTCTTTGTGATTTTCTAATAACTATTAGGCTGAGTAAATCTTCACAGTGGATTTTTGGCTTACTGTGCATTCTTGGTGGGTAATGTTCATCTGTTTTGAAGTGCTATTACCTTACTGTTTTGTTTACACAGTAGCCTATTAGGTTGATTTAAAAGGTAAAAATTATACCAAAATACCATTTTCCTCATTAATGTATTGTACTGTATTGTGGTATATTGTGTTGTGTTACATTTTTACATACTACAGAGTTTTGCTGTAATATCTGTGGTCTTTGGTTTCGACTAAAGTGTTACTGATGGGAAACAGAAATATGTGTGTTTAAAAAATATGACAGGTTAATGTTAATATGCTTTCTCTGTTTAGAATATTTCTGTAGGTTTCTTGGGGCAGACATTTTAAAAGCCTTACTTTTGAGTGTTCACAAAACCTGTTCATAAACATGCATGTGAATAATTTATACCTGCAGATCTGACCTTGCATAATATGATCACATTAGTACATTATTTGTGAGAGAGACATAATTACCTTCAAAAAACAAACAAAACAAAACAAGAAAAACAGGGAACTGCTTAAAACATTAACCCCTAATTTCACTCTTTAAATGGCTTATAAAACTAGAATTTACCTTTAAATGAATCTTTCAGCATTTATACTAAAAAATATGTAAAGTGCCCATTACATTTTTTATGGTTCAAGGATCCTATCTCCTAGGTTGATTGTCTAAAACAGCCATTTGTCATCTTCAGTTGAAAAATTGGTACTTGGAGACTTAAAGATATGCTAATTACAGATAATAAATTAAACGGGCATATGGGGACATGGAGATGCTTTTTACACATTGGAGAAAAGCCTGTAAAAATCATTGGATTGCTACCTTTTACACAAGAGCCATTTCTCAATGCAAATGTCTTATGCTCTTTATAATAAGTAAGGTGCAATCTAGCAAAAGTCTGTCAGGGTGAAAGAGAATTAGTTCCAAGTGAGGCCTTTCCTCCCCAAATGGACAATCTTTTCTATTGATCACAGTTGGAACCTGAGTATAGGATTAGAGAAATGGCGGGGGTGGGAAGGACGATGGAAAGACATTTAAAATTATTCTTTGATTTATTTAAAAGTTCTAGGAAGGATATCCACAGTTGGCTAGTTCGGCCGAGTTTTCAGTTTTATTAAACACCTCAGTGAAGTAGCAGTAGACTGTGATATATGTTAAGTGTTGCTTTCCCCAAACTTTATTAACAAGAGTCTCTCTCATCAAAACCAATATTGATTTGGATTCGTTTGTTTTTATATGTATTTGAAAATTATAACAGAGAGGTGTTTAAGACCCTTTGGATGAGACAGAGTGGCTGCACTCCACAGACCTGAACTGAATTCACATTACTAATTTTTATGAATTAAATTTATAACCAAGTAAAATAGTAATTAATTCCTGTTATATGAGATGCCTCATCCACCTTACTCACTTATTAAAGTTACTATTATTATACAGTAGTGGAACCATATGATATTTTACATCAACTTAGATTTAATGTTTTCTAGTTCATGAAAATGACAAAGAAAATCTGATTTAGGATACCTTAGGCAGGCTAGTAGTGTTTGAATCACAGATCAATGGAGTTGGTAAAACCTTTTCACAGAAGATGAAACTGAGGCCCAGGGCATCTCATTGGCCATTACTGTGCTCAGTTGGGCACAGTCAGACACCAATATCTCCAGGCTCCCAGTTGTTCCTCTGTTTTACATCGTTTGTACTTCAGGACATTTGAGACTCCATCCCAAAGCTGATCAAATTGGCTCAGAATACAAAAGAGCAAAATTAGCTGTATCCTGTTGATCTTAATTATCAATCCAAATCATGATCATCAGTGATATCTAACTGGTATTGCTTATATGGAGCCATCGCCATTTATTTACAGTATTGCCTGGAGTTAAAGAACAAGCGGTGTTCTGACTTTTACCTATTGATTCTTTGAACCACTTAATTTCTATTTCCTCAAATCTTAACATTGATAGAGAAGAAAGTAGAGTACATCTTTGTGAAATTGCATGTGTTTGGAACTGAGTTTTGTTAAACCTATGTCAGTGCCTCCCCAGAAGGGTAGATCTGATCACAGGACTCCAGGAAGGATGCACCTAAGCTAGTCTGGATGTATTCCTAAAGGGGATAGAGATGTTTCAGGGTAAAATGAACTTCTTTGTGTAGTTTGATATTTTTGATGCAACATGCTGTCTCATTTAACTTTTTAAACTTCTGATGAAGATGTGCATAGACAGCAAACCTAGAGTACAGTTGTTTTCATGTTGCTTTAAGCACTGGACGACATTAATAAAGACTTATATTTTAGTAAGAGGTTTGGTGAGAAATATTCAGGGTAGTTGAATTTTGGGTGCCACAATTTTTTTGTTGTTGGCATTTTAAAAATTGTTTTATAAATGAATTTAAAGAAAGAAAAGTCAAAGCACTAAAGTTTTGATACATGTGCAAAAGAATTTTGACATGATACTATTTTAAGATAACATGTTTTAGTTGTGCAATGACTTGTGCAACATCTTTATTCAAGAAAAGAAAAGAAGATTAGTCATTAGACTATAAATTTTCAGATAAAAAGAGAAGTCACAAAATTAATCAGTGACTCTAAACAGTAATTTACTGAATGAATTGTATATATAAAATTCTAATCACTTGTGATTCTTAGGTAAGATTTTATAAGCTTTGTAATTTACAAGGGCCTCTATTTTTAATTATCCAAAATTGTGTTTGTTCATTTCTCTCAGCCTTTTGCAAAAATATGCAATAGTGCTGACACTTGGACAAAATAAGTCATGTATACAGATAAAATAATCTAAAAATTATCTTTTAAGAGGGTTTTAGTAGTGTCAACTTTTTATAAAAAGCACTGTGACCATAAGTATAATTTAAAGGGAGATTAAGATTACATCAAAATTAAATGGATTCATAAAATTGGTATTTAAATACAGTATTTTCTTTTGCAATCGGAGCATGACTCTGTAACCAGCTATTGCATTTCATTTCACTTGTCTAGATTAGTCTTTAATTTGTAGTTGATTGTGATGTGAAAAGCCATCTTCTCCCTAGTCCATCAATCTTCTCCATCCATTTTTAACATGTTTTAAAGTACTTTGATTTTGCCGGAAGTGTTGTCCTATATCACTGGGCTGTGTTCACTAGTTGGTAGCCTCACCAGCTCTCAAATTAGGAAAAAGCAAGTACCTCCTCACTACCATCAGTAGGAACCAAATAAAATTAACCTTTACAACGTGAATCAGTTTTTAATAGCCTGTCCAGTAAGAATAGTAATGCCTGAATAAGGAAAACATTGACCTTAAATTGTATTAAATAATATGTAAAGAAGGCCTATTGCTACTTGGAATGTTATTGGGTTCCTTTTCCATGCCTTTGGAGAGAGTAGATGAGGATGCTCTTAGGTAAATGCAGCCACAAGGTTTTCAAGTTTTTGTAATCTGTAGGATAGGTTGTTTTGCACAGAACTATTAGAAACTGGAATCCTCTTTTATTTTTTAACTCTTCTACATTTCACACACATTGAAATAGAAATGGGGAAATATGATTTCCCAATTCTGTTGCATAGATTTAGAGAGATAGTGGCCTATTTTTAATTTTACCAGTGCCTGTTAAAAGTAATAGAATAAATAGTATGTAAAAGGGTATAACTTTTTTACAAATTTAGTTGATAACCTAATGAAACTGTAAATATAATGACAAATTAAGGTTTTTAGCACCAGCTCACTAATTGGTGCCATGTTTTCATTTTTTTCTTGTTAGTTTTTAAGGTTTTGATTTTATTACTTTTTATATTGCTAAGTGACTAATGAATTTACTTTTGAAGGAGAAGTAGAGAAAGTTTAAGATTTTACTACATGTGTTCAACCTTCTTAGATAGGTTCTAAACTGACACTGAAGCATAACAAGATATAGATTATAATCCATAACTATTCTTTACAGTTCACAGTTTAAGAACAAACTTTATATACAAATAATAACTTTAACTAATTATATTTAGTTGCTTTAGCAACAAAACTACAACATGGCTACCTTTAGACACCTTTTTGGTGAAAATTTTATTTGTAAACTATACATGGTTTTTGACAGTATGAGCATGTAGAAGATACATCTCAAATCTCAGAAAACATATATGGTTGATTTTCTTTTTGTCCAAAATTCCCATTTGAAAGCTGAATTTGTGTCCTCGTGTGACTTTTTTTTATCAAAAAGTTTACAAGTCGTGGATTCTAAAATCAAGCTTTATAGCTTATAGAATTTGTTGTGTGTGTAGGGTTTTATTCCACAGTATTTGGACTTCAAAACAAAATTGTGATATTTATGTTACCTGACCTTTTTTTTCATAACTTCATTTATTTAAAATTAAACAAGTGGCATAGCTGTAACTGCAGAGATTCTCTTTTCTGGAATTACATACTTACACAAATATATCCAAATGAGGATTAAAGAATGATAAAAGCATACTATTAAATTAATTCACTTGCAAAAACATGCATAAAGATACTGTGGAATAACCCTTTAACAGTGTTGAAGAGACATATGCTGCAGTTAACTGACTGCCTCAGTTAGGGTGCGAATGTGTGAGACACACCTTTTTTGCACTTATGTACATAGTCCATGAAAGCAATCCTTGGAGGTTTTTTTTAAATATAAGAAGTCTGTGAGAATAGTGGAAAAGTTAATAAGAGAGAGTTACTTCTAAGGCTTTGAGAGGGAGAGATGTTGCTTTGCTGTTGTGAAGGCTTTCTAGTTTGCTACAGCTGACCAAAAGAGTAGACTGGTAACAGGTAGCAGCTCAACTTCAGCTAGCAGCACTGAACAAGAGTTAAAGTACTTCACCTTTTAGCAAGATCACTAGCAGAAATTGTTTGCTTTTTAAATTAATCCTCACTGTAAACACACACACACACACACACACACACACACACACACACACACACACACCAGGCAGGTTTCTAGCTGAGTTTTTTTTCCCCCAATGGTTGCAAGTAGTGAAATACCCTGTAAATTCCAAAATGGATATTTCCATTATGATCAAATTAGATTAC
>NW_006295185.1:1990825-1996341 GCF_000327345.1 Myotis davidii | reverse complement strand
ATCAATAAACTAATATCTATTTAAGTGACAATCAATAGTTAACATCTACCACTAATTCCCCTTTAAGATCCAGGACCCAAAACCAAATTGGCAACTATCGAAAGATTTAATTTAACAGTTAAGTATGGCCAGTATGTGGCATTTCATTCACTTCAACAAAGGAAAAAATGCTCCTGGTACAACTTTATAAATTGCTTTATTTGCCTTATACCTGATCAGTAGAAGCTGTTTTCTGACTTAACCTTTACCAAATTAGAAAGTACTCCATTGTGCCACTTCAGCCTCACACTGTTTTAACTAAACAGGAGAGAATCAGCAAAAAGCTTACATACATAGGAGCTGGCAAAGAATTTTTCAAACTATCTTTGCCAATTTTAGCTCCCACATCATATCCAGATCACCATTTAATTTTTTGTTGCCTCTAAGCAATGAGGTCCAGAAAAGGTCGAGGTTATAAAGGATTAAGGAGAGATCACCACAGGTACTTTGAGTCTTTCACATCTTGGGACTTGTTGCCCTTGTCCTAGAGAAGGAGCCCACCCTGGGAGTGAGGGAGTTATTAATATTGCTACCCATTTTGATAGTTCTCACAGGGACAGGAAAATAAGCCAAAGCTAGAAAGCAATCCAAGCCTTACAGTTGTCCAATAACTCAGGGCCAGTTGATTAGAAATCTATTTTTGTCCCTTTAGCCCATATCCTTAGAGTCAACCTATAACTAACAGCCTGACTATCTGACCAGCATTTTCATGATATAAAATGTAACCATTCACTTATTCTGCATTTAAGAACTTCAACTTCAACCTTATCACCAACATATTTTCCAACATTTCCTTGTGAGTGTATAGCCACAAGAATATATTTTCATGAAGTCAAGAGAAATATAGTAAGATTCTCAGTCAGAAAAAACAATCAATAAAACAGTAAGAATGAACCTAGAAACATCACAAAAGATACCCAATTAACTTCTGGCATGTTGTGCCTGATGACAGTCACTGAGTCACACTCTTTGGCACTTAAACAGAGTAGCTGTGTTTAAAGAAGTAAAAGTAGAGAATGAAGTCTAACAGAATGTGAATAACTTGAGGCCAAAAGAGGACCTCTGTCATTAAGACTGGGAAAAGGTTTAGTTGGCTAATTCATATACTTTCCAGCCTCTCTACTTGTCCTTGCCTGGAAGAGAACTACCCATTTAATAATCTGAAACAGGATTATTCCAGAGAAATGTTAACTTTAAGTAGAACCCATCCTCAATTATAGTGCTAGACCTAAAAGAAAAATAATGTATCACTTTGAAGTAAATCACAGCTATTCGCAGATATTGCAAAAATCCTCACTAGTCATCTTCTACATCACATTTTACTTTAATAACATAAATACCTCTGTAACAAGACCTAAAAGTAACCCAGTTTTAAGCAGTGCTCTTTTCCCCCCAAAACACACAACCTAAATGTTTGTCTGTCATAGAACTGCATGATTTCAAAGTTTTATTTCTGTATACTGATGCTACTTTTTTAGTGATGAAAACCCAATTATTTTGTTGCTGGCTTTTGTGTCTAGTGGTTGAGAGAATGATATAACTATCATATCATTGGATTCTGGAGTTGCCCCTTTCAAAATAAACTTCCCTTTATTGCTTTTGCTGCTGCTTTATTAGAAAATGAACTTTTATTATTATGTCCACTAATTACAATATTTTAAATTAAGATATTTTAATATGTTCTTAAATGTATTTTTGAGGGCCAACTCTCCACATTTTTATAACAACAATCCAGTATAATGTAGAAAATGGAAACATGTATTTTGGGTAGAAAATGTCAATTTAAAAATACCTATAGATAAGAAAATTATTAGCCCTGTGCAACAATTATAGATTTTGACCAACATTTCAAAAATATAAACGTCCCATAATATTTTAGGTCATAATGTGAGCTAAGATGCAATAGCTCATTCTCTCAACTGCTATCAATAGGCACCTAGATGCTTTGATTTTTATGGGTTTTTTTTCAAGTTTTAGTGCTGAAATGCTTTTTGTGTTTAAAAGTGTGCATTATACAACTCATTTTAGTATGCTATTTCTATGTTCATTTTTTTTGGTCTTTTAATAAAATGTTAAATTTCTTGGTTATGTCTTTTTTTATGAATCCATATCCACACGTTAGGGGTTCACTTAAAAGCTATTCATGTTCTAGCATATTAATCCTCATATTTAGTAATACTAATGTAAAATTTAAGTTTGTAATTTGGTTCAATGTTATATTTCATACATAGAATAAATTTATTTCACAATATAACTTCAGTATTTTGAATTATATAATCATCCATTGTATTAGATGTATTATTCCTGTGATAGTGAAGTTACTAACCCCATAAAGATATACTTATATTTTAGTAAAAGAAAATTTAAAATTTTGAGATAATGTTTATTGGCTTCTATTCCATTTCAAAAATTGAGGCATATTCTAAGATATATTATTAGAAGTTTTGTAATTTACAGTTATTCCTTTCTACCCTTCATCTTTAACATAATATATGAAACCAGTGCTGTTCATTTTATTCTCTACAGATGGACATCAATGGTTTCATAACAATGAGATGAATAGATTTTTTTCATTAAAATGTTTTCTCTCACTTAAAATTGGTTTTGTCCAATAAATAGCACAAGAATGAAAGGATAATTATGTTAGGTTTTTAAGAAAGCAAAATGTAATTTGGTAATACTTTATTCTGTCAGATTTCTAAATACTTAAAAACATTAATTGTGAACTTCTCATTGGCCACCATTTGGTAGTGGGGCTGATGGAAAACTGTGGTGAAGAGCCTGTGGATGAGAGGTTGTGACAGAATAAAGTATTATTATTAGTCACACATCTAAAACAGTAAAATGGGACAGGGATGAGGTTGGGTCCCTGTGTAATATCAACTGAATCATACAGAGCTACTAGCTCCATTGCCCCCTTATGCTTTACTATCTCTGAGTGTGGTTCCCACTATGGCAATATGCCAAATTTGAGCATTTTGATGTATTGTTGTGCATGTTTCTGTGAGTCTGTGATAATCCCAGCACTAAAACCAATTCAGTATATAGACATTTATAAGAGGTATTTGACCTCGTCAGAATTCAGTTTATGTGTTTCTCTTTGATTTTTATCATGAAAATAAAATTTCTATTGGCCAGAAGAAAGTTGACCAACAGGCAAAACCAGATGGACATCCATACTCTGATTTTTTACTTGACTCTTTTCTAAATTAGAAATAGCCATTTAATTTGGCCTTCCCAAGTTTTTCTTTTGGTGCCTGGATTTAAACTTCTCCCTTAGGCAGGAGGACAGTGAGGCTGAGGAATAAAAGCCAAGAGCACCAGTGATAAAAAGGTAAGCCACCCAGACATAAGGATGAGGTTTGGGAGAGGGACAAGAGGTCTAATTTTGTCCTTTCAAATGGATGCCAAAAAGGAAAAGCACAACACTCTGAAGTAGATACAGAAATCAGTATAAGAAGGAATTTCTGGTCAGAGTAGCCCAGTATTTTTGTTGTGTATGAAAACAGAGTGCAGTGCAAAGGCAGTCAGGGAACACAGGCAAAGCACAACAGATGCATGAAAAATTATAGGTTTACCTAATAAGGAAGAAGGAGGTTTCCCCATAAGAGATTCAGTACATTTCATGCATGTAAAAGTGAAAAGAAAGAGATTGGTAAAAAATCGGAGTAACAGTGGATGAATAGCAGCAAGCAGTAGCAACAGCACCTTTCAAAGCAGTAACAACTGAACTTGAGAGGATGCAGAAGGAATCTGAGGAGACTCTGCGGTCAGCATACTTCTAGAGATGTTCTGGTTACAGATGACAAGCAACCCATTAAGGATCAATGTAGGTCTTAAGAAGAGAGTGGGAAAGAATAGGATCAGGACTGAGACTTTGCTTTAGCCTTCATGACCTGAAGAGTTGAATGATTCTTTGCTGGGGAAATTGGCAGTTAAGAGAGATTCATATCTGTGTTAAATATATACATATATATGAAGTGGTTATTGTTCTGCTTTTGTTAACTATTTAATAAACGTATGTGTAGTTAATTCAAAGTGTCTTGGTTTTTCTCAATTTCTATTTACAAAGTCCCATATTAAGGAAATCTATGGGTTGTTATACTTGGAAAACCTGAACCCAAATGAATCCAGACAATCAACGGTTACAATTTGGGGGGGATGGGGCGGTCCAGATAGAGGTTGCTAATAAATGAGGCATTTGTGTTAATAGTCACACTTGAATTTGGACTGTATACAAGACCTCAGTAAACAATCAAGCAATTGTTTACCATAAACTGAGCACCAGTCAATGGTAGAAACCACTATAATAAGCAACTCCTTTCTCCTGATAGACACCATCAGTGATAGTCTAGATCCTGAATATGCTTGGAACCTTAAGAGTCATTGGGCTGAGCTCTTGGGGCCAGAAGAGCACCCAAACCAGTCAGGAAAAATAGCATGCAGCCACATTCACTATTGTCCTCTGCTCTCTACATCCGTGAAAAATGTCCCTGTGATAAAAATAAAAATACACAAGATCCAAATATTGTTAGGTGACATAGAGAAAGATCAGCATAGGAATTACCTTTGAGTAATTGGACTAAGAAAATCCTTAAATAGTATTTTAAATTATTATTGTGTCCACATTTAGTGCTGTGCCATTTGTTCCACCCTCCATATTACATCCTGAGTAATTTTTCTAAGGTCTAAAATTGATTACTTCACTTTCCTGACTAAAAATCTTCCATAGCTCCTCATGCCCTAGGGAATAAAGCCTACACTCTAACATACGATTCTTCCTTCTTTCACCTTGCACTTCCCCTCTAGCTTTATCTTTCTCCCTGCCTTCTATAACCTGAGCACTCTCAACAAACCAAAGCACTGTTGGGAAAATATAATTTAAAATAATATATTCTGCCGGGCCGGCGTGGCTCAGTGGTTGAGCGTTGACCTATGAACCAGGAGGTCACGGTTCAATTCCCAGTCAGGGCACATGCCTGGGTTGTGGGCTCCATCCAATCAATGATACTCTCTCATCAGTGATGTTTTTCTCTCCCTCTCTCTCTCTCCCTTCCTCATTGAAATCAATTAAAAATTTTTAAAAAATGATATTTTCTTCCAATTCAAAATTCCTTTCCACAAAGGTAATAGTGGAAGGAAACACTTTTATTATTGAGTAAACATTAAACCAGAATGAGATGTGCATCACAGGCAATCCTATCTAATAAAAGAGAAACATGGTAATTGGCGTATAACCGCTACCCTTCCCATTGGCTAATCAGGGAGATATGCAAATTAACTGCCAGCCAAGATGAGACTCCTTTTCCAGAAGTTTAATCAGGGCTGGATTACATAACGAGGGTGGGGCCATCAGGGTGGGCTCAATGCCCTTATAAAAAGAGGAAGAGAAACAAGATCTCTCTCTATGTGAAGATGCGGCAAGAAGACAGCCATCTGCAAACCCGGAAGCAGGCCCTCAGCCCTCCCTGTGACTG
>NW_006295185.1:1979057-1990109 GCF_000327345.1 Myotis davidii | reverse complement strand
GTCTCCTCATTCACCCCCAACCCCAGGGAGTGGGCCTAAGCCAGCAGGTGGTCATCCCCCGAGGGGTCCCAGACTGCGAGAGGGCACAGGCTGGGCTGAGGGACCCCGTCCCCCCTAGTGCACAAATTTTTGTGCACCGGGCCTCTAGTCCTATATAATAAAAGGCTAATATGCAAATCGACCAAAAGAAGGAACAACTGAACAACCAAACAACTGAATAACCAGTTGCTATGATGTGTGCTAACCACCAGGGGGCACGCGCAGAACATGTTGGGCATTGGCTGTGGTGGGATGGTGGAGCAGGTGAGTGGGGGCACCAGACCAAGGTGGGGAACCAGTCGCTGTCATTGGGGCAATGAAAATTCTTTGCTCCCACATGCCATGGTCCCACCCTGCACTCACACCTGCTACTGGCACTGACCCTGCTCACACCCACTGCCGGCACCTGGCATCGGCCCCAATCGCTCAATCTCTCGGGCACCGTCACTGGTTGCAAGCAGCAGCTGCCTGCCCTGATTGCCCCTGAGGGCTTCTCCACCTTCCTCTGCTCCTGAGGGGCAATCGGGACCGGCAACCACCTCTCGCACCCGCTGCCAGCACCTGGTGCCGTCCGATCACTCAGTGCCATCACTGGGTGCAAGCAGCGGCTGCCAGCCCTGATTGCCCCTCAGGGCTTCTCCGCCTCCCCCTGTTCCTGTGGGGTGATTAGGGCAGCAGCCACCACTTTCACCGCTACTGGTACTGGCCCCAATTGCTCTGCTCTGTCAGCATATGGGAATGGTGATGGTGGGAGCAGGGCTGCCTGTAGACAGGGGACCAGCGGCTGTGGCAGGAGGGGCCGGGCAAGGGCACTGAAGGATGGGCCGAAACCCACCCCTGTGCCCACCACAGCCTTGCAGCCCACAGTTCCTTTCAAGGTGCACAAATTCATGCACTGGACTCCTAGTCTACTAATAAATTGCAAAGATAGGAAGGAATCTCACCTCCTTATACAGCAAAGCAGATACAACCCATTACGTACTTGTTTTCAAAATAAACCATAGCTAGTCTTCAATAAGAGGATTTGACAGCACCTTTTGTCATTCATAGTGTGTTCTTAATTTATCATCATAATTAGAGAGACCAACTATGTTGACTTTATCTTGAGGAGAAGTCCACAGAATATTTTGCAAATTGGAGCAAGGTGCTCAGGGAAGTTAGGTTGCTCTATCATAGGAAGTAGGGTTCTACCTTCCTTGATATTTACATTTCAGAGAGAATGCTCTCAGGTCCTTGAGGGAACATTCCTGAGTTGTCAGACTAATGAGAGGCTCATTTAGCCATTATAAATATTTAAATACATTTGAAAAGGATGGGGAAGGGAATTTTAAAAGAAAAGAGAAGAGGTGGTAGAGAAGTTTCTTCCCTTATTTTCCACAAAGAGAATTTAGCCTCTTATTTTAAATTTGTATTTGTCTTTACACCCAGATATATACCATAGTCCATATAGATTTGTGCTATTTTTCTCTCCACTTGGAGAAACACCTTCTGTTTTTCCTCCGCTTCTTTCAAATCACTCATCAGGTCTATCTGTCTATCTACCTATGTATCTATCTATATTAAACTTATCACTCAAGGTATATATAAGCTATCAACTTCCTTTCTTCAGGTTTTCTCTGGCCTTGCCATATGTCACTAATGCAGCTAATATTCATTTAATACTTAGAAGACAATCTCAAGCTTAGTAACCACCTCCCCTACAGTGCTTCTAACATTGTCTATATGACTTCTCCATTAAACTGGGCTTCACAAAGGCAAGAACCAGTTCTAGTTGATCTTGGTATCTTTTATGGTGCCTCAAACAGTAGCCACATAGTGAATGCATAATAAATTCTTTGAGAAATAATAAATTAAGAAATCATGATACCTTTATTGTAAAGAAAAAACCTTATTCAAATAAAGGGGGTTTATGTGATGATAGAGGGAATTTTCACAAATTCCAATTGCAAGAAGAACAACTGGACCTAGTGGAACTGGAAAGTTATCAAGTAATATCTCTCTCTCTCTCTCTCTCTCTCTCTCTCTCTCTCTCTCTCAAACAAGCTTTCAACTTTCTCTACTTATCAGTATTTATTTGATCATGGCCACTTCCAGAATGGTTGCCTTATCCTAAGAGTCTATATCAATGATAGCTTGCACCACAAGTACCTAGAAGGTTTATAAAATAGATTGCTGGGACAACTGTCTCATTCAGTAGATATGGGATGAGGTATGAGAATTTATATTTCTAACAAATCACCAAATGATTATGATAGTCTTGGGACACAATTTGAAAATGATTAATTCATTTGAGTTTCAAGCTTGGTTCCCCACAAATAATTGACTCAGTCACTGGGACCCAATACCTTATTCTGAAGAAAGAGAATTTGATTAGTGAGTCAAATGTTTATCCCTGTTGTATTCAGTTCTGTCCAAAAGGTTATAGTAACATGGTATGTAATGAAGGGTTGCTTCTTTGAAGCTGTGGACAGGGAAACTTCGAAGAAGGTGGATCTCTAGTATAGTCACTCCAATGGCTCCTTTTAATGCTATAAGAATTTCCACACTAAACTAGATCCTTGGGCTATGCAACTCAATCTTCATAGCCAATAGAGCCAATAAGGACATTGCCATCTATTGGACATCTCCAGCCAATCATCTAAAAGTAAAACCACTCTTTACATCCATCCCTAAACTCACAATCTTTCCTCTCAAATATATTGTTCCTCCACCCAGTTGTACATGCAAGGAGCCTGGGAATCACATTTGACTCTTTCTACCCCACCCTCTATATCCAATCTATCAAGGCCTATCAATTATATCTCCTAGTTATTTTCTCCATCCTCACTATACTTAGTTAGTTTAACTTGATACCCTGCCTCTAGTGCTTTCTTTCTATCAGTTCTTCACATGGCTGTCAGAATGATCTATCTAAAACAACTTCCCAATCTTAGATCTTGGGACAGCTATATTAGTCCTGAGGCAGGTAAAGCCTGGGCCTGTCCTTTCTAGTAGCATGCAGCTGCAAATTTACCTACCTCAGCATGTATATAAAAAATATCATGCTATATATACACAAGTTTGACTATGTAATTTCTCTCCTTAAAATAATTTAATCATTCCCCATATCCCTCAGGATGAAGCCTAAACACACCTTATGATAGTCCCTGTCTACCTCACCAGCCTCATCTCTTGCCACTTCCTGCCTTGGACTTGCTACTTCAACAGCAGGTAAATGGGTGTAGTTTTCAGCAAATGCCCTGCTGATTCATGCCTGTAAGCCATTGCTCATGGTTTCATTTTTGCCTAGAATGTTCAATCTCTCCCTTTTGGTCTAGCTAGCAATCTTTGATATTCTGTTGAGGCATCATATCCCCCAGGAAAACTTCTATGTCTGCTTTCCACCTCTAATAGTGTACCCCTCTTTGAAACTTTCCTAATGCCTTGGGCATATAATTGTCATTGGATTTGCCACACTGCATTAAAATATTGTTTGCTGCTCCCACTAGCCTGTGAGTTTGTTGAGGATAGGGTCTGTGCCTTATCCATTACTATATTGCCAGCACCTAGCATAGTGATTTTTTAAAAAGTAGTATCATACAACTCAACAGCAAAAACAAAAATAAAAAACCCACCTCAATTCAAAAATGGAAAAAGGAAGGCCTTAGTCAGTGTTGCTTAGTGGTTAGGCTCATGCACTGAAGGGTCTTGGATTCGATTACTGGTCAAGGGCACGTATTTGGGTTGCAGATTCGATGTCTGTCTCTGTTTGGGGTGCGTGCAGGAGGTAAACAATCTCTCCCCCCCTCCTTCCTTTGTCCCTCACTCCTTCCCTTCCACTCTCTCTAAAAAAAATCGATGGAAAAAAATCCTCAGTTGAGGATTAAAAAAATGGACAAAGGAAGTACTTGACTAGATACTTTTAAAGAAGATATACAAATGGTCAATAAACACATGAAAAGATGTTCAACATCATTAGTCAATAGGGAAATGCAAATAAAAACTACAATATGATACCACTTTACACTCACTAAGATGGTTATAATAAAAATGGAAAACAGTGTTGGTAAGGATTTGCAGTAGAACCCTGTGCATTGTTTGTTAGACAGGAAAAAATGATACACTGTGGAAAACACTTTGGCAGTTCCTCAAAAGTGAAAAGTGGAATTACCATATAAATAAGCAATTCTACACCTGGGTATATACCCAAAGGAATTGAAAGCAGGAACTCAAACACATACTTGTCCATCAATGGATGAGTGGATAAAAAATGTAGTATATAGCCCGCTTGGTATTACTCAGTTGATTAGCATTGTCCCATGTACCAAGAGGTGACCAGGTTAGAATCCTGGTCAGGGCATATACTCCCCAGTGGGGGGCACGGGCTTGCTCCCCAGTGGGGGGCAGGCAGGAGGCAGCCAATCGATGTTTCTCTCTCATCAATGTTTCTCTCTCTCTGTGTTCCTTTCTCTAAAAATCAATGAAAATTTTTTTTAAATGTATATACATACAACGGAATATTTTTCAACCTTAAAAATGAAGGAAACTCTGACACATGCTACAACATGGATGGACTTTGAGCATATTATGCTATGTGAAATAAGCCAGTCACAAAAGGACAGTATTTTATTTATTCTACTTGTATCGGGTGACAAAAAGTAGGCAAATTAATAGAAACAGAAAGTAGAATGGTGGCTTCCAGGGAGTTGGAACAGGGGAGATGGCGAGTTATTTTTTAATGGGAACAGAATTTCAGTTCTGAAACATGAAAAGAGTTTTGGAGGTGAATGGTAGTGATTGTTGCTTAATAATGTGAATTCACTTAATGCCTCCAAACTATACACTTAAAAATGGTTAAGGGGCTACAATTTTCCAGCTTTATTGAGCTATAAATGATATATAACATGTATTAGTTTAAGGTATGCAATTTGATGATTTGATACACATATATATTTCTAACTGCTTACCACAATAAGGTTAGTTAACACAACCTTCACCTCACATAATTACCATCTTGTTATTATTGTTATGGTGAGAACATTAAAGTTCTACTGTCATATCACTTTCAAGCATACAATACAGTATTGTTAAATACAGCCACCATGTTGTATGTTATATCTGCAAAACTTATAACTGAAAGTTTGTACACTTTGGCCAACATCTTCCCATTTACCTCAACCCTCAGCTCCTGGCATTCAACATTCTAATCTTTGTTTCTATGAGCTTATATGTTCCATATATGTGAGATCATACTCATTCTGTATCTTTCTCTGATTTATTTCACTTAGCAGGATGCCTTCAAGGTCCATCCATGTTGTTGCAGATGACAGGACTTTAAGCAGATCAGACAAGGAAGAATAAATAATTTACCCTTGTGATACAGGAGGGAAAACATACCTATAGCACAGAGAAAACAAAGAAACACATAACTACTATCAATAAATGGTCCTGAGCATAAGTAAAATGGGGGCATGAGTGCATTATAAGGATATGGTTGTCTTTTGTCAACATTCTTTTGGTTATAAGTAACAGAATTCAAAATAAAGCTACGTTAAGAAAAGAGGACATGTATTAGGTCAAACAGTTGAAAGATCCATGGATGGTTTGGCTTCAGACACATTCTAGTTCTCAGCTGTGAGGTTGGGAATTTGCTGCTGTCTTTTTTGCAGCTTTAATTTCCTGTGTATATCATTGGAAGGTGTGTGGGGAAGCACGGGACTTGGTTGGAATGTCTGTAAGGAGGATTCTCTGAAAGGTCGAGGTCATCTGAGGGGACCTTGCCAAAGGCGGTAGCCCCTAAGTTGACTTTTCCAAAAAGTCCAATACCCTTGGGTGTTTTGCTAGAATCTCTACGTTTAGTCTTTAAAGGCCCGGCCTTGTAGAAGCATATACTTTCTCAAAGATACTTCCCTGCTGATTGTATCTAAAGGTTAATTTAAATTCAAGCTATTGTTACAAAAATAAGCCAATGAGGCAGGTGAACAGGACTGCTTTTACTACTAAAGTAAAGAGTCCCTTAGCCCTCTCTTTCACAGAAACCTGCGTTGAAGTAATCTGTTCATTTATCGTACAGGGTCTGCTCGTCAGCCCTGCCAAAGGCACATACTTACATCTAACTAGATTAGTAATCCAGAAGGAAAGAATGCACTGCTGCTAATAGCATAGCATACTTCCAAGGGATAATTTATTGGCCTAATTTGGGGCACATAATTATACCAGCTCATATTACATGCCCATTCCTGAAGCCAGGGGATAGGACATTCTAGTTGGTTGGATTAGAGGTTATGCACCTACTCTTTGAACAAGGGAATAAGGCAACTCTGCTCAAACCAGAGAGAGAGAGACCTTCTCCCTTCCTCTCTGTAAAAAATCAATAAAATATATTGTAAAAAAGAGAGAGAGAGAGAGAGAGAGAGATTGTCTCTCAAAAAAAAAACCAAGGTGCTATTCCCAAAATAATTGGGACTTTATGTTGGACAACAACAACATATGAACTTGATAGCCCACCCAATTTACAAATGGTCTTCAACTAATATGTCACTATACCATGCATATGCAAATGAAAATGTACTCATGACTCCTATACATAAAGACAGTCTAAAATCATGTGCCCCAAGTGTACTGAATATCAAGCCCAAGACTTTTAAGTAATTCACAGTCATCTTTAGCAGGTCTTAATGTAGCTCCCAAAGATTTCATATCTTTAGATAAATAGTACATTTGAACCTATCCAAAACACCCACTATCCAGTACTGGAGGGAAAACAGAATGAACTGAATTCGAAATGTGTTACTACAGAAAGAAAAAGTAGATGATGGAGTAGGCAACTAGAATTCTACATTATACCACAAAAGATTTGATTAAAATTCTATTTCATGGTGTGATAGTAAAAGGAAGAAATGTACACTTGTGTCCCTAAATATTCACACTGGCCTAGATAGTTCTGTGCTCAGGCCTCCTAGTCCCTCAATTAAATGATCTCCATCTTGGCTTTTGCAGTAGGCTCATTAAAAAGTTACCTTAGGGTGAAGGAGGCACAATTAATCTACCTTTCTTTTAAGATGTATCCAATATATTGGCCCTTTTTGATAGGAGTATGTGCTTGAGGGATACCTGTGGGATCTGAATTTTCCCAGGCCCTATTCTTTTGTTTCACTGTGCTTCCTTTTTTATCTTTTTAAAAGTGTCCCCTTTTTATCTAATTGTCTCTATACCCACTACCTTAGCACTAAAATATCTTTGGTTAATGAGACATCACTCAAAATTAGGTCATTGTCAGTAGGTTGTACCCTTTGTTTGGCATAGAATTTTTTAGCAGAACTTACTTGAGAAAGGCCTAGACCACCAATTATATCTTCTGCTATGGCTGCCAATTCTTTGCCACTGATTGCACCAGTTTTGAGATAGAGACGCTGTAGGTTTTTTCAATCCTATGAGGCTCCAAATTATGTAACAATCAGTCAGTTTAGACTACAGTTCATAGACAGAAAACATCCTTGAAATGCCATATTTCTTCCTATATCTACTTGTAGACTTCCTCAGTTCTAGTTTAAGTTAATTTCTCTCTTATAGAACCTTGGGGAAAGAAATACAAAGCAAGTAGTAAATGCCAATGTCCTGACTTTTCCCTCTGTAATATCTCCTAACACTACAGCCATTTCTCTTTGCACATTTGCTTCATTCTTCTTTATTCAGAATAAATTTCATTTCTTTGAACTATCTGCTGGGCCCAGAAATGCTTGAATTAATATGTCAGCAGCTTAATCAAAAGCACCAGGACTTACCAGAATCTCTGAGTCCAAAATTCAACTTCCTTAGTGAAAGAATCTTACTGATTCAGTTTGGTTAGTTGTTCACCCGTCATCAAATCAGCTATGGTTTTTCTCTGACAATACACTTAGGGGTGGAAAGGATTTTGTACTGTGAATATGGCAGATGGAACTCTCCCCTGCTTTTTTGCAGTGTTATTCCCAAAACAGAGATTGGATTATGTGGGAAGACAACTGGAAAGATATATACTACAGATGTAGTTACAAATACTTATAATACAAGATAAACACTACAAGAAAGATAAGAATTGGATGCTATAGAGGTACCAAGGAAGAAGAGATTTATTACAGTGAAGAAGTTTCATAGACACAATAATAGCAGCAGAGATTGGATGTATCTATGAGCCAAAGAATGCCAAGGACTACCAGTAAACACCAGAAGCTAAAAGAGGCAAAGAAAAAAATCTACCCTATAGGTTTCAGAGGAAGCATGGTCCTGGTACCTTGATTTTAGACTTCCAGCTCCTAGAACTGTAAGAAAAGATTTTGTTTGTTTGTTTTAAGCTAACATTTGTAGTACATTTTTATAGCAGTCCTAAGAAATGATATACACTCTACAGTGACAGATACCGTGTGTTCCAAAGCCTTACCTTACCTCTGAATGGCCTCTTAATTAATGATTTCACCATTACAAGCAATGAATTCAAATGGAGTAATCCTTACCACTACCTACTCCACCCCTACAGCCTCTCATTCTCTCTAAGCGTCTTTTCTTTGAAATGTTCTTAGCATAAAATTGTACATACTAGTAATTTAGTCTTTCTAATACTATAAAGAAAACGACCCCATAAAAATTAAATTACTTTGGGTAATGATAATTTACTGTGTAATTGGTATGAATGCTACTCAACAAACTTGGGTTTGCAAGAACTATCACATTCTTTTATTTTCTTTAAATTAAATTTATTTCAACTCAACATATATCTGCTGCCAGACTGACACAAAATTAAATTCCATTCACATTCTGGAGCTTTTCACCCTCCCTAGGATCACACAAACACTCAGTACGTTTGTGTGGGAACCGCCAAATATGGAGAATATCTATAATCCTTAGGCCTTCATGCTTTCTAGTCCAAGCCTTCCTGGTACTGTAAAAGCAAGCAGTCACACTTCCTCCATACCTCGGTGAAAGCTCCAGCACTTAGAATCTAGCTAGATGTCTAAGGTTGACCACAAATATATTACCCTGAGGTGTTCTTCCAGCAAGTGACCCCAGATCCTTACTACTCCAAAAATGTTAGCTATCATTCCATCTTAAGGTTTTGAGAAATCTCACTCTTTCTTCTGCCTACTCCAAAGCCAATAATTTCCTTCCCCTCCTTTGAGCATAAACCTTACAATATGCTCAGGGTTCCAGGTAAAACAGAAGTGAGGAAGATTGACTTTGGGTCCTGGAACACAGCTTACTGTGTCCCCAGAAAATGAAACAAAAGATATTGGCTTTCAATTTGGAATATAAGAAAGAAAAAATAGAGGAATAATAAACACAATATCTCAATAAATAACCATGTCGCACTTACGTTATAAAATAATACTAAGAGCTTGTATTTTTTTTGAGTGCTCACTATGTACCAGTCATTGTTCTAAGTGCTTGACATGTATTAATGTCAGCCTCACAATTTGATCAGGTAGGTACTATCATTCTCCCTGTTTTCCAGATGGAGAAACTAAGGCACAGAGTGTTGATGTCACTGGCATAAGGTTACATAGCTCCTAATTAGCAGAGCTAGTACTCAATCATAGGCATATTGACTCCAGAAACTGCACCTAACCTTTATGCTCTACTTTCTCTCAATGGAACATGTTATCTTCTTATCCAGATAGGTATTTTAGATCCCAGTAATTCTTAGACTTAGATCAGGGGTCCTCAAACTACCGCCCGCGGAAAACATTTATCCAGCCAGCTGCGTGTTTTTGCCGCCACTGCCTGTTGCTTAGCAGCCAACTCATCCCAGGCTGCAGTGTGCATGTGTGGAATGTGCACCGCACTCTCCAACTCCGGCCCTCCAATGGTCTGAGGGACAGTAAACTGGCCCCCTGTTTAAAAAGTTTGAGGACCCCTAACTTAGATGATTATCAAGTTTCATTCAGAACCTCAGAGACACCTCCTTTTCCCCAAATGCCTCTATATCTATGGGAACTCCAAGAGCTGCGTTTCTCAATATGCCACTGCAGGGACAGATAGCCTCCTCCATGTTCATTCTATAGATGTGAACCTTTGGCAGCCATATCTTTAAACATAGAGCACTATTATAAGCAAGTGTTTTTCAATCCAACAACCTTGGGTACTAGTTGACCTTGATCATGTACAAATCTCTGGTTCAACCTATTATGCCCGGAATTAACTATATTCCAAGAGTTAACTGCTCGCAATGCCTATGTATGGCACAGGCTCTAGCAACTTTATACAGAAAGAGCCCTGAGGTTGTGATTTCTTCAAACATGTGCTATGGGAGTGGTGATCACTAAGATTGTCAAAGACAGTTGTCAAAGTCCAGGGTCATGCTAAATAATAAAAACTGAATAGCTTTGGCTAGAGCTTGGCAAGTGCTCTAGTGTCAAAGGTCAGGCTACATAGTAGGCCAGGCCCTCATTCCATATACCTTACTTACAGTCATGAGCTGCTATTTTTTTTCAAAAAGAACTACCAGTTTAATAATAGGCTCCAGTGATGATCAAATGGTTTATTGTCACCCCTCCCCCTTCAAGTGGTCACTATGGCTTCATGTAAGAGTTCCTTATAATCAATAAACCAATAATTTTTTAAATATATTTTATTGAGTTTTTACAGAGAGGAAAGGAGAGAGATAGAGAGTTAGAAACATCGATGAGAGAGAAACATCGACCAGCTGCCTCCTGCACACTCCCCACTGGGGGTGCGCCCGCAACCAAGGTACATGCCCCTGACCGGAATCAAACCCGGGACCCTTCAGTCCGTAGTCTGACGCTCTATCCACTGAGCCAAACCGGTTTCGGCGCGTCCCCAGTCTTTTTACCTGTCTCCCTGAAGACCCTCAGCTAGTCAAGTGTTTCTTCTAATCTACTCTGTTCTTGCAGGATTCCATACTTATTTTGAAAGGCAAGATCATGGTGCATAGCCATGAGATTTGTAGATGAAGAAACTAAAGCCCCGTAAAGTAGAACGACCTGCCAAAGTCCTGCTGCTGGTTTCTGGCAGAGCCAGGAGGAGCATCCAGTGGCTGGC
>NW_006295185.1:1973255-1977400 GCF_000327345.1 Myotis davidii | reverse complement strand
AGAGGAAAGGAGAGAGATAGAGAGTTAGAAACATCGATGAGAGAGAAACATCGACCAGCTGCCTCCTGCACACTCCCCACTGGGGGTGCGCCCGCAACCAAGGTACATGCCCCTGACCGGAATCGAACCCGGGACCCCTCAGTCCGCAGGCTGACGCTCTATCCACTGAGCCAAACTGGTTTCGGCGTTAAACCAATAATTTTTTTAAAAAAACCACTAAAGACAAAAATAAAAGATACCTCTGAATATATACAGATACCAACCAGAATGATTCTAGGTTAGAAAGTCAGAGCTTTTGCCTGAAGATATGAAGACATGAAGAGACATGATCAGCACTTTCATAGCTTTCCCAGTGTGTGAGTGTAATCCACCTAATGGGTCCCTCAGAGCTGTTAGATGAAGTAGTTTAGCAAGAAATATAAGTCAAACCTTTTATTTTGCTTTCTTATAAAGAGAATAATAATCATTGCCTAATAATAATCATTATGTTAGATCTGGAATCAGAATAAAAGATAGGACAAGGTCAGAGATGCCAGATATAATCAATGAAATGAAGTCTAAGGGAAAAAAAAACTGCTATGTTCATTAAACAAGGAGTCTAAGCAAAAATAGTAATTGTAAGTGGTTTAATCAATGATCCCATCCTTTTTCTGTTCTTTAAGATTGGAATTATAGAGATTAAAGTATTTTAGTGACTTTTTATCTTTCTGTTTGAAATCTTTATTAAGATCACATCATAAAACTTCTTAGAGCAGGAGAGGATTTTTCAAGACATGCATCAGTGAGACTTCTACATGTGATTATGCCTAAATCCTCAACATCCTTTTATGTGCATAAACTTAAATGCTTGTCAAGGTGAGTCAGCCTGCAAATGCCTGAGCTATACAATCAGCCCTGTCTCTTTCTATTATTCATATTTACCATGCTAACTCTTTCTTTGATGCTTTTATCCCTGCTACCCTCTCCCCAACTCTTCTCTTCAAAATTCTGAATCATATTTTCTTCAAGACCTAGTTCATTATTCAATAATAATCATGACATGTTAAATCTGAACGTGTCCTTAGAGCTCTCTAAAGCCCACTCGTTTTATAAGTGAGAAAGCTGAGTCCCACAAAAGGGAAGTGACTTGCCTACTAGCTGGTCTTGAAACCAAGATTACCTGATTCCCAGTTTGGTACACATCTTACCTCTGCAACCATCTCAGAGTTATCAGTTATGTCCCTTTACCCATCAACACCTAGAAACATTTGAAAAGTAGATACGGAGTCAGAGACAAAATATAAGCTTTATTGCTAATAAAACTTTATTGGGGAATGTGACTGCATTTATGGCCACAAATGGGATTCTAATACCTGCCACTTTTCCCCTTCCCAACATCAAACTGAACTGACTTCCCACCAAGACAAGGAACAAAGAAGCCCATCATAGTGCATTTCCCACATGGCAACATCCTGGTAGGGGAAGGTGGTCTCTGCTAGACATATTCATTGCCCCCCCCCCCGCAATTTTACCAAATATATAAGTCTCTCCTTCTTTTGGATAGAAACAGTAAGTGGAAAGTAGAAAAAGAGCATAAGCTCTATTCAGTACTTATGAATGGGCAAGAGTCCTTTTATAGACCAAGATTAGAACAAACACACGAGGAAGAAAATGACTTCCTCCTATAATCTTCTGTCTCAAAGAGTCTATAAGTGACTTAAATCTGGGGCTACGTTTTGCCGATAGATACGTTAAGTAAGCAACTGCTATATATAACTGCCCAACATAGTATTCCCATTCTTTAAGTAATAAAATCCTGATTTTCCTTTAGGAAGCCACAATATCTCTTAATCAATGAAGGTACAGCAGAGCTCATGTCTCTTACCCTACCCCTCACCCCATTTTAAGGGTGGACAGATGACTCAGACTGGACCAAACAGGCACAGTACTACATTTAGAGATTGACAGCTGACACAAACTACACAAATATGAGTCAAAGCTGGGACTTTGCTGGGATTATTAGGAAATAAATGGGCTTGTTAAGCCTGAAGTACCATATGTAAACCAGGAGTTTCTGATAGCCAACTTTGTTATCACATGAGAAGAGTCTGCCTAAAAATGATGTAAACAGGAAAAAGTAAGGCTGAGATGTAGTCAATGAGAGAGAGAGAAAGAAACATGTTGAAAATCTTGATGATATCATTGAACCCCAGTACCCAGTTTTTCCCAGTAAGCCATATTGAACCCCAGACTTTTTAACTATGTAAACATATAAAACACTTTCTTCACATAATGTTTTAGATATCTGGAGTATGGTTTCTACCATAATCAAAAGGCTACTGATAAAAACACCTTCTCAGTTGACACATCTAGAACCATTCCTCTCACTTTTCTGATGGTTTTCTGATCCCACAGTCTTTGCCTATCTCAAAACCCATTAACTAATATTGGGATGACATAAATGAGTCCTTTCTTTTTACTCTTGTCTTCTGATAATGTCCTAAGCATGCATTGCCTTTTACCCAGTCTATAAATGTCTGAATGTCAAAAATGTTTTACTTTCTTTTCTTTTTTTCTTCCTTTTTTCCAGATTTATTGAGACATGTTGGACATGTAAAATTATGGAAATTTTAGGTGTATACTTGATGATTTGATATATCAATATATTGTGAAATGATTACCACAATAAGATTAGTTAACACATTCCTCTCTGTTTCTATGAGTTCAATTTCTTTTAGATTCCACATATAAGTGAGTGCATACAGTATTCATCTAAACAAAAATGAAAAGGCAACATATAGAATGGCAGAAAACATTTCAAGTCAATTTTGTATTAATATCCTAAAAATATCAGGAACTCATACAATGCAGCAGCAAAAGAAAACCAAACACAGTAATTCCCCATTATCTGTGGGAGATACATTTAAAGACCCATACTGTATGCCTGAAACCACAAAGAAGTATGGAATCCTAAATATACTATATGTTTTCCTATATATTCATACCTATGACAAAGTTTAATTTGTAAATTAGGCACAGTAAAAGATTAATAACGGCCAAAATCGGTTTGGCTCAGTGGATAGAGCGTCGGCCTGCGGACTGAAAGGTCCCAGGTTCAATTCCGGTCAAGGGCATGTACCTGGGTTGTGGGCACATCCGCAGTAGGAAATGTGCAGGAGGCGACTGATCGATGTTTCTCTCCCATCGATGTTTCTAACTCTATCTCTCTCCCTTCCTCTCTGTAAAAAATCAATAAAATATATTTTTTTAAAAAAGATTAATAACAGCTAATAATAATTAAATAGAGCAATTATAACAATATACTTTCATAAAAGTTATATGAATGTGGTCTATTTCTACTGATAATTGATCAAAATGTCTATAAAGTAACTAATGGCTGAGAGTATACACAGCCTGGAGACACTGGACAAAGAGATTATTTATGTCTTAGAAACTCTCAATAGGCCCTTGGAGGTGAAAAAAGATGATAATTTTTCCTAACAAGTACCCTTTGACTCTCAGAGTTAAAGAGACAGATACCAAGTAGGGGTGTTTGGCTGCAAGTAATGGGTTTCTCCTTTTCCTCTTACAAGGAGTTTGATAGTTGGCAGCCCAGGGTTGGTTTAGTTGCTCAAAATTATTCCTTGCTACAATCTTCCTTTTCTGTCATTCTTACAATTTATCATCCTCTCCCCCTCATCCTCCTCCCCGCCTCATTATCTTCCTCATTCTCTCTCTCTCTCTCCCTCTCTCTCTCTCCCTTAACTGGAATCGAACCTGAGGCCCTTCAATCTGCAGGCCAAAGCTTTATCCACTCAGCCAAACCAATCTGCGCTCCTCTCCTCTCTCTCTCTTTTCTTTAAAGGTATAAGGCAGAGGGTTTGGAAGCTGTACCAAAAGGAGGGATAAAGAGCTCTACTTGCACACAGAGCAGTCCCAGTAAGACCCCAGAAGCTTGACATAGTGTACAAGTTGGGGAATTATGATGTGTTCCAACCATAAAGTAAAAGAAAGGATGGAAGGAGATGAGGTTGGAGAAGGGGGTCCTAGGTTGTCCTCACATGGAAGTTATTACAAAGCCTCTCTTTCCCACACTCCCTCTTCACTCTTTCTCCCTTTTACCAGGTTCATCTATTTGCTTTAAAATAACCCCTCAACTGACAATT
>NW_006295185.1:1941177-1973024 GCF_000327345.1 Myotis davidii | reverse complement strand
ATCTAAGAGTAGCTGGATAAATATTATGGGTGTGGGATGGGGGGTGAAGATGGCCTAGGACAGTGGTCAGCAAACTCATTAGTCAACAGAGCCAAATATCAACAATACAACGATTGAAATTTCTTTTGAGAGCCAGATTTTTTAAACTTAAACTATATAGGTAGGTACATTGTTATTAACTTAATTAGGGTACTCCTAAGGCTTAGGAAGAGCCACACTCAAGGGGCCAAAGAGCCGCATGTGCCTCGCGAGCCACAGTTTGCCGACCATGGTGCTAGGGAGTCTACCTCATTACAAAATATATTAAACAACTGTTTTCAGGCACAGGAATGTGATCCATGAGGAACTAGAACAATCAAGCTGAGCCTTACTTTCTTGCCCATAGTGCAAGGGGAGGGAACTCAAGCAGAACATAGGAGACACACTGAGTTCAGGACACAGAGACTGGAGTTTAGGAAAGTTGAAGTGAGTCAAATTTGTGGGACAAAGCATAGGAGAGGAGGGAGACATTCAGGAAAAGACCTTCAGAAATTTGCATAGAGGTACCCTGGAGTCTGTTTTTGAATACGAAGCCACATACACATACAAATATGGTGAAATTCTATGGGGCAAAGAAAAATTACCAGGGTGATGTAAGCTGAAAAATTCACATAGCTCACACAGGGATAGGAGACATTTTAGTTCCAACCAGATAATGGAGAATGAACTTGTTAAATACCCAGAGAATTCAATAGAAGCTCAAGAAGAGGCATATCTTGTATTAAACCCTAATAAACCCTGAATAAAGTCTATAATAGAGTTGCTTTAACAGAATTGCAAAACAAGACTGAAAAGTATCATAATGAGCTGTTGGTGACATAATTGCTTACCAGACAAATCTCAACATTCCTTTAAGGAAGCCAACAAGTCCAGATACTTAAAAACTATTCTCAATTCAAAATCTGGACTTGCAAAAAACAGAAACCCACAATTAGGAGAAAAGTCAATTAGTGAACAATAACTTTAAAATAGCTATTTTAAACATCATCAAGAAAATAAAGTAAAATATGTGAACATAATGAGGGGAGAATGGCAAATTATTTAAAAAATCAAGTGCGACTTCTAAATCTGAAAAATACAACATCGAATATGAAAATAACAATATTTGAAATAGAAGTATACTGTTGAAAGGTTTGTACCTGAATGGTAAATGAAGCATTGCAGTAGAAAATATCAGTTTCTTTGATGACATAGCAATAGAATCTAACTAAAATGAAGCACAGAGAGAGAAAAGCCAAAAAAATAAAAACTAAACCACAAAAGCAAACACAATAGCTAAGAACAGAAACCTGTAGGACAATATCAAGCAATCTAATATATGTTTAACTATAGGCGGAGGTGTTCCTCAGCCTGGCCTGCACCATCTCCAATCTGGGACCCCTTGGGGGATGTCTGACTGTTGGTTTAGGCCTCTCACAATCCAAAACCGCTGGCTCCTAACCACTCACCTGCCTGCCTGCCTGATTGCCTCTAACTACTTCTGCCTGCCAGCCTGATCATTCATTCCCTAACCACTCCCCTGCAAGCCTGATCAGTGCCTAACTGCTTCCCTGCTGGCCTGATCGCCCTCAACTGCCCTCACCTGCCAGGACCTGCCTCCTCCACGCGAGGTGGCAGAGATGCTGGGACCAGCCTCCTCTGCACTGCGCAGAGCTGCAGGGCCCCGAGGCCTCACCATGCAGAGTGGCTGCTGGGCCCCGCCTCCACTGTGCACGTGGCCATCTTGTGATGGCCATCTTGTGACGACATGAGCGTGTGACACCACCTAGACTATTATTAGTATAGATTGGAGTCTCAGAAAGAAGCACAAAAGGGAAAGTTGGAAAATATATTTGAAAAAATATTGGCCAAAATTTTTTCCAAATTTAATGAAAATTATAAATTCAGAGATCCAAGAATTCCAATGAATCAATTGGAATAAATACAAAAACAATAACACAAAGACACATCATAATAAATTTTCTGAAAGGCCACAATAAAGAGAAAATTTCAAAAGTAACAAGAGATTAAAAAGAAATACCATAAAAGAGAACAGGAAAATGACTGTAAACTTCTGGGCAAAAACAATACAAGTCAGAAGTAAACTTGTTTTAAAAGTTCCAAATATCACTAAGAATAAATCCTTCAAGAATAAAAGCAAAATTAAGACTATCTCATAACAGAAACTAACAGATTTCATAGCTAATAGATCTGTGATATAAAAAAGTGTTAAAGGAAGTTCTTCATCCTAAAGGAGAATTATGCCAGATAGAAATTTTGATCTAAAAAAGAAAATGAAGATCTCCAGGATGGTAAATATTTCTTACAATTCATGATTTCTTAGAGTCATGGAAAGATGGTATTTGTGGTACAAAGGGTGACAAGAAAAGGTGGCCATGGGTAGAACCCTAATGAACATATATTTAGGGATTAGGTGAAAATTTACTTGGGGAGTTGAGCTACGCTCTTTAGGACCCCAAACGTTTATTTATTTATTTATTTTATTGAAAAACAGCCTAATGAGAACCTATTAAATGAATTATGCAGGTGTCTGCATTCTTTAAACATCATTGATATTTTTTTCTGATGAGTGAGGGAACTAAAGATGGAAATTGGAGAGAGGGCAGCAGGGCTAGGAGGTAGAGGTGAATGCCAATCACTGTGGATAAACTTCCTAAACTTTTAGGGATTTCTGTAGGCCTGCTCTGCTGGGGAATAGTATTGTTTTCATCAGCCTTATCCAGAAAAGAAAGATAAAATGCCAATAAAATGGGATGAGCAGAGACTGCATAGATGGTAGTAAAAATTGAAATTCTTATACTAAGATGGTCTCATTTTGTTCTTAGAACTCTTCTGCCATTAATAACTTTCCTACAGCTAGTCGCAGCCTCACTTTCCTGTGCCTGTTCCCTATGGACTTTCCTCTCTGGAGCAGGAGGTAAGCTACAGGTTTACTTGGGAAACAGGACAAGCCTGAATAATACACTGTTTGTCTCTTGTCAAGTGTCTCCAGGCTAACTTGGAGGGAACTTTGAGGTGGAGAGCTGGAAAAACAAGTTCGGCAGTTAAGTGATTGGTAATCTGGGGGGGAACAAAAACAAACAAACCTTTTGCACATGACCTAGAGGAATTCTCACTCCAAGAAAAAAAATTGTTACTATTTGTTTCTTTTTTTATTGAGTTTATTGGGGTGATATTGTTTAATAAAATTATATAGGTTCCAGGTGTAAATTTCTATAATACATTATTTGCCAATTGTATTGTGTGTTCACCACCCCAAGTCAAGTCTCCTTCCATCACCATTTATCCTCCCTATATCCTTATGTCCAAAAGGCATTTTCAGAGGCTTCTTTACAAAATCTGAGACATTAAATAGAAGTTCAAATGATTCAGAACATGGAACAACTCTTTAATGTTCTTTGCAATTTTCCTCTCTTGAGCTAAAGGCCAGGCCTGGGAAATTCCTCTGTGACCAGGTGCCATTGCTAGTTGTCTTTCTCTTCCCCAGCCATGACTGGGCTTGGGAGAATCTGCTTGAGTCTCTGTGCCAGAGACAGCTGTCTTCCACACTGGGGAGATTCACATTTAGGCCCAAGGGGTCTGGATTAAAACCCTCTAAATGGACTGAGGCAATGTAAGTAGGTTATTCTAAGATATAAAATTCTCCTCGGAATTCAGAAAAATATTAGAACATACCAGATCTATTTACATTTTTAAGGTCCCACCTAGAACTTTCTTCTTCGGCTGGAAGATCAACTTACCAAGTACCTAACAACCAGTTGAGGAGGGGCTGCATAATGAGGAGTAGAAACCAAATAAGTCATTGTCATTAAGTATTCTGGGGCAGCATTAAACAGCCAGATGTAATACAAAAGGGAATGGTGAAGATTATGGCTCACAGTTAAGACATTTTTCTGCCTAAAGGTATTTAAATTCCAAGTAAGCTCTTTAGGTAGGCTACTCTCAGCCTCTAGCCCACCATTCTTTTTGCAGTCTCAATGAATATATATATATATATTTACTAGTGGCCCGGTGCATAGAATTTGTGCATGGGTGGGGGGGTGTCCTTCAGCCCAGCCTGCACCCTCTCCAATCTGGGACCCCTTGGAGGATGTCAGACATCCCTCTCGCAATCCAGGACCACTGGCTCCTAACCACTCACCTGCCTGCCTGCCTGATTGCCCCTAAAGGCTGATCAACACCTAACTGCTCCCCTGCTGGCCCAATTTCCCCCAACTGCCCTCCACTGCCGGCCCTGTCACCCCCAACTACCCTACCCTGCAAGCTTGGTCCCCCTCAACTGCCCTCTCCTGCTGGCCATCTTGTGGTGGCCATCTTGTGTCCACTTGGGGGAGGCCATTTTGTCCCACGTGGGGGCAGCCATCTTGTGTGAGGGTGTGGCAGTCAATTTGCATATTACCTCTTTATTATATAGGATTGTCTAAAGTTTTACATATGTCTTTTCCCCCAATTGACCCCCGCCCCAGCCATGGGGTTACATTGGTTAATAAAATTATATAAATTTCAAGTGTACAATTCTATAATACATCATCTGTATATTGTATTCTTTTTTCACCACCCCAAATCAAATTTCCTTCCATCCCGATTTATGCCCCCTTCCACTCTCTTTTACCTGCCCCCACCTCCCTTTCTCTCTGGTGATCACCATACTATTGTCTGTGTCTATAACTGTATTTTTTTCATTGTTTTTTTCTTAATCCCTTCATCTATTTCATCTAACCCCCCAGCTCCCCTCTCCTGTGACAGCTGCATTAGAGGCATAATGACAAGCACTGAAGGAGACAACATTGTGCAGTGAGGCTCACCACCCTCATTACTCCTCATTTCCATACCATGTGGTGGTCACCTCCTCAGAGGACTGAATTCTCATGCTCCTAGGAAGCATCTCTTGGGACCTAGTTTTCAATGTAAAGGTATTTCCTCTTTCGAGGAGAACTAGAATCTCTAGTCCAGTGGTTCTCAACCTTGGCTGCACATTAGAATCACCTGGAACAAAGAAACAGAATTTCCAGAGGATGAGGCCCAGAAATCAGGATTTTAAGAAGATTCCCAGGTGATTCTAATGTGCAGCCAAGGTTGAGAACCACTGCTCTAGCTGCTTGTTTAATTATGTTCACAGAATGGATTGCAGACTTGTCTGAACAAGAAATCAAACAAGCAAAAATACAACTCTTGGAAAATTAGACCTACCCAATGAGTTATGCCAGACATGTGAGAACATGCACTTGGATGCAAGAAACAACTTTCTGCTCCCAAAATGCCTAGTGAAGACTTTCCTTGCCATAGATAGTCAGCACCTGTTCTGGCCCCAGGAAATGTTGCATAGAGTGTCAGGATTGGCAGAGCTCTTAGTGACAACATAGTTCAGCCTCTCATATTATAGATGGAGAAACTAGGTACAATGAGGGTAAGAGACCTGCCCAAGGTCAGATATCAGTGGTAGAACAAAGGTGTGTGCTTTATTTTGATATTTGAAATGTCAGAGTTTTCAAAATTCTTAGTGATGTAGCCTATCCTTCCCTTCATTTTACAGAAATATATATTGAGGCCCAAGAATTTAAAGAGGGTTGTTCAAGGTTACAATCTTCAACTGGGCATTAGAACCCAGTCTCCTAAACCATAAAGAAATGTTCTTTCCTCTACATCATGCTACTTCTTGGGGTCTGTTTGAGAACATAGAGGAATGGCAAAGCAAGAAAACGAAGTTACTGGCATCTTTGATGCCCAGTCTCTTATACTGTTCCTGAGGTTGTCCTAAAGTCCCTAACCCAAAAGAAACTCTAAGACCGATGACCTGGGGTCAGCAGGGCTGCAATAATGGACCTCTGAAGTCATTTATTTATCTGTAACTTACCTCTATGGTTCCACTACTTTGCTGTTGGCTACCTTCTGCATGGTTACCAAGTCATAATGCCAACTGATAGTGTGCTCTAATAACATGACTCAGCTTTGGGTCCCTTATATTGGGATTGATGTGATCGAGAGTGACTGAGGGAAGAAAGAGGAAGAAGCTTGGTGGGGGGAGAAACTGAGGGTCACTTGCTAGACTTGTCAGAGCTTCTCCCTATACTCTCTGCTGTGTTTCTTCTGCCCATGGATAGGGAAGAGGGCAATTTAGACATAGAACGCACCAGAGAAACCACCCAAGATATGCACCTCAAGAGGAGGAAGGAAAGAAACTTGCATGCGGGACTAAATGAGCATTAATGTTCTAAGAAAGTCTGATGGCAAAATATGAATATAGCTCATTCTAGAAGCACCAAAAGCATCCCCCACTGAAAGCATCTAGCCAAATATTTCCGGTAGACACCTAAATCTGCTCTGGCTGTGTAACTATTTTGTGCATGTCATGGCCACATTTTTTCTGAGTAACTAGCTTTATTCAGGGACCTGCTTCTTTAAGCAAACAAAACGAAAAATCTTGCACCCTTCAAAATAGTAGGATCTATCACCCAAGGAATTAGATTTATTTTCAACTGAGCAAAAGCCTGAGTAACAATCTCTTCTTTATCCAGAATTAAGCAGAAAACATTACATTTTCATGTGCATTCTGCTTCAGGGAATTCTGAAGAGCAAACACCACATCATCAGCAGTAAAGACTGGAATCTCTATAACTGATGAATAGCAAAGGCTTTTTAAATGAGAACAAAGAGCTGCATTTTTCATCTTACTACCAATCTCATCTGTCATCCCACTAACTTTTAAGACTAAGGAGACTTATTCTCTCAAAATACATTAGGAATCAATGGCAGAATTTCAGTTTCTGAACTCTTAGTGGACAGAGATTTGGAGGGATGGAAATCATGCTTGGTAATTCTCTGATCACATCAAGGTAGAACCCTATGTCACTATGTCACCCTTATAATACTTAGCACAATTTACTTTACGTAACATCTTGAGGTGATTTGCAAGGAGAGCTCATTTCTAACTAGTAACCCATCATAAGCACACTCAGATTCAAGAAGATGGTATCCATGGATTTTGCTTTCAGTCCAACCAAATTCCATTTCTGATGGGAGTATCTGATCTCCCTCTTCTCCTCCCAAATTGTCCCAATTCCATCCTGTAGGCTTGTCAATAGTCTGAAGCTTTTAACCAAGGCCAGGGATTGTTCATTATAGGGGAGGAGTGATGGGGGATCCTTCCAACCAGTGCTCATTACAGTCTCATTCAGAAGCAGCCTGGGGTCTTTCAAAGCATTTAGCATATGGCAGTCATGTTAATATTGAACTGTCTTTGCTTCTTGCTAATATTAAACTGTCCTTGATGGCAAGAATTTGATGCATCATTATGCTAAAAGCCCTCTCTCCACTAGAAGTAAGGAGGAAAAGAAACAAAGAGTTAAAAAGACAAAGAATCCTGCCCACTCTACTTATATTAAAGGTATCTGTCTTTTGTAGTAGACATAATTTCCTAGATGGAAGGGACCATGTCTGCAGTGGTGAAAGTATTAGTAGCTCAACAATATTTGAGCAGAGCATTAATAAGTTAATGAATGAATACTCCATGAGCCCACTTCTTTGTGAAGACTGGCTACAAGAAAAATCATCTTTGTGAATGAACTCACAAAACACCACCAAATAGAGAATGAAATAAAGTATTTATTCTTGCCCTCTGTGAAATCACTAGAAGTGGAAATGCTGGTCTGTGTGCCTGCATTTTAAGTGTGTCAAAGCCAATCTGACTTCTGCATGAATTTGAGGGATCAGTTAATGTTTTCATTTCTAGTTGTCCAGATGCATTCCATTTCAGTTGCCAGTCTTTGCTATGATAATCTCATGAATCTTTATCATGTGTTTCAATTCTTGCATCAGCCCAGATTACTTCATAGACCTAGACAAATTCAGCCAACACCTCCATGTTCAATGCTATTAGTTTGCTATTGCCATTATAACAAATTACAACAAACTTGGTGGCTTAAAACTACACAAGTTTTCTATCTTATAGTTCTGAATGTCAGATGTCCAAAATGGGTCTTACTGGCCTAAAATCAAGGTGTGGGCAGGATTGTGTTCCTTTTGGATGTTCTAGGTAGAGAGTTCATTTTCCTGCTTTTTCCAGATTCTAGAGGCTTCCCCTTGTAATTGCATTGGCCCTACCCTGACAATCCAGAATAATCTCATCATCATCTTAAGGTCCTTAGCTTCACCATATCTTCAAAGTCTTTTTTGCCATGTAAGGCAATATATTCACAGATTCAAAGGATTAGGATATTGGACATCAGGAAATAAATAATAGTAATGTTTGAGGTATGGAAAATTAAATAAAGTAGTCCAATGATTGCCCCAGTTTACTACCTTGAAAGATCTTCAAGGTCATGGCACAAGTATGGGGGGACCCATGCAGTGTCTGACAGACTCCTTGAGTTGAGGAGATAGAGCTGATACTATGGAAAGAGTTAGGGAGTTTAAATTTCTCAGAAAAAAAAGTAGCAGAGAATATAGGGTTGCTTAGAGAGGGAACTGTAGATGTCTACAGAGGGTTCCTCAGTACTGCTTGCCTGAATACTAAACAGCGCTTGTAAGGAAACTAGCTGATGTTGGAGAAAGTATGACTCTAAAGCAGTGGTTCTCAACCTTCTGGCCCTTTAAATACAGTTCCTCATGTTGTGACCCAACCATAAAATTATTGTCGTTGCTACTTCATAACTGTAATGTTGCTACTGTTATGAATCGTAATGTAAATATCTGATATGCAGGATGGTCTTAGGCGACCCCTGTGAAAGGGTCGTTCGACCGCCAAAGGGGTCAGGACCCACAGGTTGAGAACCTCTGCAAAGGATCAGAAGCAAGAGTGTTTTAGCACTCACACAGAGCCAGGGTAGTGCCTGTTCCAAATAAGCCTACTTGAAAAACCTCAGAATTCCAGGACATGGGAGGGGAGTACTCATAAAGACCATTCTTCAGTTGTGGGAAATAGACTGAACACTGTTTCAGACCTTCCTAACAAATGATAAAAGCTAGACCTTGAAATGGTCAAACTATTTCCATGTAAATTAACTGCATCCCCGAACAAAGGTCTATATTATAGTAATACAAAAATATCTCACATGCAATGAGATAAAAGTCACAATAGCTAGTATCCAATAAAAGAATGCTAGACATGTAAACAGACAGGAAAATATGACCCATAATGAGGAAGAATATTGTGTTATAAAAGCCAAAAAAAACATAAAACAGTTATTAGAACTGTGTTTTATATGTTTTAAAAGTTGAATAGAGACATGGAAAATATAAAAAGAGTCAAATTGAGCTTCTAGAGATGAAAACTACAATGTCTGAAATGAAATGTGTACTGGATTAGGCCTATTGGCAGAGTAAACAATGCAGAAGAGAAGATTAGTAAATGTGAAGATATATCTATAGAAACTGTCCAAGATGAAACAGAAAATAAAAACTTAATGAGCAGAGCATCACTGAGCTTGGGGCTACAAGTGGCCTAATACATATGTAATCAGAACTTCAAGGGTAGGGGCAGAAAAAGATATTTGAAGAACTAGTAGCTGAAATTTTTCCAAACTTGAAGAAAACTAAAAACTGCAGATCTAAGAAGCTCAATTAAATTTAAGTACATGAAATATGAAGAAAACTTGAGCAGGGCACATCATAATCAAATTGCTCAAAAACAGTAATAAAAAGAAAATCTTTAGAAACATAGAAAATAAGACATGTTATGTTCAGGGAAAGAAAGATAGAGATTACAGCAGCTTAGAAATTCTGTAAATGGCAAGATGGTAGAGCAACATCTTATTATAGGGTGGAAAATAAAAGTTCAGGGATCTTCTATCTCAGTGAAATTTCTAGGATTTCAGTGGTTTGGGGTATGTTTAGATATCCTTTTTAGGGGAAAGATAAGATGTTGCATCTGGCCCCTGTCACAACCCAAAAAGAGGCACAGCATCTGGTGGGCCTCTTTAGATATTGGTGGCAGCATAGTCCTCATTTGAGTGTATAACTCCAGTTCATTTACCAAGTGGCCTGAGAAGTTGCTGGTTTTGAGTGAAGTCCAGAAAAATGAAAGGATCTGCAACAGGTTCAGGCTCTGTGCAAGCTGCTCTGCTACTTGGGCCACTTGATCCAGCAGATCCAATCATACTTGAGGTGTCAGTAGAGATAGGGATGCTCTTTGGGGACTTTGGAAGATTTCAATTGGTGAATTACAGAAGGCTCTTAGTATTTTGGAGTAAAGCCCTACAGATACCCACTCTCCTTTTGAGAAAGACCTCCTGGCCTACTACTTGGCCTTAGTAAAGACTGAATGTTTAACTATGTCCTGCTGAGTTACCATGCCACCTGAGCTGTCCATCAGGCCATAAAATTGAGAATGCACAGAAGCACTCTCTCACCAAATTGAGATGATATATACATGATTGGACCCAAGCAAACCTTGAAGACACAAGTAAGTTAGATTAAAAAAAAAAACAGTGGCCCAAACGCCCATGGTCCACACTCCTTCTGCACTATCCTCAATCTTATGGCCCTTTGGGGAATTTCCTATGATCAACTGATAAAGGAAGGGAAGATTAAGGCCCTTTACAGATGCTTCTGCATGATATGCAGGCACTACCCAAAAGTGGACAGCTGCAGCACTATAGTCATTTTGGGTAGTTCGGACCTCTGAGTCAAGAATCAAAGAAGAGAGTTTCATACTGTTTGGGTGATTGATTCTGACTTCCAAGGGAAAGTTTGGACTACTACTCCATAATGGAGGTAAGGAAGGTTATGTCTAGAATACAGGAGATCCTTTAGGGTGTCTCAGTATTACCATGCCCTGTGATTAAGGTCAGTGGGAAAATACAACAGCCTGGTCCAGGCATAACTAATAGTGGCCCAGACCATTCAGGAATGAATATTTGGGTCACCCTACTGATAAAGAACCATGAAAGAATGTGGTTCTTGCTGAAAAAGATGGTGATGGAAAAGTACCTTTACATTTCAGGTTTTATGTTTAAATCTTTAATCCATTCTGAGATGATTTTTGTTCATGGTGAGAGATGAGGGTCCACTTTCATTCCTCTGCATGTGGATATCCACTTTTCCCAACACCATTTATTGAAGAGACTATACTTTCCTCATTGTGTCTTGGCACCCTTGTCAAACATCAGTTGACTATAAATATGCAGATTTATTTCTGATCTCTCTATTCTGATCTCTTAATCTACCGGCCTGCTTTTTCATGTCAGTAGCATATTGTTTTGATTACTGTAGTTTTGTAATGCATTTTGAAATCAAGAAGTGTGATGCCACCAGCTTTTTCTTTCTTTCTTTCTCAGAATGCTTTGGCTTTTGAGTATTTTGTGTTTCCATATTAATTTTAGGATTTTTTTCCATTTGTGTTAAAAATGCCATTGTGATTTTGGTAGAAATTGCATTAAATCTGTAGCTCCCTTGAGATAGTATGAACATTTAACAATATTAAGTATCCTAATCCACAAAAACAGATGTCTTTCCACTTATCTTTGTCTTCTTTAACTTCTTTCCTCAATGTTTTATAATTTTTATTGTACATGTCTTTTCACTTCTTTGGTTAAATTTATTTCTAAGTATTTTATTATTTTTATTGTTATTATAAATGGGATTGTTTTCCCGACTCTAAAGTGGCTCTGAGTTTCATTGACCTCATTTAGAAAATGAAAATATTAGATAATGAGAACATTCCCTTCTCTCTCCAAAAAAAAATTTCATCTGCAGTCCAAGCTGTAAATAAACATAAAAATAGTTCCTTTATTTTGAATCAGGCATGGGGTCCTGCAGCCTACCTGCAAACCAACAACCTGTACCCTCAGTGGCCCATAAAGTGACTCTATGGAATGCAATGCTTTAAAAAATCTCTAAAGCCCTTCTGAAGGAAGAAAATGCCATTTATTAAGCACCTACTATATGCCAGATGCTGGAATCAGCAGAAGCCAAGATGTAAGGCCTAACATTCTAAGGGGAAGGGAGAAGTAAATGGCAAATGGCCGAAGTAAAACTAGATGGAAGATTCTAAGATAGGGGTGTCCACTGTATCCTAGTAGAAAAACAGACCTCAAATCATTTGGGGATATGAAGGGAGAGTTCATAAGGGGAGAGAGCAACCTTCTTTAGTTTTGAAATGTGGCATGTCAGGCTGCTTGGGAACTGACGTGCTCTTGACAATCTGAAATGGCTCCTGAGTTGCTTTCATGTTCAGGCTGCTTTTGAAGAGAGTTTAGGGGGATAAATGGTGATGGAAAAAATTTTTAAAAGTAATAAAAAAGAGCCTTTCTGTCTGGAGGCCTTTTCATAGTTTGTATGAAACCATGTTCACCTCATATAGGTGTTGCTCAGCTGTCAGGAACTCTCCAACCCCCGGGAAGCCCCCTTGAGGCAAAGGGAGCTGCGGGATTCAGAGGACTGCTGGTGCTCAGACTCCTTTGAGGGGGTGGGGATGGAAATGAGTAAATGGGGTTTAAAGCTGGAGAATGTCCAGGTTATTCTTGGTTATGTCATTAAGAAACAGATGTAGAGGAAACATGCACCAACCTATCTTTTGGGTTCAACTTCATCTCTGAGGGGCTGAGACTAATGCAGGAAAGTAGGACAAAGTGAAGAGGCCACTTGTTGGGGAACTAAACTTAGAGGAAAATTACCTATGAACATGGAAAATATGAAAATTAAAAATACTTAACATTTCTTCCTCAGTATTAGTAGGAAATAAGCCTGACATTTAAGAGCCTGAACAGCCTGGTTCCAGCCCACTACTCTAACTTTATGTTTTCCTTCTCTTTGACCATCACTTTCTGCTTAAGTCAGCCTAGGAATTGACCCCTAAATAATGATAATTATTGAATTTTCCATCTGCAAGCTTTATATAATTCTCCACCCTTGCACTTCCACCCACATCCCTGTTTCCTTTTACAGCCCTTTCTCCTCTGAATCCCTGAGCCACTCACCTACTCTAACATATTTCTTACACTGTCTCGTCACAAAAGGCATTACCTCTTTTTAATTGTGCATTAGTCTGTACTCCTAACTAGATTCTAAGTGCCTGGAGGACAGGTATCATGTCTTACATTTCTTGCCTCCTCCCCCTTCTTTAGACATCTAGTTGTACTAATACAATTAGTGGGCCTAAGTGATCTCCTGGCTGTATTATTGATTATTGTAAGTATGTCATGAGACTCTGAACCATAGAATTCTGCCTCGAATTCTTCATATGATGTTGAATAAGTTTCTTCTTCTTTATGTGCCTCAGTTACACCATCTGAAAATGATGGGGTTGCCAACAAAGTCAAAGAGCCTTTCAGGCTTTGATTGCACTTGATTCTGCAAATCCATTCTCAAAGTGAGAAAAAAGGATCAGACCAACTTGCTAAGCAGGCTGGAAAGGGAATATGACTTAAAACAAACAAACAAATGAACAAATAAACAAACAGTTAATGAGGGAATTAAAGGGAATGTAGGGGAAGGTTTATAATAATAAGGAATGTGTGTGAGAATTAATGTAGGGGAAACACCAGCTTAGAGAATAGGCTTTTCCAGCCCTGAGTATTTTACAAACATGAATTTTCTTCCATAATGGGCAAAAGGATTCTGCTAAGTCTAGTGGCTTTTGTTAGCAACTGGTTGCAACAGAGTAAAAGGAGAATAACCAAGTAATACTCCCTACCAGTCAGCATTCAGGCATGCATCAATGTCTAGGCCTGATTAGCAAAGTTCCCAGACTCTGCCATCTAGTGGTAGTTCAGAGATATATTGGGGCAATTGACCCTTGTATTCTCAGAGGACTCTGCCAGCCTTTTGCAGAATCATGGGCCAGAACAAATATGAAATATTGAGCTGATGAAAAATAAAAACAACTCCTGAGGGAAAGTTGGTAGAGAAACAAAGATAGACAAAGACAGAGAAATGAAAAGACAAGATCAACGCAAATAAGGCACAGATACAGATATTCATGAAGATAAGTGAAACTTTCATTGAAAATTAGAGAGTAGGGGAATGTGGAAAACACATTCATTCTGACCCTGCACCCCCATCACATTTTTAGGAGGCTAGTGATAGAGGAAGCTTCTGGTATGCCTTCTGTGCTTTTCTCCCCTCTCCTGATCTCAATTTCTTCTGTTTTTCACCTGGTCTTATATGTCTACTCTCTGCCCAACTTTCCCAAAATAAAACAAAAATATCAAACAACAACAAAAACCCTTCTTAGGGTTGTAGATAAGTATAAGAGACTACGGAAGATCAAACGTTGTGTTGAAAAACAGTAACGCCTTAAGATGTCTTCAGATTTCTAGATACATCTGTACCTGGATATTAATATGAAAAGTCTTTTTTCATGTTGCATTTGCAGGCTTTCTTTGATTCTGAGCTGCAGATCTAAATCCCCAGCTACCTATTGTGCCTTTCCAATTGGATATCATCATAGCTTTTCAAACTATTTTTTTTCAAAATTGTCTTCTTTTTCTTTTCCCACCACAGTCTGTCCCCATCTTATGTTCTTTATTTCTGTGCCCGGTGCTTTCATACTCCTAGTTATCAAGACCCAGACACTCCCATTCTTTCACTCTTGACACACTCTAATTTTCCCATCAAGCATAAAGTCTTTGCAACTCTTTCAAAGCAATATCTCTTTAAAATATTACTTACTTTTCAGTTCTATTTACAATGTCCTATACTACATATGATCTTTTTATTTTTTAAATTACAGGTTACACTCAATATTATTTTGTATTGGTTCAAGTGTACAGCATAATGGTTAGACAATCATATACATTACAAAGTATTTCCCCTGATATTTCTAGTACACAACTGGCACCGTACCTATAAACTGGCCTACTTAAATGGCCTGCGATTTCAAATTTGATATAGATGCCCAATTCATCTACTTTATTCATCTTCACTGGTGATAATCCTTTTATATCCACCATCATTTTTTACCTGTGGTACTTCAATAGTCTATTGACTGGTCTCTGCTTTCAAATTTGTCCTACTAAGGTCTTCCACCACATATTGGCTAGGTTGATTTTTCTACCCTTCTAAACATTGCATGTCACTTTCCTGTTTTAACTCTTCTACATTATTATGGGCAAATGAAGAGATGTTCCAATCTTCTCCCTCAAAAGCCACTATATAGGTGGACAAAATTCACACGCACACAAAAGATAAGTTTAGGACTCTGGAGATCAACAAAAGACACATAACAATATGAGAAGTGTTTATAGTTGAGAAAATGTTGAACTTCAGGTAAGAACAGTGGAAATCTATGTCATTCTGGCCTGGAGCTGTCCCATTTCTCATCTAGCTCAGTCAGAATTGAGGTTCTGCAAGATAGGGTAGATCATGAGAATTAGCAGCTTCTTAGCTGAGGTCAACAGGGTGGTGGACAGTCCAGCCGGTGTGGTTAGGTGGTTAAGCATCAACCAATGAGCCAGGAGGTCACAGTTCGATTCCTGGTCAGGGCACATGCCCGGGTTGCAGGCTCAATCCCCAGTGTGGGGTGTGCAGGAGGCAGCTGATGAATGATTCTCTCTCATCATTGATGTTTCTATCACTCTCTCCCTCTTTCTTCCTCTCTGAAATAAATAAAAATATATTTTTATAAAGGGTGGTGGACAATGTTTATGCCTAACAATTGTGTTGGTACAAGTAACAGTTATAGAGAACACAAGCAGCCAGTGTATAGGGAAGGCCAACATCTCTACTAGTCAGATGTTGTATATTTGGGACAAGCCTATTCCTGGCTGCAGTGGCATACATGTGCATATGACTTGAGTAGGTCCATGCCAGCCACACACTTCTGGCTGAACTTGAAGCTGAACACATGTGTAGAGAAGATATGAAAAGGCGCAACCAAAAGTTAAAAATAGAGGCACACTTGAAAGCAGCCTAAAGATTTACTGTCTTCCCTTATCCACACACAGATTCATCAGCTGTGCTAGAGTACAATCTCTGTCCAAATATTGACTGACCATTAAACTATGCAGATACAGGGGAGACCCTAAGGAAGCCAGGTTTAACAACAAAAACAATGAAGTTTGAAAAACTAAGGAGGCATTAGCAATCACAAACAAGTGGAGGACACAGATTTCATAAATTAAGCCCAGGCAAATTACTAAACAAAGACACAATCAAACAAAATCCAGTAACAATAATTCTCTTCATATTATTATAAAATATTATAATAATCTGATTATTATAAAACATCAGAATTTAGAGTTAATATAATATGTTAAGATTTCCAGTTAACAAGAAAAAATTTTGAGACAAAGAAAGTCAGACTAGAGCCAGTGATGGCAAACCTATGACACGCATGTCAGAGGTGACACGCAAACTCATTTTTTTGGTTGATTTTTCTTTGTTAAATGGCACTTAAATATATAAAATAAATATCAAAAATATAAATCTTTGTTTTACTATGGTTGCAAATATCAAAAAAATTTCTATATGTGACATGGCACCAGATTTAAGTTAGGGTTTTTCAAAATGCTGACACGCTGAGCTCAAAAGGTTCGCCATCATTTAGACTAGATTCATAGGGGAAAAAGCACTGAACAGAATTTTTTTAGTGTCCTCAGATGTTGAATTTATCAGAAAAAAATGTTAAAACCTCTATTATAAATATGTTCAAAGAACTCAAGTAAAGTATATTTAAAGATTTAAGGAACTATGACAATAATGAATCAACAAATATGTATTCCCAATTCTCAATAGCAGAATAAATTCTAAAAAAAAAATAAAATAAACACTAAATGAAAATGCTGGATTTTCAAGGAAATTCTGAAAATTTGAGATGGCAGAAGAAAGAAACAGTCAACTAGAAACTATAACAACAGAAATTATATGCCCCAAAGGACAAAGAGAAAAAATATTTTAAAAAAAATAATAGAAGGTTAGAAAACTTGAAGTATAAGAAAAAGAATAGAGAAAGTATTTAAGCAAATAATGGCTGAAAACTTCTCAAAATTAAAAAAATAATTATTATGTTACACATCCAAGAAGCTTAATGAATTACAAGTACGGTAAACTCAGAGACTCATCATAGTCACATCATAGTCACATTGGTGAAAGACAAAGCTAATATCTTAAAGGCAGCAAAAGAAAAATGATTGGTCACATATAGAAACAATCAGTACATTTAATGGCTGACTTTTCATCTTAAACAACTGAGACCAAAAGCCATATTTAAAGTGCTCAAAGAGAAAAACAACTGTCAATCAAGAATTCCAAAACAGCAAAACTGTCCCTCAAAAATTAAAGTGCAATAAAAACATTCCAACATAAAAAAAAGCTGAGCGTATCTGTTGCAATCAGACTTGCCTTAAATGAAATAGTAAAGGATGTTCTTTAGGCTGAGAGATGACTTCAGTGACTTAAATCCAGAGGGAGAAATAATGAGTACCAGAAATGGCAGGTTAAATATAAAATACCTTTAGACATCTTTTTATATCTTCTCTTAACTTATTTAAAAGACAAGATTTTGTAAAGCATTTTATAAATAATATTAACAACTAAAAGACTATGCTAGGTTTATAACATATTTAGGAGTCTAATACTTATGACAATAAAACCATAAAAACAGGGGAGAAGAAATGAAGCTACCTTGGAGCAAAATATCTATATTTAGCTGGAATTAGATTAATATTAATCTGAAGTTAACTGTGATAAATAAAAATATTATAATTATAATACTGAGAGAAGCCATAAATATGCTCACTAAAAATATATGGTTAAAAAAACTGGAGGAATTTTAATGGTATATTAAATATTTTTTATTTAACATGACAGAATGCAAATAGGGAAAACAGAGAGGTAAAGACAGGAGACATAAAACACAAATAACAAAATGTTAAAATCTAACAATATCACTAATTACATTAAATTTAAAAGAGCTAAACATCCCACTCAAAAGACAGATATTGTCAGGCCGAATACAAGAGCAAGACCCAACTGTGTGCTTTCTATAAAGACACCTTGCCGTAACTGGTTTGGCTCAGTGGATAGAGCGTCAGCCAGCAGACTGAAAGGTCCCAGGTTCAGCTCTGGTCAAGGGCATGTACCTTAGTTGCGGGCACATTCCCAGTGGGAGGTGTGCAGGCGGCAGCTGATCGATTCTTCTCTCTTATCGATGTTTCTAACTCTCTATCCCTCTCTCTTCCTCTCTGTAAAAAATCAATAAAATATGTAAAAAAAATATAAAGAACCCTTAATTTCAAATGCGCAAATAATTTTAAAGAAAAATGATCAGAAAAGATCTACTATACAAACAGCAATCTTAACAGAGCTAAAGTGACTACATTAATATCATACAAAATAGACATTAAAACAGAAAATATTACTGCTGATTAATGAGTTTTTATATGACAAAAGAATAAATTAAGTCAGGAAATTATAATTATAAATGCATACACTGCTCATAACAAGACATCAAAATACATGAAGCAAAAACTGACATAACTGAAAAGAGAAATCAACAATCCACAAGCAATAGTTGTAGATTTCATTTCCCTAATCTTAGTAATTGGTAAAACAACTAGGCAGAAAATCAGCAAGGTTAAAGAAGACTTGAATAACACTATCAGGTAATTCAACCTAACTGACATATATAAAACCTTCTACCCAACAACTGAAGGACAAAATTTTTCAAGTGTATAAAAAAATTATCCAGTATAAACCATATTCTAGGCAATAACATAGGCTTTAGTAAATTTAAAAGGATGGAAATTATACAAAATATGTTCAATAATAAAATGGAATGACAGCAGAGAGAGAAATCTGACAAACCTCCAAATACTAGAAAATTAAACAACACATTTCTAAATACTCAGGGGTCAAAGAATGAAGCATGAAAGAAGTGATAAAAATGAGCATTTTTGATGAAAATATAATATCACAAATTTTTTAAAATACACTTTTTAAAAAAATATATATTTTATTGAGTTTTTACAGAGAGGAAGGGAGAGAGATAGAGAGTTAGAAACATCGGCCAGCTGCCTCCTGCACACTCCCCACTGGGGATGTGCTCACAACCAAGGTACATGCCCTTGACCGGAATCGAACCTGGGACCCTTGAGTCTGCAGGCCAATGCTCTATCCACTGAGCCAAACCGGTTAGGGCTATAATATCAAATTTTATGGGATGCAGCTAAAGCAGAGCTTAGAAGGAAATTTAGTTCTCAATGCCTATATCAGAGAAGAAGAAATATCTCAAATCAATACCTTAAGCTTCCACCTTACAAATCAAAAACAGAAGAGTAAACTACGATCAAATAAGCTGAAAAAGGAAATGATTAAAATTAGAGTAGAAATTAATGAAATAGGGGACAGTGATATAGAACATCAATTAACCCAAAAGCTGATTCCTTTAAAAAGATCAGCAGAATTGAAAAGTCATAAGCTAGACTGACCAAGTCTAAAAGAAAGAAACAAAAATGATCAAAATCACAATTGAAATAGAGATGTCACTATTAACAGTATAGAAATTTAAAAGATTATATGAGACTATTCTGGAAAACTTTATAACAAATATTTAACAACATAGGTGAAATGGAAAAGTTTCTAAAAAATATACATTACCAAAAGTGACCAAAGAAGAAATAGAAAATCTGACTAAACATATGACAAGCAAATAAATTAATATAGTAATTGAATATCTTACCACAAAGAAAAACCCAGGCTCAGATAGCTTTACTTCTGAATTCTGTCAAATATTTAGATAATACCAATTCTTTATAATCTATTCCAAGAAATAGCAGAGGGAACACTTACCAACTCAATCTATGAGGCTAATATATTACCCTGATTCCAAGTAAGATGAACATATTATAAGAAAACAAAAATACAGACCAGTATTGCCCATGGTCATAAACTCTGGCACAACCTTTAATATTAGCAACCCAAATTCAGCAATATATAAAATGAATTATAGCCACGGCCAAGTGAGATTCATTCCAGTGATGTTAAGTTGATTTAACGTTTGAAAATTAATGGTTTATGGGGAGAATGAGGTCATATATGTAATACTTTAATCAATAAAGAAATTAAAGATTAAAGAAAGAAAGAAAATTAATGAATATAATTTATCATATTAATTACATTGATCAAAGGGAAAAAAAACATTTTCCAAAATCCAGCACCCATTCATGATAAAAGGTCTCAACAATCTAGGAATGGAAGACATCCTAAAATTGATAAGGGGTAGCTACAAAAATAAAACAAAATAAACCCACAGATTAACATCATACTGAATGGTGAAATGCTGAATGTTTTTTCTTTTCGATGAGGAAAGAGGCAAGAGTCTCTTGTTTCATCATTTCTATTCAACATTGAATTGGATGTTGTAGCCAGTGTAGTGAGAAATTAAATAAATAAATAAATAAACAAACAAATAAAATTAAAGACATCCTGATTGAAAATGAATTAAACTGTATTTGCAGATAACATGATCTTATATATGAAAATCCCCAAAGAATCCATAAAAGTATAAAAGAATTAATAAAGTTTACAAAAGTCAATTATACAAGATAAATATACAAAATTCGATTTTATTTCTATATACAAACAATAAGAAAGTGAATGTTTTAAAAAAATACAAAATAGCAACAAAAATATTAAATACTCAGGAATAAATCTAACCAAAGATATGAAACATTTCTGTGCACTGAAATCTATATATCATTGTTGAGAGAATATAAAGATCTTAATAAACAGAGATAGAATCCATGTTCATGGATTGAATTCTCAATATTTTCAGAATGGCAAGTCTCCCAAACTTGATATGTAGTCTCAATGTAAGCTCTACTAAAATCACAAGTTTTTGTGTAGAAATTGACAACTTGATCCCAAAATTTGCATAGAAACACAGAAAACCTAAAATAGCCAAAACAAGTTTAAAAAGAAAGAATTCGCTGGTTTCAAAACTTAGTATAATGCAACAATAATCAAGTCAGATTAGTGTTAGCCCAAGGATAAGCAAAAATATCGTGGGACAGAATTGAGAGTCCATATTTGATTAATTAATTTTTGACAAATATGGCAACAAAAGATAGTCTTTTTGACAAATGGACTAGAACAATTGGATATCCACATGCAAAAGGTGCAATTTAGAGTCTCATATAAATGATATATAAAAATTAACTCGACATATTACAGACCTAAATGTATGAGCCCAAACTGTAAAAGTTTTAGAAGAAACCAGGAGAAAATCTTTGTGACATCAGGTTGTGTTGAGTTCTTAGATGCAATACCCAAAGCATTATCCATAAAATTAAAAATCAATAAATTGGTCTTCATCCAAATAAAAATGTTTACATTTCAAAGGATGCCATCAGGAAAGTGAAAAAACAACATATAGAGTGGGAGATATTTTTGTATATTATATATTTAATAAGGGCTTGTATCCAGAATAAATAACTATTATAATTCAATAATAAAAAGACAAGTAACCCAATAAAATTTAGGTAATGGTATGGGTAGATAATTCTCAAAGAATATATATACAAATGGCTAGTAATATACAAAAAGATGCTCATCATCATTATTCATCAGGGAAATGCAAGTCAAAATAACAACAAAAGTACTATGTCACACTGGCTAAGCTATAATCACAAAGAAAAATCATACAGGATGGTAAGGATGCAGAGAAATTGGAAGCCTCCTACACTGCTGATGGGAATGTAAAATGATGTAGTCACTTTGGAAATAGTGTGGCAGTTCCTCAAACGTTAAACATAGAGTTACCATATCATAGGCATATACACAAAACAAATGAAAACATATTCATAAAAAACTTGCACATAAATGTTTGCAATAACATTAATCATAAGAGCCCAAAAATATAAATAATCTGTCTGTCAATTGATAAATAGATAACTAAATATGGTACATCGATACAATGGAATGTTATTTGGCCATGAATAGAAATGGAGTATTCATACATGCTACAACATGCACAAACCTTGAAAACACTATGTTAAGTGTAAGATGTTTCTCACCAAAGATCACATGTTGCATAATGTCATATGCATGAAATATCAAGAATAGGCAAATATATAGATGCAAAAAATAGATTAATGGTTGCCAGTGGGGGAAGATATGGGGAGTGGCCCTTAATCAGTATGAGGTTTCTTTTGGGGGTGATGAAAATGTTCTAGAATTAGTCATTATGGTTGCACAACTTTGTGAATATACTGAGCACCGCACATTGTATACTTAAAGTAAGTGAATTATATGGTATATAAATTATATTTTAATAAAGCTATTACAAAAATGCAAAAACATGCATAGCTCTCTGTTGCTCTTAACATTAAGTCCAAGGCTTTTTGCCTGGAAGGCCAGAGCCTTCACTTCTACGTACATGTCCAATCCCTGGCAGGCACTGTGCTACATCTAGTCACACTAGATTGATTTATCTCCATCCTCCCAAAAGGCTGTGCATGTCTACAAAACTGTGCTTTTGCTTCTGTTGTTCCCTTTCCTTGTAATGTCTATTTTGCCTTGTTTACTTGATGAACAATTACTTATATTTCAGGAAGCAGCTCAAGCTTCTCCTCTCCCTAGACTCCATTCCCCAAGATCAAAAAGAGTTACTCCACAGCACACACCTCTATCATTGCACTTCTTTGCTGTGGGGCAATTGTCTGTGTTTGCCAATTTGTCTTGTCTTCTTAACAAAATGATGAGTTCATTGTGGGCATCAACCATGTCATATTTACCTCTCTATACCCAGCACCTAGCACAGGGCCTGATACATAGTAGATCCTAGGTACATAGTTGTTGGTAGAATGAATGAATTTAAATAGACCAGTGATGGCGAACCTTTTGAGCTCGGCGTGTCAGCATTTTGAAAAACCCTAACTTAACTCTGGTGCCATGTCACATACAGAAATTTTTTGATATTTGCAACATAGTAAAACAAAAACTTATATTTTTGATATTTATTTTATATATTTAAATGCCATTTAACTAAGAAAAATCAACCAAAAAAAATGAGTTCACGTGTCACCTCTGACATGAGTGTCATAGGTTCGCCATCACTGAAATAGACTATTAGTTACTTGTACCATGTTGTCCCTCCACTTTATTAGAGTGATATCCAATGACCCATGTACTGGCAACAAATTCTGAACACATGGAAGAGTAGGACAGACCTGTTTTGGAAGCACAGAGAGGGCAATCTTGGCCAGAAAACTGCAATGCAAAAGCCTGGGCAACCAGAAGGCCAACAAAGGTATGTGGTGAGGAGAGAGAATGGAGAGGATGTAAGGGTCACCAGGGTTGGGAGAAGTAGATAAATAGAGGAGTAAGTATCAGTGCCCAGGAGTTAGGCGGGCCTCCTCTTAATCCCAGTTGCCTGAGATCATTGACTTCCTGGGTGGGAGCACCTCAAGAGCTGGAATCATATCTGATTCCTTTCTAAAGCCCTCGGCCTACCACAGAATAGCTGTTCAATGAATGGAGGATCTTTGGTTGCCTCTCAGGATCATAGCAAGGAAAGGGGCAGCCAGGCACAATCAAACCTTCTCTTGGGCTCCCTAGAGCAGTGAGAGCCAGGCATCTGGGAAGAGACCAGTGAGTACTCTTTCAATTTAGAGGAAATGGCAAACTTTTGTGGTTTAAAAGGCAAAGGAAGACCTTAGAATAGCTCTGGAGTCACTGCCTGAGAGATTTGACAACCTGGGAGTTTGGCTCTCTTGACATTGCCTCAGAGACTTCTACTATGCATTTCAGAAGTATCAGACAAATGTCCCTGTCCACCCTTTGTGGTTTCCTAATTCTATAGGGAATCCCACTGTATTCCCTTGTGGTCCAGATCAACAACCTTAAATAACCAGAAAGGCCAGATGGCCTTAGCCCAGTCTAGCAGTTTGTTTGCTTGGATGAAACCTGGACCAAAAGGTGGTTTATACTAAATGAAGTTATAATGGTAGAACTGTTTAGTGTGCTCTAGAAGGAAATCTGTCTCAAGTCTGAAACAGGGAAATCTTCCTGAGTTTCTAGCCAGATGACCTGCTGGAATTTGGATTTTGAATTTGCCATCCCCATAAACATGTGAGCCAAATCCTTATCTCTCTCTCTCTCTCTCTCTCTCTCTCTCTCTCTCTCTCTCTCTCTCCTCTGTTCTCCTTGACCCATTAATATACCCAGCAAAAGGAGAAATAATTGGAGAGAAAGTGTGCAATGCGTCTATTTCACAATTTTGTACAGGAGCAACTTTCTCATGAGAAAGACAGCCTCTATCAGTGGCCTGTATGTCATCTTCCAGTTTCTGATTCCACACAGTTGTTTCCTTGTCTGGCATAGCCTTATTTGACAATATACATGTTTGATTAAATGCACACAGTAAGGAGCCTGTGATAGCAGAATTGCTAACAACCCCTGTTTTGTTTGGTTTTTCATGTATTTTTTGTCCCCAGTGTCAGATAGAAGCTAATCTGAAGCCTCACCTGCCTGAGTCTGGGTGTAGTTCTGAATAGAAGCCAAGCAGTTCAAATGATAGTGAGGAGGTTTTAGAAGTAGTAATTTCTCAGCAAATACATGCCTGAGACTGACTAAATAAATAAATAAAAGCTGGTTTTGCCACTTCTCACTTTGAGCTGCTCTGCCTGAACTTGAGAGCCTTTCCAATTCCAAATTTATCTGCAGCACACTGAAAAGTGAGACAATATGCTCCACAGGACCCATCAGCATCTGCATACAAGGTGGGCACTAAATATTAACACTTGAGCTATATTGATAATGAAATAAGGCCTAAGGAAAAAGAGAAGGCTATTCGTGTTTAAAGAGTCTGGGGGAAAATTTCAGGAATGTCTTTTTAATTGAGTATTGACCTCTCTTCTAAAACCTAGGAAGCTCAAGCGTTGCTTAGTTGTTTGCCTTGTTTGATCAAAACACAAATACATTTTGTACAAAAATACATAAACTATGATTAATTTAAATTGTTCAATTGTTCTCATCCGTATTCATAGTCACGATCCTCTGCCAGCTCCAGATGTTTCTAGGAGTGGTTAGCTCAAAAGCTCACTTGACATCACTCCATGGCATTCCTTTCACTGATGATTAACAGAGGACACAAGGCCTGCCTCACAGCTTGGCCAGAGACTGCACTGATTAAGTCAAGCTTAAAGAATCAGCTTCCCTCCCTGATTGGGGCCATTGTTCTCCCATACTGTTTAAAATGGAAGAGTCCCAAACTAAAAGCCAGATGATATTAGGCTGAGAATACAGAAATAGAGAAACACATACTGCACAGTTGATCTGTAAATCGGTACCAGGTCTGAGAGCACTGAATAACAAAATGTGGTATTTGTCTTTTTCAGAGGATGCATGTTCCCTGGCGTAATAAGACAGTGCACTACCTTTTAAATTTAATGTGCATGCAAATCACCTGGGAATCTCATTAAAATGCAGATTCTGATTTGGTAAGTGTGATAGACCTGAGGTTGTTTATCTTATATAAGAAAAGCCTAATATACTAAGTGACCGACCTTTCATTGGACCATTTGACCAGTCGCCATGATGCACACTGATCACCAGGGGGCAGACACTACAACCAGTAGGTTAGCTTGCTGCTGGGTTATAGCCAATCGGGACTGGGCGAGATGGGCCCGACATACCCTGGAGCCCTTCCACGATCCCTCCCATTATCCTGCCCACAGTCCCCTCACCTGCCCCAATTGTGCACTTGTGGGGTCCCCTTGGCCTGGACTGTGCCCTCTTGCAATCCAGAACCCCTCAGGGGATGTTGGAGAGCCGGTTTCAGCCCAATTCCCTTCAGGCCAGGCCAAGGGACCCCACCAGTACAGAAATCCGTGCACTGGGCCTCTAGTTACTAATAAGCCCCTGCATGATATATAAGCAGTTCATCCTTGCACCACACTTTGAGTACAATGTTATGAAACAAGTGTAGACCTGCAAATAAACCCCACACCTCTAGTGTTGCCTGAGTCCTGTCAGCCATAAAAAAATAGCCAGATCCTTCTCTCCTGTAGTTTGCAGTCTAGGAGAAAATGAGCCATGTTTGTATATAATGGGATCAGTCAAAAGAAGGTAAAAATGTAGGGTATGTCAGGAAAAACAGTGGCCATTTCCAACTTGGAGGGGGAACTACGAAAGCTTCAGAGAAGACAAGGCAATATGGGAGTCTGGCAGGAACACAGCAAGGGCTTTTTAGATTGATGGATCACCAAAAGCAAAGATATGGAGACTAGAGAGCATGAGGTATGGACAGGTAACAGTGCACAATTCCATTTGACTAGAATGTAGACTACTCTTCTAAGCAGAAACTAAGACACAAATCAAGTTGGTCAGGTAGTTTAGGGAACAGATCACAGAAGATCTTGATGTCATATACAAAATCATTTAGACTTCATTCTGTATGTGAGGGAGAGAATTTATTTTCTTCATTCAAAGATGACTTGAATGGAGCCAGGCCTCAGAATTTAGGATTAGGTGATCACTCTAGTGCAGTGATGGCGAACCTATGACACGCGTGTCAGAGGTGACATGCGAACTCATTTTTTGGTTGATTTTTCTTTGTTAAATGGCTTTAAATATATAAAATAAATATCAAAAATATAAGTTTTTGTTTTACTATGGTTGAAAATATCAAAAAAATTCTATATGTGACACGGCACCAGAGTTAAGTTAGAGTTTTTTAAAACGCTGACACGCTGAACTCAAAAGGTTCGCTATCACTGCTCTAGAGGCAGTAGAAAGAATAGGTTGAAAGGGGAAGAACCTGGAGGAAAGGGGGACAGTTAGGAGGCTACTGCTTAATCAGCCACCCAGAAAACATTTCTTGAGCTCCTGTTTTATTCCAACCACTGTGCTAATGACTTTAGCATGGAACAAAAATATACATGTCTTGTGCTAGCTTTGGCAGTATATATACTAAAATTGAAACAATATTGGATGATTAGCATGATCCCTGCACAAGGATGACATGCAAATTCGTGAAGCATTCCATAGAAAAAAAAAGTAGAAAAACATACAAGTTCTATGCCCCTGTGCTCTCATAATCTGAAGAGAGCTACAAAGGAGAAGTCCAGGGAGGTAGAAAAGCATAAAACAGGGAGCCAGAAGAGCATAAAACAGGAAAGTCTGAAGTGTCAGAGGAATTGTCCTGAGTCAGTGGCATTTTGATCCAGATCTGAATAATGAGGAGGATATAACCAGATAAAGAGGATAGTAAAACTGTACTTTATACAGCGGGAGGGCCCTAATAAAGGCTCAGCGACTAGAGAGCCTGGCATGTCCTGAGGTTGAGAATAGAGCATGGCTGAAGTTGAGGGACAAAAGGGAAAAAAGGCATGACATAAAGCTAGAAAGGTTGGCACGTGTCACATTTGTACTGGGCCTTTGCAAAAGGGTCAAGGTTTTAAAACTTTGCCTTAAGGGCAATGGTGGCCATTAAGCAAAGGAGTGACTTAAAATTTGTGTATCAGAATAACACTTTTCTGTGTTTCTTCTGTGAAGGATGAATGGGAGCAGGGAGCAAGATTCCATGCAAGGAAGCCAATTAGGGTAATATCTGCATAGACCACACAGGAGGTGATAGAGACTTTGTCTCAGTAGAAAAGAGGGTACAGAGAGGTAGGTGAACAGAAGCGACCATCCAAGGGTAAATTCAGCAAGAACTGGAAAAGTGGGGGAAGGGCTGTGGGGAAGAGAAGGCAAGAATGATTCCTAAGTTCTTAGTTTGGGGACTGGATGGATAGTTGTACCAGCCACTGATGTAAAAAAATATATACAAGAAGTAGATTTGGAATGGAGTGAGGAAGAGAAGTTCGGGTGAAGCTCCTGTTGGATATTAAGGGGAAGACAAATAGGCAGATCTACATGCCACTAGATTTGGGGAGAAAGGTGTGGGCCAGGGAAAGGAATTTAGAAGTAATCAGGATAAAGACCATGCTGAAGCCGTGCAATCTCATGGCTAATCCAAAGGATTCTTCCCTGCCTATCAAGCCTCCCAACTTGCCCCAAAATCTGCAATGGATGGGTTGATACAGAAGCCCAGATTCCATCATGACTGGGGAAAAAGAGGGCAGATTTTAGAAGTAAATTGCAAAGAGATTTTGAAAATTTTATAAGTGATGGCATCTTTGGAGTTGGTATGCAGCCTGTCAAAGTGAGAAACAGCTCTCATTTTATATGGGAAGTCTGACAGGTCAGTTACAAAGAGAGGGCTCAAGACTTTGCAAATACATTGTATATCAAACAGCCTCTTAAGAGTCTTGGGTTAGGGCTCCCTGATCATTTACCCAACATGTTCTTGACATATATATGCTAAGTGTGCAAGTTAATTTCAGTATTAGCCTAAGCAATGTCATAATTAGGAATACCTGCTGTTCCCAGAAAAAAAAAATTGATAATATATTCCCAAAACAGATATCAATGACCTTTTCTCCAAAGTTTTAGATTATACACAATTTTGTCTTTTCAACAGCCTACATAATCAAGTTGGCTACAGTTATAAAGTAAAAATGTGCATTCTAAATAAAAAATCCAAAGAACTTTGCTTTATACAAATTGTCTTCTTGGGTGATATCCCTATCAGCTACCTCCAAATGTACTTTGAAATTACTATAGCAGCAAATTAATATTTTCACAAGACCTGTTGAAGGGGATCTTTTAATGAAATGAAAATAAGTAAATTAAGTCAGCAGTAATATGTCTCCTAAATTTGCAGCAGAATAATGCCTGTGATGGTGGGGAAAGCGGGGAGAGAATGAGCTCTGAACTCAATCTAACGCAAACCTCAGGATGATATCATGCATTCATATGGGATAATTTTTTAGTGAAACCAGAACTTGTAAGAATATGTGGTGGTGGTATATGGATATCGTAACTCTAAAAAGGCAATAAAATTGAGTTATTATCAGCCTCTGGACAGGCAAGCATGTAGTCATTCATTGATGCTAGAAATGTCAAGATCTGAGACTGAAGTCTTTCTTGCACAACTCAAAAGGAGACTTTGAATAGTACCTTCTGGGAAGATAGTGTACTGAGCCTGGTAAGTAGACACCATGTCTGAGTCTCCATCAAACTGGCTACCACTGTTTGCCCCACCCTGGTGATTCCCTGAGACGCCATGCCACCGAAACTGTAAATCCATTTAAGCATTTTCCAGTGGTTTTCCCATACACATGGCCTGTTTTGGCTCGTGCTTCAGCCTTTCTTAAAACCTCTCAATCAAGCAGCATCTGGCCATGGCATGCCCTGGACCACTCATCACATGGCTCCAGGCCTGTAACTAGCAGCAGACCAATTTTGTTTGCAGCTTGGCTTCTGCCTGGGCACCTATAGGCCCAGCACAAGTAGCAGTCATCTTCAGATTGCTTTGTAGCCCATTCTGTTGGCCCTGGGCAGGGCACAAGTGGCAGCAGACTTTGGTCTGCACTTTGCAGGAGGCCCCAGAGCCAGTGCACACAGTGGACAGCTTTGGACCACATCAAAGATCACCCAACTGCATCCAGAATTGGCACACCCAAGGAGCAGATTTAGTGAGCACCAGAGCCCCATTGAAAGTAATCCTGCTCCATAGGGTTAGCCCCTGCACAGATGATCCTACACAGTGGTCACAACCAGTCCTCACAGCCCATTGGCCTGGGGCAAACCCCTCCCATTGATGTGCCAGCAGCAATTAAGTCTCTACTACAAAAGGAGAGTGAACACAGCCCACATGGGGGTCCCATCTGGAATTATCAGCTCAGGTGATTGGGGAGGCTATGCCACTGGATCTTATAAGACACCTACTATATAGGGCCACTCTACCAAACCTTGGAGACTTAGCAGCTCTACCTAATACATAGATTTTTAAAAAGCACAGGGAGTAGCCTAAATGAGGAGGCATGTCCCAAATGTAAGAACAGGACAAAATTTCAGAAAAAAAACTAAACAAAATGGAGACAAGAAATCTACTAGATGCAGAATTCAAAATACTGGTTATAAGGATGCTCAATGAACTTAGGGGAAGAGTAGATGAACTTAGTGAGAACTTCAACAAAGAGATAAGAAACATAGAAATGGTGTCAGAAAACATAATAAAGATCCAGTCAAAATGATGGATACATTAACTAAAATGAAGAGTACATTATAGCAGCGGTTCTCAACCTGTGGGTCGCGACCCCTTTGACGGTCGAACGACCCTTTCACAGGGGTCGCCTAAGACCACCCTGAATATCAGATATTTACATTATGATTCATAACAGTAGCAACATTACAGTTATGAAGTAGCAATGAAAATAATTTTATGGTTGGGTCACAACATGAGGAACTGTATTTAAAGGGCCAGGAGGTTGAGAACCACTGCATTATAGGACATGAACAGCAGAGTAGATGAAGCAAAGGATCAAATCAGAGATTTTGAAGGTAAAGAAGCAGAAAATATCCAATCAGAATAGCAAAAGGAAAACACTTAAGTATATATGTTTTAGATAGCATGCAGTTAGATTCTGTTTTTTAATCTAGGCTGATAATCTTTTATTTTTTATTGTGGTGCTTATTTCATTTACATTTAATATGGTTATTGGCTATAATATAAATGTACTTACTTATAACTATTTTTATATGTATGTCTCATGTATATTTTCTCCTCTATTTCTTCTTTACTGCTTACTGTTCCATTTAATAGACATTGTCTAGTGTGCCATCTAAATTCTCTTTATTTACTCTATTTGTTGAATTATTTTCTTAGTGGTTGCTCTGGATATTAAAATATACATCTTAAAACAATATGCTTCACATTAATGCTAATTTATTTCTGCTAGTATACAGAAACTTCTCCAATATAGCTCCTTTTCCTCTCTGCCCTTTGTGCTATTATTATCATAGACAGTATATCTTTATGTATTCTAAAGCTAACAATATTTAATATTTATTGTTTTATGCAGATGTCTTTTAAAGCAGTTGTGAGAAGGAAAGAAAATATATTTATGTTGTACTTTATGTTTTCCTATGTAATTACCTTTACTGGTGTTTGGGTTACAATTTCTATTCAGCCTGACGAATTCCTTTTATTTCTTATAAGGCAAGTCTGATAGCAACTAGTTCTTTAAGGCTTTTTTCTTTTTCTGGGTTTGCCTTTTTCTGGGGCCTTTATTTTATTTATGTATTCAGTCACTCCCCATCACCCACCCTCCCTCTGGCCCTGCCAGCTCCAGGCAATTACTAATCCATTTTCTGTCACTGTAGGTTTTCTTATTCAGGACATCTACACTAATAAAAGAAAAACATGCAAATTTACCATCACTCCACCAATCCATTATACCACAAGCCATGCCCACCGGCCAATCAGGAGCAAGTATGCAAATTAACCCAACTAAGATGGCATTGGCCATGGAGCTGGAGTGAGCAGGAGGTTTGGTTTGCCCCCAGCGATGGAGGAAGCCAAGCTTCCTGCCTACCCTGGCTGGCCCTGGGCTTTGCTCAAGGCTACAAAGTTTCAATTATAGAAGACAAATAAATCCCAGATACCTGCTTCCAGCCCATCCTGGCCTCTGTTCAAGGAGGCACTGAAAAAAAAAAGAAAATGAAAAAAAGGAGATGCTGGGACCTTGGGTCACCAGAGGGTGTGGCCAGCCTGAAAACGGCCATCAGCCCCTCACCCAGGCTGTTCAAGCACCCCAGCAGAACCCCCCCACCCTGAAGGGGCTGTGGCCAGCCTGAAAATGGCCCTCAGCCCCTCACCCAAGCTGGCCCCACCCCCATGGGGAAAGGGTCCCCACTGGGGGCCTTGAACAGCCTGAAAACAGCCATTAGCCCCTCATCCAGGCTGGCCAAGCACCCCAGTGAGGACCCCAACCCTGAAGGGGGTGTGGCCAGCCTGAAACCAGCCCTCAGCCTCTCACCTG
>NW_006295185.1:1939792-1941021 GCF_000327345.1 Myotis davidii | reverse complement strand
TCAGTGCACTCCCACAGGGGGAGCTCTGCTCAGCCACAAGCCAGGCTGATGGCTGCCAGTACAGCGGTGGTGGTGGGAGCCTCTCCAGCCTCCTCAGCAGCACTAAAGATGTCCAACTGCAGCTTAGGCCTGCTCCTCACTGGCAAGTGGACATCCCTGGAGGGATCCCGGGCTGCTAGAGGGATGTCTGACTGCTAGAGGGATGTCTGACTGCCAGCTCCCCAGGGGATCGGGCCTAAGCCAGCAGGTGGACATCTCCTGAGGGGTGCCAGACTGCAAGAGGGCACAGGCTGGGCTGAGGGACCCCACCCCCCACCCGAGTGCACATGCACTGAGCCTCTAGTTTTATATAAATGGGATTATGCAATAGGTGATATTTTGTGACTAGCTTCTTTTACTCGAGATATTATTTTCAAGTTTCATCCATGTTGTAGCCTATATCAGTACTTAATTTCTTTTTATTGCTGAATAACAGTCCATTGTTTGAATATACTACATTTGTTCATTTGGGTTGTTGATGGGCATTTGGGTTGTTTCCACTTTTTGGCTATTATGAATAAATAATGGTGCTGTAAACTTTTGTGTGCAACTTTTTTAATTAAAAAAGATTTTTATTGATTTCAGAGAGGAAGAGAGAGAGAGAGAGAGAGAGGGAGAGAGAGAGAGAGAGAGAGAAACATCAATGAGAGAGAATCATTGATTGGCTGACTCCTGCATGCTGCCTACTGGGGGTTGAGCCCACAACTCGGGCATGTGCCCTTGACAGGAGTTGAACCCAGGACCCTTCAGTCCACAGGCTGGCACTTTATCTACTGAGCCAAACTGGCTAGGGCTGTGTGCAATTTTTCTTCAGTCCACAGGCTGGCACTTTATCTACTGAGCCAAACTGGCTAGGGCTGTGTGCAATTTTTTGTTGATGTAGGTTTTCATTTCTCTTGTCTATATATATGAGTGGAATTTCTGGGTCATATGATAACTCTATGTTTAATTTTTGAGGAACTATTTTCCAAAATATCTGCACCATTTTACATCCCCACCAGGAGTCCCAATTTCTCCATATCCTTGCTAGCACTCTTTTTTATGTCTTTTTTTTACTATAGCAACATTTGTTTTTATAAATGGTAGTTCTTAATATTTTGTAAAATATGTAGACATTTTAAACTTTCTAACATATTAAAGGCCTGGCTGGTGTGGCTCAGTTGGTTGGAGTGCCTTCCCGTACACCAAAA
>NW_006295185.1:1937297-1938756 GCF_000327345.1 Myotis davidii | reverse complement strand
TATTATATAATTTTAGGTCACCAAAATTACTTTCTAAAATAATTTTTGAAACTAAACCAAATTACTAAGAAAATTACTTTGACACAGACAAAGGGACAAACTTCTGAAAGAGAAGCGAAAGAGGTTTAATAACTCACCTATTTCACATTCCCTGAAAAAAAAACGTGTTGAGTATTTTCACAAGGTGAATATAACAAATGAAAAAGGGGAAGAAATAGAAACCCATCCAATTCTTGAATCATGGATTGAGTTTTGGAAGACAGTTTGATCTACTCTGTTTTGCTGATTCTCTCTTGGCATTTCCTATCTTCTGATTAGCTGTATTGTACCTTCCCATTTCCACTGGAATCCTTTCCCTCTATGGAATTCATCCATATGTTGTCTTCTAGAAATTTCGTATAAGTGAGAGACCCTATTTCGGCTATTACAGTATTTTTGGCGTGCATCCTCGACCTTTTTGTAAGCCCTTTCTTCTTGTTCCACTTTAACTGAATAGTACTTCACTTGATTTTCAAGACGCCTTTTCTCTTGGAGTAGCATTCTAAGTAATTTCACTAAATATCTCGTTGACAATTCCATGTAGACTTCAACAGTACCTTGTATATCTGAAGGATCTCCACTGAGTTTTCCCAATTTCTCTTTCAGAGTAACTATTTGCTCTCTCAGTTGATAATTCACTTCAAGTTGTGTCTCATAAAGCATTTCCATTCAATGTTTTTAATGAAGTTGGCTTTCTGTTCCACTATCTTACGTGTTAGTTCATTTATTGAGAGTTTTACCAAGTCTTTCTTATGGATTTCTTCCAATAACTCCAGTTTCAGTTGTTCAGTGCTCATACCTCCAAAGTTGTCACCCATAGTGTCAGGTCAGAGACCTCTCCACGCCCTTCTCATCAGCACATCTTAGAGCAGAAGACCTGAAGGCTCACCCAAAGCTGAGAAGAAAGTGTTGTCATGAGCTGTTACCATGGTGAACTGAATTCTAGAATTCTTGGCTGCAATCCCCCCACCCAGCACCTTGCACATGTCATAACACTGCCTTCTTGTCTCCATTGTTTCTTTCTTTCTTAAAATTTTTTTTTTATTGAACTCAAAGAGATAGGGAGAGTGAAAGAGAATCAGTGAAAGAGTATCATTGATTGGCTGCTTCCTGCACACCCCCACTGGGGATTGAGCCCGCAACCTGGGACATGCCCTTGACTGGAATCGAACCCAAGACCTTTTAGTCCTCAGGCCGGCGCTCTATCCACCGAGCCAAACCGGTTTCGGCCAGAGCTAGAATTTTGAATAACTAACATTTATTGAGCACTTACTATATGCCAGACACTATGCTAAATTCATTCCAAAGATTAGCTAATTTCAACCTCAAAACAATTCTGAAAGTTGGGTGCTACTGTTATTCCCATTTTTTCAGACGAGTTACTGAGACACAAAAAAGGGTACATAATTTTTTCTGACTG
>NW_006295185.1:1924259-1936797 GCF_000327345.1 Myotis davidii | reverse complement strand
TTGGCTGGCAGTTAATTTGCATATTGCCCTGATTAGCCAATGGGACGGGTAGTGGTAGTATGCCAATTACCATGTTTCTCTTTTATTGGATAGGATATGAGGATTGAATTTTCTTCCAATTTTCTCTCCTCCTTTATTCTCCCAATATAGTTTATATACAATTTAATGTTGGCATCACTATGATTACACAAATATTTCACTGATGGGTTAAGAATTGTATTATGCTTACATTTCCTTTTTGTACAATTTCTGTTTTTTCATAAGTTAAAGATGACCTAATTTATTTCCCTCATTACATAGTTTATTTGAAATTATCTCCAAGTCTTCCTATACCTTCCAACAGTCTTGTAAAATACCTATTGGTATAATTGTTCACATGGTCACATGAGCAAAGATTTCAGATGATCTCTTAGTTTTGTCGTTGTTTGGCTTTATTTGGATTTTGAGGCTTTTTCTCCCTAGAAATGTTGCTCCTGGGACTCTCTGGTCTTCTCCAATCTGAACCATTTGCTTTCTGAACTTACTGCACAGCTGTCATCCTGTAAATTCCTTTCACCTCTCCCCTGGATAAGCTCTATGTTTTGTGATTCTCTTTCTTGGTTTATATCCTTGTTTTGATTGTGCATTCCCATCTGAGTAAGGGTTATTCTACCCTTTGATTTGATTAATAACTTAGGTGAAGATAAAATTCTTGGTTGAAAATAATGTTATTCTACCCTCTGATTTGATTAATAACTTAGGTAAAGATAAAATTCTTGGTTGAAAATAATCAGTTACTCAGAATTTTGAAGGCATCACCTCATTGTCCTCTAGCCTTTAATCTTGCTATTGTGAAGTCAAATACTTTGTATGTGATATATTTTTTCTCTCATTAACTTTTCAGGTTCTTCTCTTTACCCTCAGTGTTCTGGAAACTCATAATGCTCTTTTGTTGGGCTCTAGGTGGGCCCTTTAAATCTGAAAACTCAAGTCCTTCAGAGCTGGGAAAGTATTTTGGATTGATAATTTGCTCCCACCATTTTCTGTTTTCTTTCTGGACATTCCTATTGGTTTGATAATGTATGACTTAGATTGTTCTTCATTATCATATTGTCCACCAAAGTATAAGCTACATAAGCACAGGGAATCTTTGTCAGTTTGTTATTGACATAATATATTCCAAGAGCCTAGAACAGTACCTGACACATAGTAAGCATTCAAGCAATTTTGATGAATGGAAGCTCTCTTTTTGCTCTTCCTACTAGAAGCCTGGGACACAACATTCATGCACTCGGGGTGGGGGGGTTCCTCAGCTCGGCCTGCACCCTCTCACAGTCTGGGACCCCACAGGGTTGTCTGCCTACTGGCTTAGGCTCAATCCCTCTGGAAATCTCTCTTGCAGTCCAGGGCTCTCAAATTCCAGGACCCCTTGCCCCTTACCATCTGCCTGCAGTGGAGGCAGGAGAGGCTTCTGCCACCGCCTCTGGGCTCGCCAGCTGTGAGCCTGGCTTCTGGCTGAGTGGCACTCCCCCTGTGGGAGTGCACTGACTACCAGGGGGCTGCTCCTGCATTGAGTGTCTGCCCCCTGGGGGGTCAGTGATTCAGCCATTTGGTCGATTTGAATATTAGGGTTTTATTATATAGGATGTGTGATTTCCTCAACTTTATTTTCAAGCCTGGTTACTGAAATTTTGGTATTATATTTTAATTTTTCAGGAGCTTTTTGTTCTTTGATTATTCTTTCTTTTATATAATCATGATCTTGTTTTAGTGAGGTAATATCATTTCTTTAAGAATATTATTGTTTTGTAGACATTTTCTTTTGTTGTCTACACTGTCTGTTTTGTTTGTTTCAATCTGTCTTTTCTCTTTTTGTTGGCCTCTTTCAACTGGAAGTTTTCTTTCAAATGACTAGTGACCTCTGGATATCCATTTCTATTTAGAGGTGAAGAACTAAAATGTATATTGGAAGTTGTGCTACATAAAAATGGAGCTTAGTAACTGGTGGACAGACTTATTACCTGAAATTTCTAAGCCTTTTCAGAGTCTTTTAAACTTCTTTATTGTTAGTATTCCTTTCTAACCCTTAACTTTCCTTTTAGCATTTATTTATTTAGCCTTTATCTCTAAACACCATCACCACCAAACTATTCATAAGCCCTACAGACTCAGCAGTTATTGGCTGCCATTCCATTTTATTTCACCCTTTATTTCTCTCTCAGCCAGCTTTTCCTCTTCCTATTTTCCTTCTTTTTCTACCTCAATATTTACTCAGCATCTGCTACCAGGCACTGTGCTTAGTGCTATCGATACAGAAATTAATAAGACATGGTCCCTTCCTTCAAGGCACTCACTAATTAGGGAGGGAGATAGTTGTACAGCCAATGGCATCAATATAATGTCATTCTTGCCATTATACAGGGATGCATCGGTTGCTATGGGAGGCCAGAAGAGGAGCATAGGGAAACCTTCCTGGAAATACGATGTTTGAGGTGAAAAACGTGCTGTATTAGTTTCCTATGGCTGCCATAACAAATTGCCACAAATTGATTACCATAAAACAACATTCATGTATTATTTCCTAGTTCTATAGGGGAGAAATCTGGCTATAGGGTGGCTTGGCTGGTTCCTATGCTTTGAATCTCATAAGGTCAAACCAAGTTATCAGTAGCTGTATTCCCTTCTGGGGCTCTAGAAATAAACTCACTTCCAAGCTCATTCAGGTTCATTGACAAATTTAGTTGCCTGTCAGAGGCCAATTTTTGCTCCCAGAGTCCATCATTCTTTCTACTGATATCCGTATGGCTTACTTCTAGCAACAGTTGGTTTGTTATAGGCACCTCTCACCGACACCAGAGAGGTGTTACCAGACAGCCCCTTGAGTCAATGGGAGAGGGTTGTTCCCAACCTCTACCCTTGTCTTCTCATATAAATGAATTTTTTCGAGAGAACTTGACTGTGTTGTGAAAAGCCAATTTACCAAAACAATTAAAGCATGTACCTTTATTGAAAAAGCAAAGCAAGGAAGCCTATAAATGTAGCTTATAAAGCACAGACGGGCTCTCACTAATCTGAAGTGCAGGTTGGGTGCAGAAGGGCTCTCAGCTATTGTGAAGAGCAAGTTGGGTGGTGGTCTGAGGTGTTGTTATATGCCCTCCTGTCTATAGTTCTTGAAATTCCTTGCTGACTATTTTGGTACAGATTCATTCTCAAGGTCCCCCCGACCCCTTTTTTACTTTGTTGTGGCCTCCCCAGAATTCATGAGAAGCACCTGGCGACTTTATCTTGACAAGCCTTGAGACTGCTGGCTTCCCTCCTTAGGGAATAAAACTGCCTTTTTCTCCTTTCCCCTCCTCCCCTTCCTTTCTGCATTCTCTCATTAGGGAGGTTGTAAACCATTTGCTCTCATGTCCTTGGCTGAGAAAGATAATGGTTTGTTAGTTACAAGCTGGCTGCAAATTGCCCACACTGTTTGGCCTTGTTTTAACTTTCCTATTTCAGTTTCCCTACTCCTCCTATCATGGAATCCTGTAACAAGTTGAATTTCTCTCACACTTCAAACATCTCTTATTTCCCCGTCTGCCACACCTCTCTAACTCCAGCTGGAGAAAGTCCTCTGATTTTAAGGGCTCCTGTGATTAGATCAGTCCAATGGGATAATCCAGGATTATCTTCCCTATCTTGAAGTCCTTAACTTTAATTACACCTGCAAAGATGCTCTTGTTATATAATGTAGCATATTCATAGGATCCAGGAATTAAGACCTGGATAACTTTAGGAGCCATTCTATCTACAATAATTGCATGCAGGAAAAATGGGAGAAAGAGTATTCTGAACAAAAGCCTGAAAAGGTGAGAAAACATTTATTTCAGGAAATCACAAGCAGCTCAATATGACTGCCGCATGCAGCAATTAGGTTGGACAAAGAAGCAGGAGACAATAATGGGTCCTCACTCTTCCATCTCTCCTGTTCTCCTTAGTTTCTTTTGGGTGCATGCTGATTAGAATGTTTATCATAATGATTAGAATGTTTCATCTCAAATCTCCCATATTGCTAGTTGAAACTATATGTCCTCCCCATGTGAATTTATCCTGGCTGATCCTAGTCTTCATCATGAAGTTATGCCAGCCACAGCTATCACATTCATCTCACTGTTCAATTTACCTTTTCAGCTGATGCATTTGCCACCCGGATGGCCATATGAAATCCTGCGAATCCTGGTTTAATTTTCCCACAACATTACTTTCATCAAGTCACTACATTGCTCAATGCATCCTGATGTCTCTTATTTGCCTGTGGAAACCAAACCAAATTCTTAAGCCTGCATTGCCAAGTCTGAGTTTACCCTATGCCAACATTTTCACATACTCTATCCTAGTCAGCTTGACCTCTTCTTTGCCTTCCGTCCACCATATTCGCTCTCTCAGGTCTTTGCTCTTGTTTCCTTTTTTAAAAATCAGAATATCTTCTTCCCTCTCCCTTCTTGAATCCAAATTGTGCCTAGCATTTCAGACATCATATATTGTACACATCCTTCATAAAACTTTCCCCAAAAGTCCAGTTCCCCATTAAAACTTTATTCCTCTTCTTAACTTCCTACAACTCCTGATGCATGTCTGTACTATTGGTACTAAATTATGTGCATTTCAATCCTCATTACAAACTTTGACTTTAATGATGCCATGCGTCGAAGTCTCATTTTTTTCCAATTGTACTATAAGCTACTTGAACACAGGTCCCATGTCCCAGTAGATTTTGGATGGGATTTTTTTAGCTCTTATCCAAATACGAGATATTTTGTATACAATTTAGAGAAATGTGAAAATGCATATGTATTTCTGTTCCGTGTGTAAATTAGTCACCTAAATTGAAACTCAAGAGGAGAAGCTTTCCCATATTATTATTATTTTTGGACAGAATTATTAAATATTTATCTATGGCATCAGAAATATTTTACCAAGTTTCTCTTTATATTTACACATTTCCATGCCAATGATTGTGTGTAGTTGTACTTGTTTTCTCTAGCTTTCCCCACAGGCCAGTATTCTTTCACTTGATGAAACATGTGGATGATTTATTGATGGTGGTGTTATTTAATCTAATTCTTGCATAGTTTTCACCAGGAAATGAGAGGAGAGAACTCCCCTTTGGAGAAGCTGCCAAACTTTGCCCTAAGACATTTTGCAAATAAGATACTGGATTTATTGCAAAACATATTCCAACATACAAAAGTGTATAGTAAATTCCATTCCAAATCACAAAGTCCATAACTTTCTAACTAGAGGGCTTTAGGAACTCAAAAACCCAAATCTTTCTTTGATTCTAAGCAGAAAACTATTACTGAAAGTGCCGACAGTTGATAAGTTTGAGACATATGGTCCTATTCTCTTCGTCCAAAATGAGAATGGTCGGTTTAGAAGTAAATTGATAGTGTAAGTAAATCTAGCACTTGAAAGAATTTAATTAAATTTCCCCCATCTTCAGTGTAAACACCAGACAGAATATATCCTTGTGGTAAGGAAAGGTAATGGAATTCCCCCATGGCAAATGGCTATTGCACTAGACTAGCTCCTGTAGAAACGGCAGGAATGATGTTCATGTAGGATAGCCTGTAGTTAACAGCAGATAAGTACTCTCCAATTTTGAGAGAGAAATATATCACAACTAGCATGTTTGCTTCTGAGGAACACCAACCTTTCCTTCCTGTGAGCTGTAACATAATAGTTGATAGGTTCCACAGCAAAGGGGGAAGAACCCATCTTCACCAGCCTGGTAAACAATGTTGCAAGTGCAGCCACTGAATGGGGGAAAAAGGAATGGAAACATGTCAGGTGCAGACTTTAGTTGAGAAATATTCCAGGATAATACTAACAGCTAGGGAACTAACAACTACTTGGGGGAGGGGGTCTAGAAACCTGAACTAATTGAATTTTTGTGACTCTTGTTTTTCAATAAGAAAAGTTCTTACAGAAAGCTTTTAAACCAACTCAGATAAATATGCAATAGAGGGTGATGTACCACCCTAAATCCAGTTGTGCCACTCAACACCATGTTTACATGGAAAATATCTGTAAAAAAAAAAACATTTAGAAACAAAACTTCTTTGCAAACATAGATGTTTCTAACTTTGTGTAGGTGGGACTTGAAACTATTTCTAAAACAATGGCAATATAGATTGAAGAGTGGTTATAGGCCTGAATCTGAGCAAAGTTGTGAAGACAAAAGTTGTTTCATCTTTTTTTCTGTGCCTCTTCCCTTCCCACAGCCCATTTCAGTAGTGTCACTCAGAACCACTTACAATTGTTCTTTGCACCTCTGCCTTTATGTTCATGTACTTCCTTCTGCCCGAAGTGTCCTTGTCTCCTTGCCTCTTGTCAGCTTGAGGGAGTCCTTCTCCTTCAAGAATCAAAAGTTACCTCCTCCATGAAATTTCCCAGCTTCCCCTCCACCCCCACAAGAGGTAACCTCTGCTTCCTTTGTGCTGCTTCCTATATAGAAACTAACAAAAGTATTCATCATCACATCTGCAACATTTTCTCATGTCTTTACATGTTTGTTTCTTCCCTCTAAAATTGTAAGTTTCACTGAAAACAGGATCATGCATTTTTAACACCCAATATATCTGTAGCCTTTATTGCAGGAAACAGCACATAGTAGTTGATTAATAAGTGTTTTCCAAATGAAAATTAATTTAATTAATTAAGTGTAAGGAATAAAGTAAATGTAATGCTAAAGCAGTGTGTCTCAAAGGGATCATTTTCTCATTTTGATTATTATATTGATCAATCCCAGTAAACACCTAGTTCTAGTTGATTTATTTGCAGGAATGTAAGAATAATATTTATCTCTACTCTGGCACTTAGATTGTCTGCCTCACATTTCTTATTATTACACATTTTATTCTTTCTCTAATAGACTGCCAGTTTCTTGAGGACAGATAAATGTTTCCTTTGTTCATTGTACACAACGGTCACTCAATAAACATTTGCTGAGTTAATGAATTCCTTATGTGTATATAGCTCTTCACAGCAACCCAATGAGAAATGTAAAACATCATTCACTCTCTCCCTTCTCTTGTCTTAGTTAAATAAACTGATGATCAAAATATACCAGAGCCCATATGGCGCAGCTCAGTGGTTGAGCACTGACCTGTGAACCAGGAAGTCAAGATTCATTTCTGGTCAGGGCACATGCCTGGGTTTCCGGCTCAATCCCCGGTGGGGGATGTGCAGGTGGCAGCCAATCAATGGTTCTCTCTCATCATTGATGTTTCTATCTCTCTCTCCCTCTCCATTCCTCTCTGAAATTGATAAAAATATATTTTTTAAAAAAGAATATACCAGAGACTTGACCACCTTCAAACAGTGGGCAAGAATCAGGGCTGAAAATCCTGGGAGATGCCCTGCTTCTCACACTATCTTTTGCTCCTTTCCTGTTTAGACCAATCAGTTTCTCTCTGCAGGGTCACCTTTTTGGATAATTGTCCTCATTTGGTTCATTAATGTAAACAACCTAATTGAATGATGTGCTTTTGTTCTTTTTTTTTTTTTTTTGCTAATTTCAACTTTTATTAGCTTGCAATATAGCATAAAACAAGTATTTTTGTTTTTTAAACAACAGATTTATTTTATCACAGTTCTAGAGACTGGAAATCCAAAGATCAAGGTGTCAGAAGCAGGGTTGGTGTCTAGTGAGAGCTCTCCCCTTGGGTGGCCCACCATGTGCTCTGATGGCCTTTCCTCTTTGCTCATGCAGAGAAAGAAAATGAGCAAGCTTTCTCTTGTCTCTTCCAATAAGTATACTAATCTTATCAAAGTCCCATCTTTAGGACCTCACTTAGTCTTAATTGATCCCTTAAAGGTCCCCTGTCTAAATATAGCCACACTGGGGGGATTAGGACTTCATATGAATTTTGGGGAATACAAGCATTCTAGCAAAAAACATCTTGTACAGTACTCTGTATCTTTTTGGTGAAACAGCTACAATCTAGATTTTTTTAAAGCTTCTCAGCTCAAAATTGTACTTTGTATTTTTAAAACGTTTTAAAAATTGAAATATAATCTATATATATATATAAGGCTAACCGTCTGACCATCTGACTGGTAGCTATGACATGCAATGACCACTAGGGGGCAGATGCTCAATGAAAGAGCTGCCGAACTGTGATGACTTGGCAACGGAGGTTCTCAGGTGATGCACCCTGGAACCAGAGAGGAGGGAGCCCGATTCTGGGGTGTGTTACCCGAGAACCACCCTCTCACAATCTGGGACCCGTGGGGGGGGATGTTGGAGAGCTGGTTTTGGCCTGATGTTGGAGAGCTGGGTTTGGCCTGATCCCTGCAGGTCAGGCTGAGGGACACCACCTGCTGGAGGGACCCCGCTCACTCTGCAGATGCCCTTTGAGCCACTGTGCTGCCCCAGGTGTGACTGGCCGGGGAAGGACCATGGGAAGTTGGCTCCAGGGCGTGTCTGGCCTATCTCGCCCAGTCCCGCCCTGCTGGCCACCTTCTAATTAATTTCCTTTCAATGTGCACAAATCTGTGAACCAGGGCACTACTTAACATATAACATTATCTTAGTTCCAGTTGTACAACATAATGATTCTACATTTGGATATGTTGCAAAGAATAATTGCATGTTTTTGACCATGCCATGCTAACTGTCCAAAGGAGATCTTTCAGGGCCTGGCCTTTAGTAATGTATGACTCCTGTCTGTTTTCTGGAGCTACGACCAAGAAAAAATCTGTCTCTGGAGCCAGCCCAGAACCTATATCAAGTTACATCCAAATCCACATTGCCTTAGTAGTTAGTCAATCACACAATGATGTGAAAAAAACAATATTATGCATTTAATATCATGTATTATACTACTTCTTCAACATCCATTCAAATACATGACTGCATTTGAATTGTCCCTCAATCCTGAGAGAGAAGGTAAGGCAAGCATTTTTATCCCCACGTCAAAGATAAGAATACAAATTCAGCATAATTAGCTACATTGCCTAGGTTTGGAGGGTACTACTTTCTTGGCTGTAAAAAGAAATTTAGAAACTTAGAGACTATTTCAAAGAACTCTTATCAGGAGCCAAGTTGAATATACACTATGGGTAAAAAGACTGGAGCTCAATAAAACAAACCATCCAAACAACTAAAGATGGGAAACCCTTTTGTAGATAACTGATAAATTTGATAAGGTTATTGTTGAGAAACAAGTATCAAATCAATACAATTTTATTTTCATTACATCAGTGTCTGGCAGGAAATATGAAAGCAATGGTGTACTCTGGTTGGTTAAAATAGCATTGCAACATCAACAAGGAGAAAGTAAATTGTACTAATGCTACATACATTGCTAACTACCATGCAAAAGCTTCTAAAATACACTATAGAGGTTTCCTTTATGATTGTTGGAAAACTTGAAGGAAGATCCTGGTTTCTATTGATGTGCCTCTTAACTTTCCTGAACCTCAGTTTTGCATCTATAAAACAGGGGAAATGATGCCTACTTCATATGGGATTGCTGTAGGAGTGATCTAGTTCAGCATCTAGCATTTACTGGATGGCTGAGTGGAGAGGAGATTCAGTAAGTGTTACTTTAAATTTTTTCCTTTAGACATGAAAGATATTATTTCTCCAAAAAATGTAACAAGGATCAGTTAATTGTAGCAGTTAGTTTTTAACTGTTAATAACATGGCTGGTATTTCTAACTAAACAAACCTTGAAATCCTAAGTATGGCAGATAGTAAGTAGGTACTATTGCCTTCCAAAGTACTTTTCTTTGGAGAACATCTATTTATTCTTGTGATGCTCAAACCATCTCTGGAAATAAGAATTACCTTCAGAGCCAATTACAAGGCTCTAAAGAAACCCAATCTCATTTCTTAATTGTCATACTTAATTTCTTAATTCAAAATGTATAGCCCAGCTCTATCACTTACTAGTCTTATCCATTTGATTTGCCTCTTAAATGACATTTGGCTGTTCCAAACAGCTTAATTTTACTTCATTTATTCCCCAGTGACCAGGATCTATTCCAACTGAGTAAATATGAACATGTGCCACAGGCTATGAAGGCAATTATCAAGTATCTAATCTAATAAAAGACAAACATGCAAATTGACCATACCTTCACTACACCTTAAGCCACACCCACCAGCCAATCAGAGCGACTATATGCAAATTAACCCAACCAAGATGGTGGCTGGCAGCCACAGAGCTGGAGCGAGCAGGAGGCTTGGTTGCTCCAGTGATGGAGGAAGCCAAGCTTCCCGCAGCTGGCTCTGAGCTCCACTGAAGTTTCAATTATAGAAGATAAATAAACCCCAGATACCTGCTTTCAGCCGACCAGGGTCACAGAGCTGGAGCAAGCAGGAGGCTTGGCGGCCCCTGCGATGGAGGAAGCCAAGCTTCCCGACTGCTCTGGCCAGCTGTGGCCTTCTCAAAAGGCAACAAAGTTTTAATTATAGAAGCTAAATAAATCCCACATACCTGCTTCCAGCCAGCCTCCACTGGGAACTTGGGTGGCTGGGGGCTGTGGCCAGCCTGCAAAGAGCCATCAGCTCCTCACCCAGGATGGCTACACCCTCATAGGATGACAAGCCAGGCGAATGGCTGCCAGTACAACGGTGGTGGTGGGAGCCTCTCCTGCCTCCTCAGCAGCACTAAGGATGTCAGACTACAGCTTAGGCCTGCTCCTCATTGGCAAGTGGACATCCCTGGAGTGGTCCTGGGCTGCCAGAGGGATGTCTGATTGCCAGCTTAGGCCTAATCCCCCGGGGAGCGGGCTAAAGCCAGCAGGTGGTCATCCTCCAAGGGGTCCCAGACTGTGAGAGGACACAGGCCGGGCTGAGGGAAACCCCCCGCCAAGTGCACAAATTTTTGTGCACCGGGGCCTCTAGTCTTTGAATAATCTTATAAGGCTATTACTCAAAGGCTATACATATGCCTAAGTTCTGGTATTTTTGTTTTTAAATCCATGTTATCACTTTATATTAGCAGTGTATAGGTATATATTTAGAAGAGCATAAATGGAGTTGAAGCTAAGACATGTGTCAGCCTTGTTTCATTGTTGGGATTGTGTCACCATACTTATGTACTCTATTTCTACCTTAGTATTTGTGACCTTCTTAAGTCCTGGTGATAAATGTTTGCTAAATGTTCATGGAACCATTCATCTCATGAGCAGTGTCTTACACAACTTTAGCTCCCACAAAGTACCCAGCATAGTGCCTCACACTGAGTAGAATAATAGATTTATCAATGTAAGAAACATCCAAACTTGTAGAGAATTTTTATAAGAATTAATGTGAGTCAAACTGACAACAATTGCCAGGAAGCAAGATAGCTAATGATCTGTAGAAAGACAGTTTTGCAATTGCTTTTATGCATCTGAAATTAAGGAGGAAAGTTAAGGAAGATTAAATGAAGATGGAGGAAGGCCAGGTGGGGATTGGATTACAGGCTAGTTAATAAGATTATGTGCTCCTTAGAGGGTAGTTAGGACTTCCAAGAGGTCTGAAAAAGAGGATTACCCTATCATTTCAAATATATGTTAACAGAGATGCACAATGGACAATGTTCTTGTCTTATCTTTTTGATTTGCCTCTTAAATGACATTTGGCTAAGACAAGAACAATGGACAGGACTTGCTTAATATAAAAAGAAACCTTTTACTAAAAGTTATACACCAGCAGCATGACCACTCACCACCTGCTCAGTTAGGAATTTTTGATCGGATCACACTGTGAGGTTACTGTCACCGGACTTTTCAGTTTTATTACAGAACCCTTTTTTGTCCACCAATTCATAGAGTGTTTATTAGAGCTAGAAAGAGCCTTAGGAGATTGAAACTCATGGAGGGAAAGTGATGAGCCTAGGTTACATAGGAAGTTGATATACTAGTTTAGGAGCAGGTTTTCAAACTGAGACCTTCATACTTCTAAGTTAGCTGCAGTCACATTTGAATGAATAAACTAAGATATCCTGAATTTTGGACATCCTATATGGGTTGATAGTCTTATTTCAGAAATTCCTCTGATTTCTGATTTACTGCTGCAAATCACACTTTGGTATAATGGTCACAATCCAAGCCCCTGTGCTAGTCATTTCTTAGCATGTTACTACATATGTACTTTTCTTGATGTATAGGCAAAAGACAGTTGACGCTCTATTATAAACCTCCCCAGTCAGTCTCAAATACTTAACAACATAAACAAAATTATTCATAAAAATACACACTTTGCCCAGACTGTGTGGCTCAGTGGTTGAGCATCGACCTAGGAACCAGGAAGTCACAGTTCAATTCCTGATGCAGGCACACGCCTGGGTTGCAGGCTTGATCTGCAGTAGGGGGTGTGCAGGAGGCAGCCAATCAATGATTCTTCCTCATAATTGATGTTTCTATCTCTCTTTCTCACTTTGACTCTGAAATAAATTTAAAAAGTATAAAAAATACACACTTAACAGATCAACCAAAGGACTTGTATACATGCATATACTAGTAAGCATAACCAATGGACACAGACAATAGGGGGATAAGGGCCTGTGCTGGCTGGCTT
>NW_006295185.1:1916290-1923040 GCF_000327345.1 Myotis davidii | reverse complement strand
GTGGCTTTGTAATACATCTTGATATCTGGTATTGAGATCCCACCTACTTTGTTCTTTTTCAGGATTGCTGCAGCTATTCGGGGTCTTTTCTTATTCCAGATGAATTTTTGGAGAGTTCGTTCTAGATCTATGAAGTATGCCGTTAGTATTTTAATGGGAAGTGCGTTGAATTTATAGATTGCTTTGGGTAGTATGGACATTATAAAGAATTTTTAAAAATACACAATTTCATTTCATTTAAATAATAATCTTAGCAAACATTAATGACATATTTGTTTGGATCAATATAAGCAGATCTAAATGTAAACAAACAATGCAGTTAGTTTACTTCAGCCCATATGAAATAGTAAGTAAATATCATCCAATTGGCAGTAACACCCAAAATATGATATTGTGTTCAACCACGTTAGTTTCAATGATATGATTATACTGTGATTATGTTAGGCAAACGTCCAACTAGAAGAATAAAATTTTAATATTTAATGAAATGTTACTCCAAAGCCCAAATTAGCTAATTGTTTGGGCTCATTTTCCAATTCATGAAAAGTTTATTTTTTTAGATACAATAAAAATTAATTTTAATCATATATTTAACTTCAATTCTGATACCACCCCAGGTTGTGACTTTGAATTGGATTCTCCCCCTGCTTTTCTTAATTCCCTACCTAGTCCAACCTCATATTTTTCTTTTACCTGATCATATCTCACTGACTCCAAGAAAACTTCAAAGAGTGCATGAAAATATCTCACAAAGTCCAGTCCAAGCAAGAGCCCTCGATGTGCAATACCAGAGTACAGGAAGCAAATTCTTCAATTAAAACCCATGTATAATATAAACAAATTTCACTGTCTTCTATGTAATAGATATTGGATCCAGGGAATTCATCTTTATAAAGTATGTTTTTATTGATTTTAGAGAGAGAGGAAGGGAGAAGGAGAGAGAGAGAGAAACATCAATGAGAAACATCAGTATTTATCAGCTGCCTCCTGCACGCTCCCCACTAGGGACCGAGCCCAGAATCCGGGCATATGCCCTGATCAGGAATCAAACCAGGGACTTCTGGTGCATAGGTGGACGTTCAACCACTTAGCCACGCTGGCCAGGCCAAGGAATCCATCTTTCGAAGAAAACCATGTGACAAAATGTTCCTTTTAAGTTATTAAAATTTAAAAATGAACTTACAGATATTCATATACTGCTCTTAATGACATGGAAGGGTTACATAATAGACATTCATATGAAAAAATCATGGTATAAAACAGTATGTACAATGTAATTATATGTTTAGACCTAGATTTGGTAGATATATCTTAAATGTAGTACCCTTGATATGGTGTGATAAAAATGTCACTTTACTTCTGTGGTTTTCCTCCCCCAAAAATAAAAGCATCAGGTAAATCCCACTAAGGGACATTCTACAAATACCTGACCAGTACTCCTTAAAACTCTTAATGTCATCAAAAACAAAGAAAGTCGTCACAAACTGTCACAGCTAAAAGGACCATAAGGTCTACTCAGCCATAAAGAATGAAATAGTGCCATTTGCAACAACATGGATGGATCTTGAGAACATTATGCTAACTGAAATGTCAGTCAGAAAAGGCTAAGAAGTATATGATTTCACTCATATGTGGGATATAAAACTGAAACTCGCGAACACAAATAGCAGTGTGGTGATTGCCAGAGGGAAGGGGTGAAGAGAGAAAGTTGTCCTAATATAAGGTGACAGAAGATTTGACTTTGGATGGTGGGCACACGGTGCAGTATACAGATCTTGTAACATAGAAACCCACACCTGAAACCTATATGTTCATGTTGAGCAATGTCACCCCAATCAACTTAATGTATTTTTAAAAAATAAATGTAATGTGGTAACTAAATATAATGGATGGGATCTTGGAACAGAAAAAGGACATTAGGCAACTGGGCTACTGTAGCTCAGTGATTGAGCATTGACCCATAAACCAAGAGCTCCCTGGTTTGATTCCTAGTCAGGGCACATGCTCGAGTTGTGGGCTCAATCCCCAGTGGGGGGTGTGCAGGAGGCAGGCAATTGAGGTCTCTCTCATTGATGTTTGTATCTCTCTATCCCTCTCCCTTCCTCTCTTTCTAAAAAAAAATTGATAAAATTTTTTTTAAAAGAAAAAGAACATTAGGCAAAAACTAAGAAAATTTGAATAAAATTTGCACTCTATTAATAATAATGACTCAATATTGATTCATTAATTATAACAAGTGTACCATATTGATGTAAGATGTTAACAATAGGGAAATGGGTATGTGTTGTAAGGAAACTGTACAATCTTCACAGTTTTTCTGTAATTTAAATGTATTTTAAATAAAAGTTTATTTAAAATATATCTAACTGTGGTTACCTCTGGGTAGTAGAATTTTAAGTGAATTTTGTGTTCTTTCTTTTGAAGTACATAGTTTTCTACAATTAACATGTATTGCTTTAGTAATAAGAAAAAATAAAATTTATTTGTAAAAGTACATGAATTTCCATTTTATTCACCAAAATAGCATGAAAGAGATTAACCAAAAAACATATATTCATGTATGCATAGCCCATGGAAACAGACAATAATGTGGAAAAGGCCTGGGTGGGAGTGAGGGCTAGTTATAGGGTAGCGAAGGAATGGGAAATGGGGGACAGCTGTAATACTGACAACAATAAGAAATTAAAATTATATGTATAGATCAGATTTACTTACTGTGCACAGATAAGGTTTCTTTTTTATGTGGATTTGCAAGCCCTAAGTATCCACAGTCCCGTTTGGAAAATTTTACCTTAACCTTAGATGAATCTAAAATCCTGTTCATAGTACAGTCTTTCCTGATCACTCTGAAGTATGCTGAACTTTCCAGGCTATTTGAAAACTTTTGGAATCCCACTTTAACTTGTTGATACCTTTTCCTATGTCAGATGCATTCCCAATTGATGTAATTAATTTTTAGTTAATTAATTAGGGTTAGATAGAGGGAAGAGTAGGGTAAGAGGTGACTAATCTACATATAAATTATGAATAGTGGAACCAAGTTCACACCAAAAAGATCTTTTCCCAATCTTAATATGAAATGCTTATATTTTCTGACACACAAATATGTGCCAAAAAGATATACTTTTTCAAGCTAAATTCTCTTTATTTGCATATTTTTAATTTTAGTTTGTAAATTAACATAATAGATAGAGAGGGAGAAAATAAAGGGCTCCTTTCCAATAAGGTACCTGGCACATTGTACGAGATGAGTACAAGTTTCCTTCCTTTTGTTATTAGATCCATGGCTCTTGCATCTTTTACACCACTTACTTGCCATTGGATGTCATCTTAAATGTTCAAAAATTCATTCCCATCCTACCTCATGGTTTATAGAGCAAGGCTGGAGGGGCAAGGATGAAAAAGGGATGAACCTCATTCTAACCCATTAATTTTTTTTTTAGTACCTCTTAGGTGCTGGGGATACAGGCCTGGCACAGAGCAAAGTTCAATAAATATTTGTTGAGTTAATGAACAAGGTTCCTGCCAATGGAGACTTTACACATTAGTGGAGGAGACAAACACACAATTAAAATACAGTGTGGAAGTACAGTGTTGTATGGGATCACAGAGGTGGGACACCTAACCTTTTCTGAAGCACCCAGGAAGGCATTTTAAAAGAGAAGACATCTAAGCTAAACCCCAGGGGATAAAGAGGAGTTAAGTGGGAGAGGTGGTGAGTACAGGATAGGAGGAGTTGGAAAAGTGAAGAGTACAGAAGCAAAACTTCTCATGGTATACATAAGGAATAATTTAGATATATGGGGTGTTCCTGTAGAGCAGTGGTTCTCAACCTTCCTAATGCTGCGACCCTTTAATACAGTTCCTCATGTTGTGGTGACTCCCAATTTCATTGCTACAGATTGAACATAATTAAAGCATAGTGATTAATCACGAAAACAATATGTAATTATATATGTTTTCCGATGGTCTTAGGCGACTCCTGTAAAAGGGTCGTTCGACTCCCAAAGGAGTCGCAACCCACAGGTTGAGAACTGCTGCTGTAGAGGATTTATAAATGAAAAAAGTTTTAAAGTCAGTTTTGAACCAAATTAAGGAGATCTTAAAATGCCCAATTGAAGAATGTGTGTTTCATGGAAGCATGAAGCCATTATCACTTATTTTTCAGTAGGACACTGACTGACATGTACAAAGTAGTTTTTCAGAACAATATTCCAGGAATCTTGGGTTGACCTGGAAGAGACAGTACTAGAGGTGGAGAGAATAATGAGGCTCTTGCAGTGTGAGGTGATGAGAACCTTAACTAAGATAGTGAAAATCAGAAGAGGTAAAGGCAAATGGATGCAGGAAATGTTCAAGAAGTTGAATCATTAGGACTTCATGGCCTTATCAGTGTAAGGGAGAAATGGAGATGAGCCATAAAATAGATACTCATTAAGTACATGTGCTTCACCAGTTGATTTGACTTGCCATGGTTCTCAAACGTGATCTTGCATCAGAATCCCCTGGTGAGCTTATTACCACATAGATTGCTGCGCCCACCCATTGAGTTTCTGATTCAGTACGTCTGCGTTGGGATCTGAGACTTTGCATTTCTAACAAGTAATGCCACTGCTATGGTGATATCACTTTGAGAACCATTGGGTTATCTTATCATATCTTTTTCAGCATACCGGCCATTATGATAATGTTAGTCTTTTCAACAAATCGTACTGGAACAACTCGTTCGCCACAGGCAGAAGAATGAAATTAGACTTTTGACACACACTATATAAAAATTTACTCAAAATGGGTCAAAGACCTAATTGGAAGAGATAAAACTATAAAACTCTTAGAGGAAAACATAGGTTAAATCTTCATGACCTTGGATTTGGCAGAGAATTCTGGTATGATACCAGAAGTACAAGCAACCAAAGAAAATACAGATAAATTGAATTTAATCAAAATAAAAAACTTTTGCACTTCAAAAGAAACTATCAAAAGGGTAGATAATTTTGTTCATTAGATTCCACATTTCAGTGAAATCATATGATGCTTGTCTTTCTCTGATTGGCTCATTTCACTTGGCATAATGCTCTCCAGGTCCATCCATCCTGTCACAAAGGGTAAGTTCTTTTTATGGCTGAGTAGTATTCCATTGTGTAAATGTACCATGGCTTTTTTATCCATTCATTTACTTATGGACACTTGGGTTGTTTCCAAATTTTGGTGAATAAGAAAATAGAGACAGTCTCATAAATAGAAATAAAGCTGAACGCTGTATAGGTTAGGGGGCTGTGCTGTGGGGGTAGAGGGATTGAGCAAAAAAGAGAAAAAAATAAAAATAACTCATGGAAGTGGAAAACAGTGTGGTGATTTCCAGAGGGAGGAGGGGCAAGGGAAGGTGGGGGAGGGGATAGGGAGGATGAATGGTGATGGAAGGAGGCTTCACTTGGGGTGGTGAACACACAACACAGTGTGTAGATGATGTATTGTGAAATTCTGCAACTGAAACCTGTATAATTTTGTTAACCCGTGTCACCCCAATAAAGTCAATAAAAAGGAAAAATAAAGAAAGTAGAAAGATAACTTATAGAATAAGATATCATATTTGCAAATCATATGTCTGTGAAGAAACCTGTATCTGGAATATATAAAGAACTACTAACAACTCAATAATAAAAAGACCAATAATGCAATTTGAAAATGAAAAAAAGTATCTCAATAAACATTTCTACAAAGAAGATATACAAATGACCGATAAGCACATGGAAAGATGCTCAACATCATTAGCCACCAGGGAAACACAAATCAAAGTGACAAGATACCATATCATGCCTACTAGGATGGCTGGAATAAAAATGTCAGACAGTGCCGTAGCCGGTTTGGCTCACTGGATAGAGCGTCGGCCTGGGGACTGAAGAGTCCAGGTTTTGATTCCGGTCAAGGGCATGTACCTTGGTTGCAGGCACATCCCCAGTAGGGGTTGTGCAGGAGGCAGCTGATCGATGCTTCTCTCTCATCGATGTTTCTAACTCTCTATCCCCCTCCCTTCCTCTCTGTAAAAAATCAATAAAATATATATTTTTTAAAATGTCAGACAGTGACAAATGTTGGAGGGGATGAGGAGAAACTAGAACACTTATGCACTGCTCATGAGAATGTAAAATGGCACAGACACTTGGAAAAGAGTCTAGTAGTTTTTTAAATAGTTACATCTAGAGTGATCATATGACACAACAATTCTACTCCTATATACACTCAAGAGAAATGAAAATGAAAATATATGTCCACACAAAAACATGAACACAAATGTTTATAGCAGCATTATTTATAATACCAAAAAGGTGGAAATGTGGAAATAATCCAAATGTCCATTAATTTATGAATGGATAAACAAAATGTAGTATGTCAACACAAGAATATTATTTGGCCTATCAAACTGTATTACAAAGCCACTGTTCTTAAAACAGCTTGGTACTGGCACAAGAACAGACATATAGATCAATGGAATAGAATAGAGACCCCAGAAATCGACCCAAACCACTATGCCCAATTAATATTCGACAAAGGAGGTAAGAGCATACAATGGAGTCAAGGCAGTCTCTTCAATAAATGGTGTTGGGAAATTTGGTCAGACACATGCAAAAAAATGAAACTAGACCACCAGCTTACACCATACACAGAAATAAACTCAAAATGGATAAAGGACTTAAATGTAAGACGGGAAACCATAAAGATACTAGAGGAATCCACAGGCAGCAAAAATCT
>NW_006295185.1:1915034-1915520 GCF_000327345.1 Myotis davidii | reverse complement strand
CAATCCCCAGAAGGGAAGTAGGGGAGGGCGGGGGTAAGGGGAAGATATCAACCGAAGGACTTGTATGCATGTATATAAGCCAAACCAATGGACATGGACAACAGGGGGATGGGAGCATGAGTGTGTGTGGGGGGGAGGTTGGGGGTTAATGGGGGGGATGAGGACACATTTGTAATACCTTAACTAATAAAAAAAAAGAATATTATTTGGCCATGAAAAGGAAAGAAGTACTGATATAAATGTCACCACATGAATGAGCCTTGAAAAGATTATGTTAAGTGAAAAAAGCCAGTCACAAACGACCACTTATTATATGAGTCTATTTATATGAAATGCCCAGAATAGGCAAATCTATAGAGACATAAAGCAGATTAGTGATTGCCTAGGGATGGGGAAAATAGGGGGATAGTAGGGCACAGCTAAAGGGTTTCTTTTTGAGGTGATAAAAATGTTCTAAATTCGACTACGGCAATAGCTATACAACTC
>NW_006295185.1:1901892-1913380 GCF_000327345.1 Myotis davidii | reverse complement strand
GTTGTGGGGCTGCCCCTCCCCAAACTGCAACAAATACCTGGAAGCTTACCATAACATCTTACCTAATAATAGACAAACATGTAAATTGACCATACCTTCGCTATGCTAACCAGCCAATCAGGAGAGTATGCAAGTTAACCCAACAAAGATGGCGGTTAATTTGCATATGTAGGGGCGAAGCAGCAGGGCGAAGACCGGAGGCGGCACGAAGGCCTGGGTCCGGGTGCCGGAGGAAAACCAGTGCCAGCAGCCAGGGGAAGGGAAAGCCTATTGCATGAATCTCTTCATGCAACAGGCCTCTAGTCTATATATATAAAAAGCCAGAGACCAGAATGCCGGAATGACCGGTTGCTATCATGCCCACTGCAGACAGCGAACCGGCCTGATCAGGGGATGGGGCTGACTCGCCAACCTCCCATGGCCCCTCCCCCCAACCAGCCCTGCCCGTGTTCGCCTCCCCCACCCCAATAGGGGTTAATTTCATGACAAAACAAAGGTCCATGTCCTTCCAGAGCTTGCATTCAGTTGTAAGACAAAGACACAAAATTATGTACATGATAGATTATTAAATAATCAAAATGTAGAATTTCCTAAAGTGTTACCTATTGTTAAAAAGAAAAAGGAGGATTCGCAGCCCCTCCCCCCAGCCAGCTCCACCCCCAATCCCCCCCCCCAAACCAATCTGGGGTGGGGCTGGCTGGTCAACCTCCCATGGCTCCTCCCATGGCCACTGACCCCCAATTGGACCCCCCCACCCCATTTGGGGGCGGGGCCAACTGGCTAACCACCCGCAGTCCCTCCCCACAGCTGGCCTTGCCCTGATCAGGCCCTGATTGGGGTGGGCCAGCTGGCCAACCTCCCACCATCTCCTCCTCCCGACAGGCCTGGCCCCAATCTGCTCCTATAGGGGCCAGGCCAGCCAGACCCCACCTGCGCATGAATTCGTGCACTGGGCTTCTAGTAGTAAATAACATTGAATTGTACACTTTAAATGGGTGATGTGAATTATATCTCAATAAATCTTTTCTGAAAATAATGCTGACAAGAAATCCATAGGAAAAAATAGGAAGTGAAAAGCCTTCTGGGCAGAAGTAATAACATAAAAAGAGACACATGGGAAAGAAATATCATATTTATAGACTAGCGTAAGCAGTTTAATCAATTCATCACTTTTTAACAGTATATTGCTGGCACTGTTCTAGGCACTGGGATATGCAGTGAACAAAACTGACAATAACCTCTGTCCTCATAGGGAAATATATTAAATAAAATTCCCAGTTAAAGCATATAGTGTATTAGAAGGGGACAAGTGCTATCGAGAACAAAAAAAATGAAACAAGTAAGAGGGATCAAAGGCACTGTATTAAGGGGATGCAATTATATTTATTTTTAAATTGATTTTTTACAGAGAGGAAGAGAGAGGGATAGAGAGTTAGAAACATCGATCAGCTGCCTCTTACACACCTCCCACTGGGGATGTGCCCGCAACCAAGGTACATGCCCTTGGCCAGAATGAAACCCAGGACCTTTCAGTCCACAGGCTGACGCTCTATTCACTGAGCCAAACCAGTTAGGGCAAGGGATGCAATTTTATATTGAGTAGTCTCACTACAGGAGTACAAGACCTAAGGAAAGGAAGGAAGCAATGTGCATGTGAGTAAAGAACTTTCCAGACAGATGGCACAGTAAGGGTGTAGGCTGGTCTCATCTTGGAGGAGCCAGATCATGTAGGGCCTTCTAGACAAATTTTTTTACAAGTTGAAATAGAAGTGTTGTAGCCTTTAATAATTTTTAAAATGCAGATAGAACTTTTTTTAAAGGTTCCTGGACTGGACTCTTGCTTCCCAACGTACATCTCCCTCTCAGCAGCCAGAGCCCCCGCGCCACCATTTTTTAAAAAAATGTGTATAAAATTTGATCTTCCATCAAGCTCTTGTTTTGTTTATATAAGTAGATGGGACAACTACAGACCCAGACAAGATGGAGCTCTGCTCAACTTTGGGACAGAAGGACTACAGTTGTCAGTAACAGAGATTACTTCCAATTAAAGATATTTTGTATCATATCATTTTATGTCTATTTACACAGCAAGGTCCAGACCTAAAACCACAAGGTAAGAGAATACTATTTCTCATATATTTGGAGTTAACTCTGACAAGCTATTGGTTATAATTTAAATGTATGCACAGGTTTTTTAAAGTAGTATTTAATACACAGGGGTTCCCTATTTGATATTTACACTTTTAAAAAGCTTCTCTAGGATTTAACCATAGTCCTTCTACAACTGTAAGGACTTTGACTTTACTTTGAGCAAATCACTGGAGGGTTCTGTGGCTATAAAAGGATTACCCTGGCTACTGTGTTGAAAAGACACTAAATAAGGAGTATCGCGGCAGTAAGCAAGAGCAGTTGGGATATTATAGCTATAGTCCAAGAAAGTGAAAATGGTTGCTTGAACCAGATTCATTGCAGTGGAGGTGCTAAGAAGTGATCAAATTTTGGATACACAGTTGACCCTTTAGCAACATGGAAGTTAGGGGGAGCCAACACTCGGACAGTTGAAAAGCAAGCATAAGTTTTGCCTCCCCCTAAATTTTTGTTGTCCCTCAGTATCTATTGGAGATTGGTTTCAGGACCACTCCTCAGATTCCCAAATCCGCATATGTTCAAGTCCCCTATGTAAATTGGCATAGATCAATGCATACAGCTGGCCTTTAGCATCCACGGGCTCCACACCAAAGATTGAGAGCAGCACAGGTATTTATTGAAAAAAGAGAAAAACCCCTGCATATAAGTAGACCCATACAGTTCAAATCCAAGCGTCAACTGAATTATGAAGGTAGACCTTCTGTTTCTCCACATGGATCAGATGGGGCATGAGAGAAACAGAAGACTCATGGATAACTGCAAGGGTTTGGCCTGAGCCATGTGAAAGCTGGAATTGCCATTTATTGAGATTTTTAAGACTGCAACAGAAGCAGGCATAGGATGAGACAGATGTAAGAAATATTAAGGAGGTAAATTTGGCAGGACTTGGTAGTTGTTTGGTTATGGGGAGCTAGGATGAAGGAAGAGGTGAGGATAACATCCAAAGTTCTGCTTTCTGTAAACGGTGGATGGTGGTACCATTTACTGTGATAGAAATCACAAGAAGGGGGTAAAGTTCTGGAGATTAAAAGAAAAAGCAATGATACGCTAAATATAGAAAATAGTAAGTTAGGACCAGTCAACTCCTTAGGCTCTCAAAGTGATCCTTTAAAGTAATTTTGTTTATCTTGTCCACATGGGAAGACCATTCACTGAGTTGATTAACACAAGTGCTGTGATCAGCTTCAAAATTAGATTTCTCTGTGTAAAATAATTTTGCATGTAGACTTTTAGGAACTGGTTCACTACAGTGGACTCACTCCTCCACCCGCACCTGCAAACTGCTAATCCCTTAGCTTTCTGGGTGACACAAAATTGAATTCTAGACCATTCAAAGCTGAAGGTCAAACCAAGACAATTTCTTGAGCCATGGTGATCTCCTTAAAGAGTCCACTTTGAGCAGCAACAATAGTCTCTCTCCCACTGACATTGTCACAGCAACAAGAAAGTGCGTTGTCTTCTTCACATTAAAATCCAGAAAATATATTTTATTTTTATTGCTATAAAAACTTTGAAAATAAAGGAAGAGCAGAGGTAGATGATTCTAATTTAATATTTTGCTGACACCTAGTGCCAGAACTCTGCATATTCAGCTAGCTGCTCCAAATTAAAAACAAAAGGATTTATACACTGCCATGAGTTTGAAACAGACAACAGTTTATTATAGCAAACAACAATATCGATCTTTCCATTAATTTTCACACCATCTCACATTTATATATCAGCCTTTTTAAAGCATTCAGACCATAGTCCTTTTAAAGTACTAAGAATTCAATTTTAATGCGTATATATATAATCTTCTTCATCCATTCATCTGTTTCCACATCTTGGGTTTTGTGAATAATGCTGCAGTAAAGATGGGAGTGCAGATATCTTTTTAGAATAGTGATTCCATTTCCTTTGGGTATATACCCAGAAGTTAGATTGCTGAATTAGGTGGTAGTTCTATTTTTAATTTCCTGAGGAACCTCCATACTGTTTTCCCCATAGTGGCTATAACAACTCACATTCCCACCAACAGTGCACAAAGGTTCCCTTTTCTCCACAACCTCAGCCACATTTATTTCTTGTCTTTTTGACAGTAGCCAAAGAATGACTCCTTACAGTATGCAATGATTTTGAGGAAACAGGCATTATTTGCACACATATACAGTGGGGCCTTGACTTACAAGTGTCCCGACTAACGAGTTTTTCGAGATACTAGCCATCTCTTGGCCGATGTTTTGCTTTGAGTTGCGAGCTAAAATTCAGGTTATGAGCCAGCTTCAGATACCCCACTGCTAGTTGGCGCAGCGAACGTCACAGTGAACGCCACGACATCAGCCCAGCATCATGTGTCTCACTCGTTCACTTTATGATTTGACATAGGAGTAATTTGAGTTATGAGCTCCATCACGGAACGAATTACACTCGTAAGTCAAGGGCCCACAGGGTTTGAACTATTGTGTGGTAACTAAATCACATAGGCAGTAGAAGCATCTAAGAGATTTGAGTTTGGAAATGTTATAGCTACAGAAGCAAAGCAAAAAATTAAAATGTAAGGTTTGTAAAATTGAGTGTACCAGTTCTCTACTTTTAATCTGCCTCTGCTAGCTGTGTAATCTTAGACAAGTTGTTTAACCTCCCAGAGTCTCAGTTTCCTGATATCTACACTAGGGATGGTGACAATAGTACTTGCTATGGGGTCGCTGTGAAAATTAAAGTGTATCATACGATTCCAGACACATAGCAAGTGCCCAATAAGTAATAGCTGCTATTTGCAAAATGGTATTAAAAAATAATTAGGCTTACCCTCTGCCTCCTCCTCCCTTGGAGTTTAATATGGTCCCTGTATCAAGAGAAGGAGATTCTCTGTGGTAAATCCTCCAGGATATTTTAGAAGGTAATTGTGACAACCTCAGCATCAGTAGCAGGTCCCACAGACCCAAGGTCGATGGCTCCTGGCAGGAGATGGAGGCATGTTTTCAGAGGGAGTATGAAATCAGTAGGAACAACCAGCTTTACTCAAGGTTAGAGAAACAGGAGAATAAAGCTCACATTCTTTAACATTGCCTTAACACCCACTCACTGTTCTACAGTCCAAAGGAAAAAAATTGCTTTCTGAGGAACAAGGACGTAATACAATGTAGACTCTAGGGTTAGACTGACCTGAGTTGGAATTCAAGCTCTGCCACTGACAAACTGTGTGACATTGTATATGTCATTTAACTTCTTGGAGTCTTAATCCCATCGTTGCAAACTTGGGAATAATAATAGCACTAAAGTCTAAGGTTATTGCAAGAATACAGTGAAATGATGAGTATAAATCACTTTGCAAATTCCTGGCATATAGTCTGTACTAATAAATAATTATCATTATGCCATTAAATCATTCAACTTGCCATATCAAATACGGACTTGATATTTGAACTAGCCTGATAATTTCAATCTGAAATAATCCATGTCTTTAGCTTTCTAAAGTTCAAAACTGATAATAATCACCATTTGTTATATACCTACCATATTCCAGGCATTTAGGTACTTTCTCTTACTTAATCTTCAAAACATCTAAATAAGGTAGATATTATTTTTCCCTTTACACATGAGGAACAAGAGGCTCAGAGAAGGTTAAGTAACTTGCCCAGGTTATGCAAGCAGCACAGCCAATATTCGAACCTGGGTTTGGATGCCAAATCTACTTTTGCTCAGTAAAGTAGTGTCCCACCTTTGTAAAACCACCTTCTCTGACTTCCCACAGCCTTCAGGGGAAAGGTGAAGCCCCTCAGTTTACTACTCCAGGCTTTTCTTTACCTGGTTCTAATCTAGCCTCTACTAACCCCTCTGGCCTCCTCGCCTACAGCTCAGTCACCTCTTCCAAAAAACCTTCTCTGGTGCCCTTCCTGAGTCTCCCAGAGCACCCTTGCCATATTTCTATCATGAAACTGGCCACACTGTAATGTAAATATTGATTTAATTGTCTGTGTTCCTCAAAAGGCCATGAACTTCTTAGGGCACTGTGTCTCATCCATCTTTCCATTACCACTATCTAGCAAAGTGCTAGTGGCCTAGAGTAGAAAGTCAGTCAATGGGTATTGAATGAATGATTGAGCGAGTTGACAAATTAATGAATATTAAGCAGGGAAGATCCAAATATAAAGCCCTACCACTTTTTATAACAGTGGTGCTTATAGTGGGGTCCCTGGACCAACAGCAGTGTTATCTGGGAACTTAGAAATGTAAATTATTGGCCCTGCCCCAGAATCAGGAATTCTGGGGGGCAGGGCCTAGCCATCTGTATTTTAACAACATTTCCAGGTGATTCAGATGCACGTAAATTAAGAGTATGGTTATACAACAGATTAAAATTGGCAATAAACATGCAGAAATAACAAAATATAGTTATTAATACTAATCCCTTACATTTAGTGGTACTTAATAGATTATAAAATGCTTTCCTATCTACTATCTTCGAAATTACAGATGAAATGGAGAGAGAAAATGATTAAGGAGTTCAGACCTATTTTAGATACACTCTATTTAGTAGCGCACTGAGTTCCAAAGAACTAACTCTTTCAGCTGACACATCTGGAAAATAAGAGTCTTGTGTCTCTATAGCAGTGATGGCGAACCTTTTGAGCTCCACGTGTCAGCATTTTGAAAAACCCTAACTTAACTCTGGTGCCGTGTCACATATAGAAATTTTTTGATATTTGCAACCATAGTAAAACAAAGACTTATATTTTTGATATTTATTTATATATTTAAATGCCATTTAACAAAGAAAAATCAACCAAAAAAAAAAAGAGTTTGCGTGTCACCTCTGACACGCGTGTCATAGGTTCGCCATCACTGCTCTATAGGAATGTTTTCTTGACCAGGTTTGGGTAGCAGTGGCCTCTGTGGTAAGCAGACCTTGCCATGAAATCCCTTTGGTTGAATGAATGTGAATGAATGCTAATTGGAGTTGTAGGAAAGCTAAAGCTATGGGGAAGAAGGCATACTCAGGCTATAAGTATTTTTAATACTTTGTGCAGGCATGACGTCTCTGTAAGTGAAAGCTGCAGCTTGCAAAACTATATGATCCCATTCTCATTTAAAAAACATATTTTCACTCTCAGTAAAATTTTGTGAAAGGCACTAAAATATAACGGTGATTTTCTTTGGTTAGTGGGATCACACCTTACTTTTTTTTTTGCAAAGAACAATTTTTATAATGACAAAAAGATAAAAAAGATATAAAAATTGGTTCTGTGTACCTGGGGAGACCTACATACAGAACCAACAGCTGGTGTAGCTGGAGGAGGGATTTGAATGGGACGATTGGGATCTTAGAGGCTGGAAGGAGCTGGAAAGAATTCAGGACAATCGCTAACAAGGGGCCTCCTCAAGCACTGAAATAAGAAGAGGAGATGTCCTGCTAGTTTTCTGCTAACTTGAAGGCAACTTCAAGCAAAAGAGAAGGAAAGCCCTGGGACATGGAAAGAACAGGGCTCCCCGCCCTCCCTCCCCCAGGACTGTGAAAGGTGACAGGGCTCACTTGGAGGGTGAAAGGGCGGGAAAATTATCCAGAACATTTAATGGCTCCAGGGCTCACAACTGAAGGACGTCTAAACTGGAAAGGAGGGATAAAAGAAGTGAACAACTGGTGCCTGAAGCAAAACGTTTAGCACTTTAAACTTGCACAAAGCTAATTGCCTAAAACAAGAATTATGTGCCTGAAAAGTCTGTGTTCTGAATATAGTTTTGTACCCTAAGATTTTTTTCACGCTAGGGTAAAAATTGTCTGAGTTCTTGAAAATGATTGTCCAAGCAATAGTTACTTTGGAGTGGAGGTTGATACAGAATTAAAGCAAAAGTTCTGAATCTCAAGGGCATACTCTCTGGAGAGGTTACCCTCCCCCTATTTTGGAGCCTTGTGAGTGGAAAGTTATTATTTGAGCAGTTACATTTATTAAGCAGAGAGTGTTTGGAAGGCTAAGCGCTTATCCTTCACAGAGGCCCTATAAGCTAAATACAGCTATTATACTCAACTTTACAATCAGAGAATGGAAATCTAGCTGGCAAAGGGCAATGTTAAGATTATCGGGCTCTGAAGCCCAAATTCTTCTATAACACTACCCTGCATTTGTTCGTCTTGAAAATGTCCTAAAGCAAGTAATGATAGTTCTAAAATACTAAAATTAATAATGCCTAGGGTGAGGTTATAAAGAAACCGTCATACTCTGTTTTTAGAGATGTAAATTAGTTTGACCTTGCTGAAGGACAATTTGGCAATATTTACCAGAAGAATTTGGAATGCAAGTACAGTGGGGCCTTGACTTACGAGTGTCCCGACTAACGAGTTTTTTGAAACACCAGCTGTCTCTCGGTTGATTTTTTGTATTGAGTTGATAGAGTAATTTGAGTTCACAAGCTCCTTAATGAGCTCCTTAACGAGCTCGGTCTCGGAACGAATTAAACTCGTAAGTCAAGGCCCCACTGAATCAGTTTTATCAGTTATTGCAGTACTGGAAATTCACCTGAAGTATTAGCTGGCAAGATATAGGTGTGTGGAAGATATTCAGTAAAAAGAACTAGGAGCAATCAGTATCCTTAATAGGGAACTGGTTAACTAAATCATGGTTCTGCCATTAACAATACATGAGATAGATCTATATGTTCTGAAATGGAAAAATCACCAAGATACAGTAAGTGTTTAAAAAGCATGGTACAGAATGCTGTATATAGTGAGATTACTTTTGTAGTAATTTAAAAACTACATATAGAAATTGGTTTGATAGATATACTAGCATATAAATGTTTATTCCCTGAAAGGAAATACAAGAAGCTTTTTAACAATAAATACCCTTGGAAAGATTAACTGATTTGTTTTATTATTTTTGTGTCATTTGGAGATATTTGTTTTTTTTAAAAAAATTGTCAGCCCAGGACATGCTTAGAGAAAGGAAAGGAGGAAAGGGGAAGAGAGGGAGGGAGGGAGGGAGAAAGAGAGAGAGAGAGAGAGAGAGAGAGAAGAGAAGAGAAGAGAAGAGAAGAGAAGAGAAGAGAAGAGAAGAGAGAGAAAGAAAGAGAGAGAAAGAAAGTTATCAGTATCTTGTTTTTCAGCCTTATAATATATATCTTGGCCATTTTTTCATATTGGCACTTCTCTTGTTTAATAGCTGCATGGTATCCCAATTTGTGAATGTACACACACACATACACACACACACACTACTTTTGACCATCTATTGGAGGACATTTAAATGATTTCCAGTTGTTTGCTTTCCTAGATGCTGCTGTAATGAATCCCCCTCTTAAGAAAGTTTAGAACAGTGGTTCTCAACCTTGGCTGCACATTAGAATCACCTGGGAATCTTTTCAAAATCCTGATTTCTGGGTCTCATCCTCCGGAAATTCTGTGTGTTTTTTTTTTTGTTGTTGTTATGGGTTGAGGCCACAACATTAGTGACAAAGACAGAATTTCCGGAGGATGGGGCCCAGAAATCAGGATTTTAAAAAGATTCCCAGGTGATTCTAATGTGCAGCCAAGGTTGAAAACCACTGGTTTAGAAGGATCTTCAGACTGAGCATGACATTTATCAACCCTGTAGTTGCTGAGAGCAACCCAGTGGGACTCTGTCCTGAGGGGAGGAGTATGTTTTACTGCGTGGAGAAACAAAGAACTCTCTCCAAAACACTTTGACCAACACAATCAGAGCTATTAGAGCTGCCAACAGGTGGGATGACCTCAAAAAGAAGAGCAGCACGCGTGTCCTGGCAGTTGAGTAACAGTGCAGAAAGTTGCCAGACCGCTCAACACTGATTGCTAGATCAGAAGAGGAATTTCTAGACTCGGTTACAAGCAGGGATGGTGTAGCACTGTGGATTCCACCAGACAGTCTGGAGACAGCTAGACAAGGAGATGAGCAGCAGAGCTCCAAATCAGGCAACAGCACATGTGGAAGGAGCAGTGACCTATGGGGAAACCCGTAACTCATAGACCAAACCTCTTCCAGCAGAGGGCAGTGTCTCAGATATCAGGCGAGACCCGGACCATCTGGAGCCAGAGCTGAGGACTTCACTGGACTGATTGCACCAGCCCTAGGCCGAAGAGAAATTGAACTAAACTGTCCTTTGGATACTGTAAGTGACTTTGGGGAATACTTAGGGAGAGACACAGTAGGACTTCTTTACACTACTGTGATTTGCCTGTTTTCTATTATCTAACAATTTGAGTTTGGTAATATTTTTATACATTCTGGCCATTAGAGCTTGCAGGCAAGGAGTTTGAAGTCAATTTAACTGGTCTGGCCATTGAGTCTCACAGGTTTCTGGGTGCGTGCCTGAATCAAAGAGGGAGTGACATTCCTAAAATATAACCTAGCTTTCTGGGCCTGTGGATCTGACACAAAGTTTACAAATAGAAAGTTGGCAGAGGGAAAGATATGTAAGAAGTACCAATTTTATCTAAAAATAGAAAGTTAGTGTTTAACACCAGAGTCCTTCCCTTTGGAATTTCAATGACTATGAAGGATGGCCGTTAAAAACTTTGAGGAAAAGCCAGCTTATAAATTGCTGTACATGCAGATAATGAAAGAATAAAAGAGGTTAATCTGCTGGAATAAACAATTTCCAATCAAATCTTCCCTGAATATTGTTTACCTTTCCTGCTGGGTAGCTTTGTTGGAATCAAAGGGAGGCAAAGCTGAGTTGGAGCACCTGTGAAGTCTATTTGCAATCCTTTTGTTTTCTGAACCTGGTGACAAGAAAGGAGTGACTTTTGGCATTTGCTGGTAGAGTCAAGGCAGATTTGTCAGAGGATAAAAGTACTGTATATTTAATTATTTGTCAGGCACCGCTAAGTAAAACACAAAACATAGGAAATCAGAGCAATAGTGAAGTCTGGAGGTAATCTGCATGCATTTCTTAGAAAAAACTATCATTTGAAAAAAATACCAGCAAAGAGAATAAACTTTCTTGGCCGTTTTATGTTCCTCGCAACTTCTAGTCCAGGGATGTTTGGCGTTCTCCGGTCGTTAGATAATTATTGGCCGTCCTGCACGGGCCAACGAGCTCATGAAGTACTCAGGCGGAGCTGAGGGCAGCTGAGACAAGGAGGGGCTTCAATGGCTTTGGGGTGGGACTGTCAGCAGCAGCAGAATCAGCAGCAGCTGCGGGCTGGCGCGGAAAGGAAGGGCGCTGGAGGTCCTCCGAGAGGCCCTTTGCCAAGGCCACAGCCCCGACCAGAAACAGTCCCCCAGCCTTCTAGCTCAGCAGGGCGCGGCCCGAGCTCAAGGGCCTCGCTCCGAAGAGGTGGGACTTTCCCCACCGGAAGTGATCCGGTCCAGTCTCGGGGAACTGGGGCACCTCAAGCTAGTGT
>NW_006295185.1:1879750-1901255 GCF_000327345.1 Myotis davidii | reverse complement strand
ACTTCGCTCTCTCCCCTCCCCCCGCCTTTAACTTCCTCTTCTTTCCCCGTCGGGCCCTCCGCTTCTCTGCACTCTCCTCCCCAGTTCGCAGATTTCCGCCCACCTTCCGCCTCCCAAGCCGCACCGCAGCTAGCGGGGCGTTATTTTTCCTCCCTCGTGCAGGAGTGGGTGAAGGGGAGACTCATGAGGGAATACAAGGTGGTGGTGTTAGGGAGCGGAGGGGTTGGCAAATCTGCCCTGACTGTGCAGTTTGTCACTGGGACTTTCATTGAGAAATATGACCCCACCATTGAAGATTTCTACCGCAAAGAGATCGAAGTGGACTCTTCCCCGTCCGTGCTGGAAATTCTGGACACCGCAGGAACTGAGCAGTTTGCCTCCATGAGAGATCTCTACATCAAAAATGGTCAAGGTTTCATCCTGGTTTATAGTCTCGTTAATCAACAGTCTTTTCAGGTAACCAAACCAAGTCTTGTAATTTGTTAAAAGGGGGTGTGGTAATCCTACTTTTACTTCTGGTTTGCTTGAGCCGTGCGTTAATGACTATGTTTTGCTTTTGAAAGTTAGACATGGCGCATTTTTGAGGTTACCCCTGGCATGAAAAAGTATTGGGTTGTTTCTATAGAGAGTAGTAAAATAACAACTGTCAACAAATATTTTAAACTTTTTTTTTTAAGCCAAAGAAAAGTGAAAAAGAAATAGGTCATGCCGCGTATATTTAGTTTGGAATATAACTTTCTGAAGTTGCTTGTTCAATTCAACAAGTATTGATTAATATACTCAACAAAACATTGACAAATAATCTCGGGTAAATACAACATTATGGAAGGAAAATTATTTGGAGCCTAATATCTGTTGCATATATAATTGCTTTGTGGTTGTTTTCCCCCACCCCTTCTCTGTGCTCACCCAAGTTTCTCAACCAGATTCATAAATCTTAGTGCTGCAAGACGAACTTGAGAACTGCCTTCTAGGCATTTTACTTACTTGGGGCATGTGAAGGAAAAGTTACTAATTAAAAATGTAGAATGCCCCTCCTTTTCTCCAGTTATCCAAATTGTTTCTGATAACACTGACTATCAAAAGTACGGGGATCTGAGAACATTGAACAAATGCAGATTTATAATCCTGGCTGGGTGGCCAAACTGGAGATGGTCCAGTTTCCTCGGAAAATCTGTCCTGTCCTCCATTAAGAGACAGGCTGAAGGTTTAACATTATTTTAAGAGATGCAATAAATGTTGCTATTTATTCCTTGAAAATACCTCATATTGACCCATTATATTGACCTCCATTGATTTAGGAAATGGATATTTTTCTACATTTAAAGGTATTCAGTTAATGCTGCTTACTTAAGAGACATTAAGTACTTTAAGTCAAGGCAATGTGCTAATTCCACTTTTCTTAGTATTTTAAAGTACTATAGTGAACTTTTTCAGTAACCAGATATAGCACTGCAGGATTTTTTTCTTTTAAAGATAATTCCAGGCGAATGAATAAAAGTTATATTGACCAAACTCAAGTCCATCTTATGTAGGCTTAAATTCCAAAGCAAGAATATCATAACAGCGTTTTCCCCCCAAAAGTAGTAAAGGTGCTATTTGGCTGGCATTTTCTTTCTGAAGGATCTTGGGAAATTTGTTATTCTTTTAGCTGACTCTCTTGAGGCTGGAAGTTTTTGGAAGGGTTTTTCATAGGATTTCAATTATATCTACTTCTGTTATAGCCATAAATACGGAGTGAAAATTCTGCAATTATTTCAACAGAGCCTTAAACTCTTTTAAACTTAAATGCCATAAGTTTGGATTCTCAGCTGAACTTGGGTTTCTATGAAGAGGCAGGGAAAAAGAAACTTAACCATTGAATTGATACATGATCATATAAAATTGTTGCAAATATCACATAACTATGTTTTTTGTTAATTTTCACAGCCCCCTCTTTTTTCTTCATCCTACCTGTGAATATTCTGTTTACTGTAACTAAATTAATCACATATTTATATTTAAGTTAAAACTTTTAAGTTATGAAAAATCAAAAAAGTATAATGTTAGTATAAAATCTATGATATTGTCTTTAATCAATACCTCCTTCCCCCAAGTTGATGCTACTGGAGAATTGCTAAGGCTCTTATCTTTCGTGATTAGTTGTAACTACTTACAAAAAATAATACACTTGGGGTAAAATTCAAGTTGTAAATCCGAATGTAGGCAAAGAAAAGTATGACTTTTTCCCACCCAGATTCTCACCTGCCTGTCCATCCCAGGAGCTGCTCATTGTTACAATAGTTTCCACTATATTTAACATATTTTAAGGTATTTAATTTTACTGAGATAAAAATATACCATTAAATTTAAAATGAAACATATAAGTGCAGGAATCTATTTTTAACTTTGTTCTAGGCATGACACAGTGTTTTTGTTTTCACCTTAAACACTTTTCTCTCAAGTGCTCTTACTAAATGGCTAGGAATGCATAGATGCTATAATCCTGTGCTAGGATATCAAGTGTTAGGAGGAGTGATGACAAGCTCTCAGGTTTAAGGAGATGGGCAAACACCTTTATATATGAATGGATTCATCATATTTGGGAACTTACTCTTTAAATCAGTAGACTGTGGGAAAGAAGTGATTAAATGAATCCTAAAGTTAGTGTGCAACCTACATTTTATATTCTTAACGGAAATCCAGCAGGTAGAGTCTGTGGAAATAATCTAGTGCCAACTTGAATGGAGAAAATGACATTTTCTCTATTTGGGTGTGTGGTTTTATTTTGGATTCAGCTTTCTTTACTCACCGAGGTGTGAGCTCTTCTTAGATTGCAATACTTCTGTTATGGTTATGCAAACAGCATAATTTTTTTTCTTTCTTTTTGTGATTGTTTGAATAGGATATCAAGCCAATGAGAGATCAGATTGTCAGAGTGAAGAGATATGAAAAAGTCCCACTAATCCTAGTAGGAAATAAAGTGGATCTGGAACCAGAAAGAGAGGTTATGTCTTCAGAAGGCAGAGCTCTGGCTCAAGAATGGGGCTGTCCTTTCATGGAGACATCGGCAAAAAGTAAATCAATGGTGGATGACCTTTTTGCTGAGATCGTCAGGCAAATGAACTATTCATCCCTGCCCGAGAAGCAAGATCAGTGTTGTACAACTTGTGTTGTCCAGTAAAAAAGATAACCTCAATCATGGCCATACCGAGCAGGTTAGTCGTTGATGGAATCTTATGAACCAGAGAGTGTTTTGTTTTTGATCATATATAGCAAAGCCGGTTAATATTAAAACACATTGTGCTACCTTAAATTTCTTTATTTTTAAAGTAACATTTCCCTTTGCACAAAATAGTCAACATTCAATGCCAAATGCCTGAAAAATACAGATAAGGGAAACAAAGGTAAGAAATTGCTTGTATTTCCATCAGAAGATGTATTTTTTCAAGTGAGTTACTGTTCTCTTTCTGCTTGATTGATAACATTCCTATGGGGTGGGGTGCGTTAAAGGATAGTACACCTTTTCAGTGTTTTGGTGATTTAGCATCCAGAACGCACAAGAGAGCATCCGTTAATAATTTCAAAAGATGATTAGTTTTGTTCTCTACACTTTTCTATCCTTGACTAGAGAGCTGCTATAATTGAAATCATCAATTTACTAATCACCCAAATGCTTGATTTAACAGAATGATTATTTAATCAAGTTCATCTTTTGTACCTGGCACTTGAGGGACTTAAGTCACTTCTGATAATAACAAATTATAGTGCCACAGTGTACCTTGACTTCATCATGAATATATGGTTCAAATGAGAATCTGGCAAAATCATCTGTGATGTGTTAGAAGAAACAGTTCCAAGCCCAGGAAATGTTTTTGCTCATTTTAATAAATAACAAACTTAATAAAATAATAACAAAACCTTGAAACTTTTCATTGAGTTAAATAATGACTTATTAAAATTTTTTCAACTGAATGAGTTTTTGGAAAAGTTGATATATAATACTTATTGAGCATTTAAAATTAGATTATTTATTCATATCATGATTTTTAAATGTAGACATAAAAATTGGGCAAATAACTTCACTTAGTAACATTTAGATAATGAGATAAAACAACCAATAGTCTGGATGACTGAGAAATCATAGCAAATGCCAGACTAGCCCGACAACATTAGGAATGGAATTGATTATTTTGAGCCAAGACTGACCTCAAGTCTAGAAGGCAGTGCTACAAATGGCAACAGGCATTTCAGATCGCAGTGATGATTTCTAATCAAAGGTCTGGCTTCATATGTACTTCCTGGACAAAAGACTAACAGCCCCTAACTCATCTTTTCGGACGAGTTCCTGTCAGGTAGTATCATCTTTGAAAAGGAAAGCTGGCAACAGCGTTTTATTCAAAGTGCTTTCACTCATCAGCTTTTCAGCATACCAGAATTTGATGGAAACTCATTTATCTTCTTATACCTAGCCACATCTGTTACCTTATAAAATCACCGTTCAGACTATAGTCCAACATGTTTTACTGATAGTGTTGCACTTACACTATAGTCTTTTGAGGTAGTATATAGGTGATCAAGACTCATGTTCTTGTTTCTATAATCTCTTGTCTTAAACTGTAAGCCAACTTCAAGTTTGAACAAGGTCTATATAGTGATTATATCTTCACCATTATGCTCTATTTCTCTTCCTGACACTTTTAACTGGACAAATGACAAAAGTGTACATGTTTTAATTTTATCATTTAAAAAAAATCAACCAGTTCTCAAAAATGTTCCCAGTTTTCTTTCTACCATTGTTATAGACCGCTATAGAAAGTAAACAGAATAAAATTGGTCTCAGTCAAATCAGCAAATGGGCAATTTCTAAAGCTATTTTTTAAGTCTTATTGTGGATTATTTCTGAATTTATTTTATTTTATTATTAGTTTTTTAAGCGAAAGCAGTTTATTGAGAGATAAACAGACTCCCTTTTGCAGGGGGTGGACCCAAGTAGGTTTCCTGAGTTTATTTTATTTTGTAACTTTTGTGACCAAATTACTTTTAATCCATTTGGTTACCTACAGAAATGATTATTTTTTTAAATATTTCAAGCCAAGTCTGTTTACATATTTTGTTAACACACTAAAAATCAGAAAATATTAATACCAATAAGTGCTCATTTTTTATAATAATGGCTCAAGTTGCCTGTTGGCATTCCAGTGAATGACCTTTTGTGGAAAAGTCTTTTAGAACAAAGCACATTATATGTAGTTTTTTATATTCCGTCAAATAAGATTGAACTGATGTGTATTGAAATCTGTAATCTGAGGTCCAGAAAATTTGTGGTTGTACTTCTTGCTCACTATTTATCTAAAAAAAATTCTGAATCCTGTAGCTTGAGTCATGAAATTCTGAAGTCTGTCAGTCCCAAATCTAGATTGAATATCAAACTTTGACAAGTAAATGTGATTTGAGAAATGCTGTCCTTAATATTATGAAGAGTACCTTGTCCAAGTTAGAAATAGTAAGACTCGTGTAAGTCAGAAGTACTGTGATGGCTGAAAGAGAAAAATTATTAATGCTCTAAGAATTGCTTCTAATAATTCCTCATATTTATTTCTTACCACCTTTCAATTTGGGTCATCACTCTCTTGCCCAACACCTGTTTATTTGCATGGCTCCCAGGATTATTTCCTCACCTTTCAACACCCCACTGGCAGTAATCTTAGTGTAAGTTTGGATTCAGAGCCAGATTCTTTATGTACTGCTTTCAAGGCTGGTTTCCTTACTGACCTGAGGAGCCTTGCCATCAAGTGCACTGAAGGACTTCTTTTACTGTGCAGCAGCGTTGTAATAGAAACCCAGGTCAGTGTTGCAGCCTGTTTCGCTTTTACTAACTACATCAGAGAAGCTTTTACTAGCTCCTCTGTGTTGGTGTGAATAATTGATAGGTGGCTATTTTGGAGTATATATACTGTTGTTGAGAATGACGGCTGTTTTGTTAATCTCATAATGATATGAAAGAATTAAATCACAGTGCTGGAGGGTGGTCAGGAAAAGGAGAGATCACATTCAGTTCGAGCTGGTTTCTCAACATTCTGGGATTTTTGTTGCAGTGGGTGTAGGATGTTTAGCAGCATCCCCCCCGCCCCCAAGTTGTAATAAGCAGGAATATCTCCAGACATGGACATATGTCTCCTAGGGGGCAAAATTCCCACTGGCTAAGAAGCACTGATTTAGATGAATTGGGGAGCAGTAGCATTTGAGCCAGGCCTTAAAGAATAGGGGGGGCAATGAAGGGAAAATGGGGGGACATCTGTAATACTCTCAACAATAAATATTTTTAAAAGAATAGGTAGGATATGAGTGGGTGGGCAATGGCTAGAGGTGATTCCAAACAGAGGGAATGCCAAAAAGGAGTAAAATAATATCCTAAAATATTGTGTTGATTTCCTGAAAGGAAGATGGGAAGTGCAGTAAAGTTATCCCTTAAATGTGATAATTTGGTAAATATCCTTTTGGCAAATAGACATTTTTAAAAGATTAGTTTTCAAGGATTCCTATATCCCAGTCCAATATTGACAAAAGTTATTAAAAAAATGAACAGGAATAAAAAAATGTGCTCTTCGCTATGGTTTGAAGATCTGCAAAATTTGATCTTATTTTCTCCATGTATTATGGAAAGCGTTCTCCCAAAGAGATAAATGGTACGTAAGAGTACCAAACGCCAGGAATCAAGCTGAAAGAACAAAGATCATTATGTCAGCCTCAGTTCATTATATATGTCATCCCGAAGAAAAAGGGAGATTCTTAATTCAAGACTAGCACATCATTTCACATGGCAGCAGAATGCCTGGGATGTTAACAAAGGCTCCTGAAAGGCTGAACAATTTATTAATGTCATTTTAGTCTAGCTGGCCTTACTATTTCTAAACACAGTGGAATTGATTAATATTTTAATTTTTAAAAATGTGTGGAATCAATTGTTTCTATTATTTTTCCATCTTTTAATTAGATATGATATTCTGGGGAATTAGCAATTGTGAGGAGAAAACATGAAAATTAAATCACATTGTATACTTTAATGTGCTGGCATTTTCATATCCAAGTTAAATATTAATCATACCAGTAAAACACTGGGGTGGAATTCTGTTGCAAAAGTTACAGTTAGATACTTCTCCCCGCCCCCAGCCCTATTTTGCACATCACTTTGAGTGGGGAAAGTAGCTTATTTTAAACGCTCATTTGTCATCCAGTTCAAAATGAGCCTGTGGCATGGTGGTTCTGAGTGGAGGAGAAAGCATGCTTTAGTGGTAGTGTGTACCATAAAGACCTGCAATGGCCCTAGGGTAGAAAGGGAGAACAGAGTTGCCTTGTCCTTTCTGCCCTGATCATTCTCTCAGACCTTTACTAGCCCCTACAAGGTTCATGGTTTGTGACTGTTCAGAGTGACTAGGTGCCTGGTTAGACCTGCTCTGGGTGTGGAAGTGTCTGGTGATTAGAATGATTCTTTTTTTATATCTGTCCCCTCTTTAGTTGCTTCCTTTAACCTCCAGATTAGGCTTTTATTGCAGAATAAAATGCATGGGAGCCATTTAGTTTTACTTCATTACCTCTGTGGCTTAGAATGAACCATCAGTAGAATTAACAAAAATTGCATCGTGGAGATGGAGAATTGCCACCGAGGAAGTATTCTAGCCATACTACAGGAAAGATTCCCCTCGTGGGATTATTTCTCAGTAGAATTCTAAAATCCAGAAGATAGTATCATTAAGAAAAACTTATCCTCTCAAAAACATACCCCCAAATTCTTTTGATTAACCACAGTCTTAGGAATATTGGATACAGTAAAAGCAATTTAGAGATGAGGGGAGCAGTGCCCTCCCTACCTGGTCTAATTCAAAGTTAGCAGCTAGGATCAAATCATTGGGCTCACACTGCTAACTGCTTATTATCAGTGGACATGGTTATACTATCTAAGATCTCAGAATTGAACTCATCATATTAATTTAAACTTAACGAGATTTTATTTTAGGTCAGGACATAAGAAAACTTGCTTATCCCTTCTCTCCTACCCTGAGTTCACCATAAATTATTGGGGTGCATGTTCTCCATAAAGCAATGTTCCACTTTCATTCAAGCATTCTTCTATAGTTCAGCTTTTGCTCTCTGGGTTTAATGGGTGACAGGTGAGCACTTTTAACTACCCCAGTCCTCCCACTCCGCCCCCAATAAGCTTTAATATTATTATGCAAATTAGGATAGAGAAACAAACAAGATATTTAACAAAAACATAGCTTCTATCAACGGCTGGAATTCCTAGCGTTTTGCCAATATAACTAATATTTACTTGGATATGAAAATGCAGAGTAAAAAACGTGAAGGGAAATTTAGTTTTTAATTTTTTTGATAAATTTCCAGAATACCATGTCTAAAATGAAAAAAAAACTTAAAATCAATTATGATTGCATATTTATATTTGCTAAAAATGCCAACAAATACCATTATATTTAGAAATGGTAAGTGCAGCTAACCTAAAAAGTCACTCATAAACTGCTAAGCCTTTCAGGAGCCCTTGTTAAAATCCCAAGCATTCTGCTGCCACGTGAAATGATGTGCTAGCCTTGAATCAAGAATCTCCCTTTTTCTTCATGCTGACATAAATAATGGTCTTTGTTCTTTCAGTTCTGTGTTTGGTACTCTCATGTACCAATTTATCCCACTTAGGAGACCCTATTTCATAATTTCCTGAGCAAAAAGTTTGGCCTGTTATTTGGGATTTTTCTTTGGCTCTTCCATAACAAAATCTAATTAGAAAAAAGTGAAAACAGTTACAAAAGAGTTTAAACAGAGGCTTCCAGAGTTAAGATTTGTTGGGTGTCTTGCTGGAAACTTGAGAGTGAGGACAAGGATCACTTGTGTTCTATCTTACAAGAAGCAAGTTATACTTTTGCAGTGTGGCTGCAATATCCTGGGAATTAAAAAATATGAGTTTGACCAGCTGCCTATAAAGCTTCTAGAATGTTTTTTAAATGAATGAGAGTTGTTAGTACAGTGAAAATTTTGCTGTCACAGTGAGAAGCAATAACATTTATATTTTACATCTTGTGAAATTCTGAGACTGTCCTTTTTGCTTAATATAAGTTTTTGCTTAATATAAGTTTTTGCTTCAAGATTTATTACTCTAGAGAATTAAAATTTATTACTCTCTCGAAAATAGCTGGTATTAATACTTTGTTTATTTAAAGGTATGCCTCCTATTAAAATTGTCAAGTATGACCCAGAATTTATCTATGTCTCTAAGTTCACTGGAGTATTGTCATCCTGTGGAATATTGATGGAGCAAATGTTAACCAGGTTTTTAGAGGGTGGTAAATAATGCATATATCACCTTTTATTTAATGTAGATCATGGTTAATAAACTGGTTTGTATTCTTAGGGTTTATTTTGGCTAGAAATAAATAATCACTATTTCCTCAATCTAATTTCAGAGAATGCCTGAATTATTAAATCATCACATAATATAAGTTTTCACTGTTTTAGAGACATAATCAAATTTGAAAATCAAAAATCTTTATAATTGTTTAATTTGAAAAATGTGGATTAAAATTTATAGCAAACTTATTAATTCACATTAATTGAGGAAAATTTACAGTGGATTATGGAAACAACTTCCCAGAGAATTGCATGTATGACATATTGTGTTCAAATAGGTATGACAATTCAAATGAGGGTAGAAAAATGAAATGGTCTTTAGTCTGGGTATCAAAGATTTAATCCTGACCTTGTAGAAATTTGTAACATAGTTGAGAAATGAAAAACTACCTTATATTTCACAGATAAAGTGCTTTTACATATTTTATGATATTTACCAAATGTCTGGTGAAAGAATTTTTACCCTTATTTTAATAATGAGGAAACTGAACTTGCCCAAACTTAAATAACCAGTGTCCCAATTAACAATTTCCTTTAATACAAAATGTTTTAAATTTAATTGGAAAAATGTTTTTATAATAATTTTTAAAGAGACAAACTTTTGCCTATTTTTCCTAATGTATTTGGGTGACAGAATTGCAACAATAATGGGCAGAGAGACATTTTTTTAAAGTAATTATTTTACGATATAGTTTCCTATAAAGAATTCTCTCAGGCTCTTTGAATACAAATAAAAGTGTAGCTGTCAAATCACATTGAAATTATGCATGTATAAACATTGGTAGAGCCCTTAGATTATCTTAAATTGGTTTCACTTGACAGTCTTTCATAGTTGCTATTCTACCGTTTGTTTTTTGGCTTTATTTAACATTTTTTTTTTTTACATCACATATAAATGTAATTCCACTCTCTGAAGCTATTTAGTGACCCAGCACAGTTATAGGACATTATGTTTGAATAATGGACACCCCCTCTCTCCAATATTAATTAGAAGGGCAGAAGTCTAACAATTGTAAGAGCAGAGACTGAGACATCCCAATCATAAAAGTTCCTATGGTTGGGAGAATGTCCCAAAAAGGGCAGATCAGAGTGGAACGTCTGAACTCCAGTCACCAGCATATCTCAAGTCAGGGCACCTAGTAGGTGTTCAATAGCTAGACCCTGATGATATTACATTTTCATATTTTAAATTCTCAAAAAACAAAACCCCTAAATTTTGGGAAAGTTTTGTTCGCATACTTATATTAGCATATAAGTAGTATACATTTAATTCTAATACCATTTTCCATTAAAAAATAAACATATCAAATTCAAAGTAGAAATAACATGTGCTACTTTTATACTGTAAGATCATTTTTTAAACCAGTAAGAGCATTTTTTATATTGTATGATGTATAATATAAGCATGACATATAATACTATTTAAAAAATAAACTTGGGTAGTTACATATGTGCAGTTTATTATATCCAATGCATCATTAGAGTGTTTCTACTTTTTAGTGACTTTTATTGACCATGGAAAATTACTTTTTTACTTAAACTGATGGTGAACACAGTACAATTTGACCTTAAGATAGTTATTCTGATCCCACTTCCATGTGTTTATAGATGTTGTCAGTATTCTCATTTTAAACGGTAATCTATGTTACTATGTTTTTATGAGATTTTTATCTTAATTGCAGATAAAACTCAGAGGAAATTTGCACAGATGCTGCTTTGGAGAACTTTACAACCTGGGTTGCAGAACTGAGCCTTGGTAAACCTGTCTCTATTACAGCATGTTGCCATACATCTAATTAAGTGCATAAGGTCTTTGGCCTTCAAGATCCATTGACCTTAAATAGAAATGCTTAGCACGTTTACCATATGTTTAAAATTTTTTCTTTACCAATCAGTCCTTTTGTAGCTTTCTAAGTTCTTATTGATGGCTATTATGCAAGAATTAATTTTTAATATTTTAATTGATTTCTTTAATCAGTTTCTCAACTTGTATTTATTAAATACTCAAACTCAGTATTACCTACTCAATGCCTTTTAAAAGAAAGTTATAATGGAGAAAAAAATTGAGCCTTAAACAAATGGTTGCTTCTGTATATTACCTCGTACCAGTGCTTCATCCTATTTGTAAAATCTTTCTCCTTTAAATGGTTGGTTAATACTTTGAGACTTTGTTTACGTGTGGCAGTGTTGTAAAAAGAAACTAAATATCACATTTTCACCTGAATGGATGGAATATCCCTTTTCTTCAAGTGCAGTTTGTAATGTATTTTTGTAGTTAACATGTTCTGAAAGTCACAATTGATATTTGAAATTGACTGTAGAGCATTTAGCTGAAGAGTTAAATATTTGATTCCATTAGGTTTTCACATGTGTTAATCTCATTTACAGCATCAAATTGCAGCAGTAACATTTTCCTTTCTGTTAAGTTCTAAATTTAGTTATGACCTACATAGCAATGCCTTTGAAAAGGGATATTGTATCCATGGTAAATTAATTGTATATCTAAACAGAGATAGCTCAGCTTTGCCTATCAGGCTTGTAATTGACATCTAATAGACTTCTGCACATGTAAAATTGAATTCAAGTAAAATCATATACACTTTCTAGTTCTTAATATTTGTCTTTCCAAATAATAGTTTAAAGCAATATTGTTAAAGTTTTCTTGCACTATCACAATTGCTTTTTAGTTATTTTAAAGAAGCATGTTCGTAGTAGAGACGAAAATCTGTGTAACAGGAGGATAGCGCCAAGTCTCTGGGCTTTTTTTTTTTTTCAAATGTGCTTCTAATAGCCATTGCCTTCCATGTTGTTTACCTAATCAGCACATTTTGTCTGAATACTTGAACATTTTATCAATAACACAGATATAGAGACAGAAAGGAAATTTATAAAGAGTAATCTTTTGGTTCAGTTTTAACATCATGACAAATGCTTTTTCTAGCAATGATTTTAACATTTTGTAAGTTTGACAGTATTTTGGTTTTGGGTTTTTATTTGATTTAGTTGTGTGCATTTAATTTGCAGAAGTTAATAACTGCAGCTCACCTACTGCACCAAAGTTCTCGATTTTAGGAGCCCAGCTTTAGTCATTTGAACATGCTTCTAAATAAAACAAAATTTAAAAAACCAAAACTATACTTTTCATCTATAATAATAGCTCAATAACTTTGTCAAGGAAAGGTCTAATATATGCAGTGATGGTTTATGGAAGGGTGTGGCAATTTTAAATTTATATTGTGTGTGATGTTCAAATAAAGTGATATCTACATTCATGTGATTTATTGGTCAGCATGACCATTAATTATTGCATAGAAATTGATTAAACTTTGATTTCCTTTTTTTAAATCGTGTTGCATTTGATTCCTGATCAAATTCCCTCAAAGTGAACCCTTGATCTTAAGTTTTGAATTTTATCTATCCTGAGATTATAAGGGTGGAGGCAAAACATTGTTTCTTATTTATTAACTGCTTGAAATGGATACCTAATTTAAGTTTGCACTTTAATACCAAACTTAAAACCAAACACTCAAAGTTGGTTAAGTGATTGTGGTTCATCTTTATTAGCTGTGTGAAATCTAAAGGAATCAAATAATTCATGATGATTTAAATTTCTGCAGATGGATTTTTTTATACAGTTTCTTTCCTATGGGTAGTTTTTCTCATTCATTTCCCCTCTTTCTCCCTCTGACTCCCTCCCTTTCTCCCTTCCTTCTTCCCTATCTCTCTCTGTCACTAACCTCAGCAGCAAATTTAACTTGAATTCACTTAGGATCACAGGAATCAGGGGAAAGTGATTTAAAGGTGGTTTCTCCAGCACATTTTAAGAAAAGGGACCAAAAGTTATTTTAGCTTCCTTAATAGATTGCATGTCACGTTGCTTATTAGGAAAATAAATTAATATTAAATGCAATATATGTCTTGTCTTTACTATGGCATCTGTTTAGGAGTTGTTCAAATCACTGCAGTAGGGCTCTGCAAATAAAATCATGTAGCCTATTATCATGGATCTAATGTACTGTAACTTTATCAATGAAAGCTAAAAATATCAAATAACAAGTACAAACATTGAACAATGACCTATAAAGATTTGTAAAAGTAAAATTTTTCCAATAGATTTCATTCTTGTCATTTTGTAAGACGACCCTGCAGTCCACCTGTTTGTAACTTTTTTAATAAAATAGACATATGTATTACTGAGGTTGATTTCTTGAATTATTTGCTGTATTGCTACTTGTTCTAGATTTGCTAGCTTATAAATCTCTTTCTCATAACTTAAAGTCATTACTTTTTATAAAAATGATAATGGGTATTACAGTACATGTTTAAACAAGTTAAATGTTCACTTGTGTCCTTAGTCTCCATTCTGGCATATGTGGGGGAAATTGTTATATATCTTGAAATGTGTATTTAATCAATTGAATCACAAATAAATTAGAAATTATAAAAAATGGGTAAAACAATAATACATATAGAGAAAGTGGCCCCATAAATCTGTTGGCTGGGAATTGTCCAAGTATAGGTAATTTCAGATGGTATTAAACAATATTATCAAATTTTGAAATGCTTAATGAATTAAGAAAATTCAACATAATTAACTTATTTTGTTTTATCTAGTGAGAAGTTTAATAATGTACTGCCATAACTTAATAATTTTAAATTGCTGAACTGAGTAGATTTTTTTAACCTGTAGGTTTTTTAAACTCCTAATCTTTTTTAAAAAGTTGGACAGTTCTGTCTATCCAAATGTGTATGAAATGGATTACTTTTTTTGTAAAAATGTTCATGCTTATATATCTGTGTCATAATATATAGAAAATATCTTATTATATTACCATTGATTACTGGTCCTTAGTTGGGCACCAACACCCCAGGTATACTTTTTTTAATTTAAAATCTTTATTGTTTAAAGTATTACATGTTTCCTTTTTTTCCCCACTGACCACTCCCAGGACACTCCCACCCCCCAACACATGCCCTCAGCCTCCTACTGTCTATGTCCATTACCCCATGTATACTTTACTAGATGCAGTCCTTGAAGTCCAAAAACCCTTTTCTGCAATGAAGGCACTCATGATTTCAGGGCCCTCTCCCTTTTCCACTGAAGGAGTAGTATACCTTCATTTAGTAAGGTTAACATTTTGGGCAGGATGGGGAGTAAGGAGAGATTTATTGATTGAGAAGGTGCCAACAGAGAAGACAGGAGAAATTGTGGTGCCTCAAATCAATCTTAAGAAGGTACAGTGTTCACACTTCTTTTATGTCCAGGGAAGGGGAAATGGGAGGGGCAAGAGGTGATTGACAGTAGACATCTGGCTGCCATCAGAGTCCAAGAAAGATTTGACACAGGGTTTCTGTAAATCTTTGATAAATAATCATCATTTTTGTACTTATCTTCTCAGGAGAGGCACCTCTGGTTAAGGGGCTGGTTTTGTAAAACTGAAGCAAGCAGAATTCCTCTAATGATTAGCATATTTATATGCAAGACTGAGCAGGAGCCTGAAGGCCATTGGAAGAACTCAGATTTGAAGAGCATTTCACTCTTAAAATTACCCCCTTTTTGTTGTTCAGTCCTTAATCTTGAGGGAAATAGGGCAACTGATCCAGGTTCAATTAATAGGGAGGGTTAGCTTTAAGATGCAGTCAGACTTGTATGCCCGTTGTGCCCCTCTTATTAGGCTCTTACAATGTCATGTGCTCGCCTCTTTCTCGATGGTCCCTGAGTAAAGTTAACATTTTTAGCCAAGTGAATAACAGAGAGAGGGGGTGAGAGGATGGAGTAGGGTAAGAGCTAGGGGATACTACCATGATGAGCCAAATCAGGGTTATCAGTAGGGTACTCTGTCACAGCCAGGTGACCTTTATTTCTTTCCCTTCTCTACCCTCTTCATGTTTTTCTTATCCAGGGAGAAGATTCATCTTGTCTTCACACTCCTCCAGGATATAGCAGGTTGAGTTCAAGATCCAAGGTTGTAAGACTTTTTGCTGAGAAAAGGGACCATTTTCCAGAAAGGCTCCTGCTTCCAAATATATCTATCATTGAAACCTTGCTGCTATCTGATAGTTTGGACTTTATTGTCCCCATTTTGTTGTTGATGAAACCAAGGCTCAGGAAAGTTATGACTTCAGATCATAAAGGCAAGGTCAAACAATTAAAATGTTATCAAAAGTTCTTTCAGACAAGCTGTAAAACAATTCAAAATTGGGTAGAGTCAAAATAAGTGCTATTAAAATTATAAAACTCATGGAAACAAGAAGGAATAACTTTTAAATCACTATGATAGTCCATATGTAACAGAATACTCTGGGTCCTATTTAAAAGTAATATATTTGTTATATTGCTAAGAGTTTGTATAAGACATAAGCTATTTTCATTATAACTATTTTTCTTTGGAAAGGCAATTGTCTTAAATCAGGATTTGGCAGCCTTTGGCCACTAGGCAGAATCCAGCCCAGTTAGTGCCAAAAAACTGTAGCTAGATTTAGCAGCTGTATCCTGAATCTATTGCAGAGCTCAGCTGCACCCTTTTGCTACCTTAACATATCATATTTGAATGGAGATCCGGAAGTGCAGCTGATCCCAGAGACATCCTTTGTCAGTAGCGACCTACTTCTGTGCTTCATAAGCATTACTCTCTATACAGGCCCAGACTTCCATATTCCCAAACCCAGTGGTCCTGCTATTATAATTCATGAGTTTCCTCCCATAAATGGTGAGCTCCTTGAATACAAGGCTTTGCCTAAGTCCTCTATTCATACACAGTGCTTACCTTTAGTGCATTATAGGTGTTCAAAAATATTTTTTAAAATTATAGTCACAGAATCAGTGTGGTAGATGGGTATTCACTCTCCAGAGAATTCTAAATCAAACATTTTCTACTATTCTTTTTCATTTCTAGTAGTTAGGTAACATGGGAAAGACCTTTTCTCCCCCATCTTGCTTCATGGGGCTTATTTTCTTGGCTTTCTGTTTGTTTATAATAGAAGTACTTGTTTCTAGACTCACTTCCAAGGGAAATGTATACTATAGAGAGTTGGTCCATGAGGACATAATGTAAGTATGGATTGAAGGGCCTTGAGTCTGAGATTAAATCCTCCAAGACTCTTGGGAGAAGAATACAATCAAGAAAGAGTATTTACTGTCCATGTCTGAATTTCCTTTCCAGTAGATTCCAAAGCTGACCCAGACCTATCCCACCCTCATTCTTAGGAAAGTCAGAGGAATGTTCATATTGGCTCCCAAAAGCCTCTCAAATATTTCCCCTTTAATGAGGCAATAATTCCTATTTTCTCTGCAAAACCTCAGGTGATTCCCCATCTGTATCCCTATAGTCATCCTTTCCATCTTTCCTTTAATCCTTGTCTCCATTCCCTTAGTGTATGTACCAACTGACTTGTACCCCAATATAACCAAACTTCTATCCTTCCCCTCCTTTTTTTCTGTATGAAGCTTAAGATAGTTTTCTGAGTAGTAAAACTAATAGAGGTAAGATTTCTTACTTAGGTTCCACCAGCCTAGAGACTTAATATCCAAGTCCTTTGACACCAATAGTTGGAGACGTTTTTAGGTTGGCCTTAAGCCAATGTGAGGTTATTTCCAAAATATCAGCCCTATGTATGTGCTTCAATGTCTGTGATCTGTGCAGTCTGCCATATAACTAGACTTCCGGATGCCCCAGAAAGTCCTCCAGGAATTGGCTCCTGAGGCTCTACAGTCTATATACTTATACTCATGTTGTAAGCTCCAGGAAATGCCCTGAAATTAGTAGTTTGAAGCTCCTTCCAACTACCCTAAAGTATAGGCAGGGGTGAGGCATGGGATGGGTGTGATGCAGGAAAGACTTGAGCTATGTTGAACTTTTCTTGGAGCTTGAAAGTGGACAGGTGTTAAATCTACAATTGAGAAATATCAAGATACCTGAGGGTTCTGACCCTTCAATGAATTCCAGTTTGGGGGTCATTGTTCCTCTGTTTAAGAGATAGCCCCAGGAAGCCCTAATACCAGTGGACACAGTTTTTGTGGTTTCCTAGAGTTCCTCTTTTGGACATTTCTATGCCTAGCCTTAGAAAAATCCCCAGATGAGGTGGAGACAATATGCCACCCCTCAAGATACCTCTACAAGTGTTTTTGGTCTTTTGCTCAGGCCCCAAAATATACAGAATGGGAGGAGTGAATATTTAAAAGGTAAACACAAGGCTTTTATTACACTGTTTGGTTGCAAGCTGAGTCCACAGCAAGTGCGTGAGTCCTGCTCACTATGCCCTGGAGATTAAAGCCCTTGCTCTCTAACCCAAGAGAAGTCTGAGCTATAAGCCTTTCACTCTCCAGCTGGCTAAAAAGAATAGTTGCAATAACCTCAGAATGGAAATCTGGCCCAGAAAAGAGTGACTTCCCTTTATCAATAAATAGTTGGTTGGTGAGGAAGATAACTAGTCTAAACAAAAAAAGGGACAAGACAATCAGTGCCTTCATTTAACTGAACTTCTAAGTTTGTGCCAGGCACTGTACTATGAATTAAGTTTATAAGAGGAATGTGATATGGCCTTATCTTCTGGGGGAGCTTACATTCTTGTCTGGGAGACAACCTTGCAAGCAATAATTATGAAGCAATGTGATGTATGCTCTAATATCAGCATGTACCAGATGCCAGGGAGCCAATGGAAGGAAAGAAATTTGTTCTCTATAGGGTTCAAGAGAAGGTCAAAGGAAGTTACCTTGTGAGTTGATTCTTGACAGCTAAGAAGGAATTTGCACCAGGGCATTTTAGATAGACTTTGGGTAAGGAGACTGAGCAGAGGTATTGACCCTGAATGTTCCTGGAAGGCTTGGAAGACCTTGAATTAGCAAGCGTAGCAAACCGGGTAGGCTGGACACAGTAGAAAGAAGAGATGGGGCATGAGGCTGGAAAGCAGCACAGGCTGCAATGTGAGGGTCTTGCATGCCATACTGAACATTAGAGGATTTTTCCTGGCAGGGATGGGGAGCTGCTAGCAGGCTGCAGCAGAAGAATGGCAGAAATAGATGATGTAGAAAAATACCAAAGTGGAGGATAAATTGGAGGGGATTTGCCTGAGGCTAGGAGACCTATTAGACCACAACAATTATATAAATGAGAAAGAGCCTTAATAGGGCAAAATTAGGGTGAAACAAGTGATGGTGCTAAATTGCCTCAAAATATAGACTCAAGTCACAAATGTGATATATCAAATTATTGTGCTCAAAATTTTCTCTTGACTCTCCAGGATCTATGGCATAAAACAAGCACTTTCAGATTCTAACTTAGCCTATCTCTCTAACCTCATTGTTTTCTATGTCTCCTTTCAGAACCTAAGCTCTAGTCCCAATGACCCCAAACTTGTCGCTGGTTTCCGTGGCTGGTTCCCAACAAGCTGTATTCACTCAGATTTCCATGCCTTTGCAGGAACTATTTCCATCAAAATATCTTCTCCCCATTCTCCTCCCCATAGTGAATTCTTACTCATCCTTCAAGACATACAGTTTCTGTGGGTCCCTGACCTCCCTCCCTCCCTCCCTCCCTCCCTTTTCCTCCTCTCCCTCTTCCTCTAACTTGCATAGCATCCAGTGAATACTTATCATGTTATTTCAAACTAATCTATTTACATGGCTGTCTCTCGAACAAGGCAATCAACTTAGAGAAATGGATTCTTTTGCACCAAGCACATCATTAGATGCATAGAGGGGTTCAATGAATGCTGAGTGATGAAATTAGTTTTGATAGTTGAATTGACAAGACTACATGTGATGATTGGTTATAATGAAGAGGATTAGAACCTAACGTAGTTTCTAGTTTGGGTAAATGGAAAGTCCTAGATAATCTGGTGTCCTCATAGGCTCCTGTGCCTCTACTCCTCAACCACTCTAATCCTTCCTTCATAAAGTAGACAGTGGTCACATACAAATATAAATATATTCCCAATTCTCCCCCAGCATAAAGCTCCCCAGTGGCTCCTTATCATTATCAGATTTAATCTCAACTTCTTAGCATGACCTGACCCTTGCCTACTTGTCTATCCCAGATTCCTGTTTTGCCTGTCACACCTTTGCTTTAATATCATATGGCTTTGTAGTTTTTTGCATACACTCTCATGATTTTACTCATTATCTTTCTTCAATCTGAAAGTCTTTTCCTATTTTTCTTTGCCTATTTTGCACTCATGCATTAAAATTGCTTATTGCTCTCCTTTTTCTAGAAGCTAAGCTCTAAAGGGAAAAGATTATTTCTCATTTAATAGTTACCTCAGTACTTATCACAAAGCAGATGTTCAATAAAGATTTGTTGAACTGAACTAAACTGGGTAGATAATGATACTATTACTAGAACTGTTATACAGCAGGAGGAGGTGGTCGGAGTAGTTGGGAATATAGTAGGTGGTGTGATTTTAGTATGTGAATTGCCCATGTCTAAGGACATACAGTTGGGAAGGTACAGTGGGAAATTTCCATCATATCTCTAAGGACAAGCCTCTATCTGTGCCCATTCATGGAGTGACAGTCAAAGCAGCTCCAATCACTGTTTCTATTTAAGCAGGGTGATGTCAGCCTCCAACATACATCAATACCAAATCCACACCCAATGCAAATCCACACCCAAGTCAGCCGAGTCAAATTTCTGGTTCTCTCTGCCTCTTGCTCTGTGCCTGAAGGTGGGGATTAGATATACTAGTAGAGGGTAAGGACTTGTTTTCTTCCATCAGCCTCAGTTGGGGTTTTAGCCAAAGTAAAACAAAGCTAATATCAGGCTTCTGAAAGCCTTTAAACCAGTGGTTCTCAACCTTGGCTGCACATTAAAATCACCTGGGAATCTTTTTAAAATCCTGATTTCTGGGCCTCATCCTCCAGAAATTGTTGCTTTATTACTAATGTTGTGGCCCCACCCCATAACAAAGAAACAGAATTTCTGGCAGATGAGGCCCAGAAATCAGGATTTTAAGAAGATTCCCAGGTGATTCTAATGTGCAGCCAAGGTTGAGAACCACTGCTTTAAACCCTTGCAAACTATACAGTGGGGCCTTGACTTATGAGTTTAATTCGTTCCAAGACCGAGCTCGTTAAGGAGCTCGTTAACTCAAATTACTCTGTCAACTCAATGCAAAAAATCGGCCGAGAGACAGCTGGTATCTCAAAAAACTCGTTAGTCGGGACACTCATAAGTCAAGGCCCCACTGTATGTGTAAATTCCTGCCCTTCTCTTCCAAATCAGGATGCTTCTTACTCTTAATGAATAGGTCTTCTCCCATATTTTATGTGGATGTGTACATCAGCACCTAAATATCTTTCTTTGATGTGAGCAGATACAGGCTTCAGCTTCTTATTAATGTTTCCATGGATGTGTTAGAAAAAATATATACCCATAATCTTTGGCAATAAATTTCGATTCTGGTATATTTATTTATTTACTACTAGAGGCCCAGTGCACAAAATGCATACACTCAGGGGGGAGGGTCCCTCAACCTGACCTGTGCCCTCTCACAGTCCGGAAGTCCTGAGATCAATCGCCCCAAAGAGGTAAGTCCCGCCCACCCAGCTGGAGCTCTGCGATGGATCCCCCCCTCTAGAGGGAGGCCCTGCCCACCCGCTGCAGCTCATTGGTCGGTGGCCTGGGCCTCCCTCTTCAGGGTGATTGTGGAGCCCCCGATCACCCTGCCAGCCGGTGGCCTGGGCCTCCCCCTTTGAGGCAATCGTGGAGCCCCTTGACTGATCGATCGCCCCACTGGTCAGTGGCATGGGCCTCCCTCTGCAGGGGAATCATGGGGCGATGGCCGGGTCCCCAACCAATCACATCACACCTGCCTTGGCTGGCCTGGTACCATTGGGTGTCATAGCATGGTCGTCCGGAAGGTCGTCCGGACGCCTTCTATATCTCCAGCCGCTTCCACCCTGGTGGCCGCCTAATAAACTTGGAAGCTCCTGGTGCCTGGCTGACCAGTGGGTTCTTAATAAATTTGATTGTGTTGACATTGAATTGCTAAACCCCCAGAAGTTGACCCAGGATTGACTCTGCTCCTGTGGACTGTATACAAGGATTCAGTGTTGGTCCTTTGTGTCTGTTTTGGGCTGCTGATGCCTGCTCCTCCCACATTTCTTGAATAG
>NW_006295185.1:1861869-1879383 GCF_000327345.1 Myotis davidii | reverse complement strand
AAACCTAGGTTTTCTGATGCCAGAGAACATGTGTTGACTGTTTTTTTTTTAAATCCCCTTCACATCCAGTCTCACAAAGATGATCTTCTCAGATAACGAAGACCTTGAGATGAGGACGGACTGTTCTCTCAGACTCCTATAAACCCAAATCTTTCTGCAAGAGGTAGAGGGCGAATCTCACCCCTATCTTGGGAGCTTTATCATAACCCCTGCCCTTGGCCTAGGCCAGTGGTTGGCAAACTCATTAGTCACCAGAGCCAAATATCAACAGTTGGGGTGTAGTGGAGGTGCAGTCAATTTGCATGTTTCTCTTTTATTAGATTAGGTTAATGATTCTTTATCCCATATATTTATCATTTTCTTTGCTCATCAACTTCTTGGAATTCAAGCCTTCCATCTCAAATTGAATATGATCTTTGGCCTAGAATACACATACTTTAGCACTTCCTTTATCAGAAGTCTGTTGGTGGCAAAGTCTCTGAATTTTTGAAAACTGTATTTCCTTCTCTTTATTCAAAGTTTTTTTGTTGGGTATATAATTCTAGGTTGGCAGTTATTTTCTCTTACCACATTGGTGATATCATCCCTGGCTCTTTGGGTTTTCTTGTTGCTATTAAAAAGTCAGCTATGAATTTATCTCTCTTACAAAGATAATATGATTTTAACCTATTGTTAAACTCATATATTGATTTTTAAATTTAAATTATTCTTTTTAATTTCTAAATATTTTATTTGGTTCTTTTTTCCATTGACTTTTAGAAAGAGTGGAAGAGAGGGAGCAATGGAGAGAGAGAAAGAGAGAAAGAGAGAGAGAGAGAGAGAGAGAGAGGGAGAGAGAGAGAGAGAGAGAGAGAGAGAGAAATATCAATGTGAAAGGGACACATTAATCCGTTGCCTTCTGCACGCACCCTAGCAGGGCTGGGGATCAAACCTGCAACCCAGCTACATATCCTTGATCAGGAATTGACCCACAACCCTTTGGTGTGCAGGTTGACACTTTAGCCACATTAGCTAGGGCTAGAGTTTGACTTTTCTTTCTTTAAGCATAATAATTTATCATTTGTATCTGATAATCCCAATATCTGAGGTTTTAATGGATCTGTCCCTCTTATCTGTTGTTCCTTATTCACAGTGTCTTGTTACTCATGGTGTGTGTAGTTACTTTTGGCTCTTAGCTGCTCATGGCCTTGGATAAAGATGTGTTTCCCCAGGGAGGATGTGTGTTCACTTCTTCCTGACTCAGGAGGCAGGGGCACTTTTTTCCTAGGACCAAATTGGGCTAAATTTACATCCGGAATTTGTTTTGTTTGGGTTTTTTTATGCGGTCAATGTGAATTCGGGGCATAAATCTATGCAAGAGCTGGATTGTGGTTACAACTTTTCAGAGATGGTCCCCCCTTTTCTCCTCAACCAGTTGTGATAGGTGATAAAGCAAATTTTCATACATTTTCCTGAGAATGGGTGTTTATTTATAGTTGACCCTTACACTGAGTATACTAAATATATGGGAACAGGAACTCCTAATTAAACTCTCCATCTTGGTAGGGCCCGAGCCTTATATTCTATCCTTGTAGAGAAATCCCACATACACAAAAATGAAAGCTTAAGTTGGACTTGTTTGGCAAATGTGCTTAGAGAAAAATTAGCTTCAGTGTTCAGCTTGCTTCTTTGGGTCACTGCCTTAAATTAGATTTGGGTTTGATGATTCCTTATACTATCTTATTAGGTTTTTGATGTTTTAAAGAAGGTAGACATTTTTTACTTTATCCAGAACTTTTCATTCTTTCCTGTTTTCAGAATCTGTCTAAATACCTAGAAACTAAAACATATATTTTATTATGAATGAAATTAACAAAGATTTTATAAAAAGGTAATTTTCACTGTTAGCAAACATTTGGTGAAAAGAGTACTCACACAATAATGGTAGTGCTGTACATTGAGTGTAAATTAGCTCAACATTAAATAAAAGGCAGTTTAGAAGTATATACCTAAGACTGTTTTTTAATGTTTATTAGTATATGCTTGATTTAATAATTCCACCTTCAATAATATGTAATTGTAAATAAGCAAAATGGCACAAAAATGTATAGTTGAGGATGTTTATTGTAATGTTAATTATAACAGCCAAAAACTCATGCTATATCCATACATTTAAATACTATGCAGTCATTTATTAATAATATATTTAAACAGAATATGTATTGACATGGGTAAATGTTCTTCATATAAGATTAAGTGATTAAAATCAGACCACTAAATTGTATATACCAGCATAATCCTAATATATATTATGTGTATATACACATGGAAATACTTCAAAATGTTAATGGAAATATATACTTTTTACTATACATGTTAATTTATGTTAAATAATTTTTATTTCTTTCTTTAGGAATTTTTGTATTTTAAGTATTCTTTAGACTACTATATATATTTTTTATAATCAGAAAAAAGTTTTTTTAAAAGGAACATATTAGGATTAACTGTGACCATTAACAGTATTTATTTTAGGGGTTAATATTCTTATTATACAAAGAACTTACATAAATCTAAGAAAAGCCCTAAAACTCTACATATAAAGATATTCGTATGTTGCTTCTCAATAGTACTTTGAGTCCTGTGACCCTAAATTCAATGCTCTAACCAACATTGAAGAGATCTCTTTCTGCCTAGCTGAAGAAATGGATTTTCTTTTACTTAAGGGAAAACCAACTTGCCGCTTAGGCAGAAAAACTATGGCTACACATCTTGAGCTCTATCCTTTATATTGGATGTAGAGAAGAGCCCCTGGTATGCATATGCAGTCAAAACCCCACATGCTTACATATTTTTCTAGCTCCTGCCTCCTCTTCATATGTGCTTATGAGTAAGTACTGTCAGTGTCCACATGCTGTTGTGTTTTCTTTTTCCTATTTTTCTCTTCCAACTTATATGCTCTTATGTGATTTAAGCATCACTATATTTTCCAGGCAAAGATAACACTTATGTTGTATAATGCTGCATTTGGAAATTACTGTACCACGTCCACTGTGTACCAGCTGCCTCCATTGGCTTCTATAACTCACACTGGGGACTGCTGCTTATTCTATGGGGTAATAGTTTCTCCTAGTCGTGGCTTTTCCTGGATACCACCAAAGTTAGTGCTGGGCACCACTATCTTGTGCCCAGAGCAACTGTTGACACCTTGGAGCCTTGTAGCAAGGCCACCATGAACAGTTGTGCAGGCTGAAGACCACAAGAGAGGCATCTAGCAGAGAGAATTAAGAAGAGTCTGAAATCCAACCTGTGTTCTCCTGCCATACATTATGCCTGAGTTTTTGAATCTGTCTCAGGGAAGGGGGTGGATGCCTATTTTAAATTCACCTGCTTAGAGAGGGCAATGGCTCCTCACCAAGCTATAGGGTTGCCTAGAGCAGTTGTCATTGTCTAATTTAAGTTCTGCCTGCTTTGTTCACCACTAAATCCTCAACACCTAGCACAGTATCTGGTTTGATAAAGTTTGTTGACTAAATACATAAAGTACTGAAGTCCTAATGTGGTCATATTTGTGCCCTAATTGCAAAATGCTTTTGTAAAAATAATAATTTTAATTTTTGATTCCACCTTATTGCCTTCCTTTAAGTCTCTGACTTTGAATCCATGAGAGTAGGCCTGGAGACAAATTCAAGTGACAGCCACCTAGCTCTAATCAGAATTGTCCTTCCCCTCTCATGTCCAACATTTTCTTACTTGTCTAACTTTGTATACATGACTCTTTCCTTAGAATAAATTATTTCCCAAGAGGCTCCTTCAAGTACATTTCTGACAGGCCTGTCCCACCAGTTTCCCAGCCATGCCCAGGCATGTGTGAATGCCAGCAATTGACACAGCTTGGACTCAAGTTAAGACCCTCCCTAGTCTTCCCCAACTATACACACATATATAACCACATTTAATGAATTTGTAATCATACCCAGGTGCATACATATTGATTCATGCAGGTTACACATTCACATACTTGAACTCACACATCTATATAATCACTCGACCTGTAGAAAATAAGCACTCATGCACACATTTACATACATAACATGCACATACAGAAGTATACACCAGCACACCATTTTAACACACTTCTAGTTAGAGCTAGGCTCCCGCCAAGGATCTTGATCCCATTTTTTAACTCTATAACAATTCCTCTACTTTTTACTTAACCCCTCTATTCTAATTTATACAGAGGCCTACCTAGCAGAGATAACGCTAATCCAACTAAGAAAGCCAATGAGCTTCTATCACTACTAAACTCGCTATGCCTAACACTTGCGGAACCATCCCTATCAAAGCACCTTCAGGGATTCTCCAGGTCCTCTACTTTCTTGTTTGAGCCTTAGTGAGGATCGCATGGTTAAACCTCAACAATCTTACCTCTGAGAGAGAGATCCACCCTAGACATAATGATAAATTAAATAAGAAATTGGCGGGAATAGACAGAGTCAATGTATAATTAAGATTCTCAAAAATAAAAAAGAAAGCAATGGTCTTTGGGGGAATTTTGGAAGAGGTTATGAAAGAGGTATCATTTAAACTGGGTCTTGAAGGCTCTATGGGATTCAGACATACAGAAACAGAGGCAGGAAATTCCAGGATAATGCAAGAATGTTCACAAAGGCCCAGGAATAGGAAAAAGTGATGTATATGGAAAACTGTAGGAGTTCAGGCATCTGCAGTGAGGAAACATGATGGGAAAATTGGCAGGATAAAATCATGGAAGATCTTGAGCTCTGTTAAGAAGCTTGAGCTTTATCTGTAGAAAAACTGTTAGGCAAAGAAGGGATATAAGAAATGGAATCACACTGGCTGCTATGTGAAAGGTTACTTGAAAGGTAGCATAGCTGGAGCCAAGGAGACCTGCTAGCAGGCTGTGCAAGAGTCCAGATTAAATATGATGGCAGTGAGTGTACTCAGTGAGTGGAGCTGTAGAGAAATGGATAATTGTAAAAGAGGTTTCGGAGGCAGGGAGTAGCAAGAGATAAGGCTGAAGAGTTAGAGGTTGTATTTTAAGAGCTATACAAAACTATTGAAAGGTTTTAAGACATTGAAAAGTATTTAAACAAAGAAGGTTCCATCAGAATGGCATGTTGCAATGATCAATGTGGCTTCCATATGGAGGAATTGGAGGGGAAAAGGATGAAGGTGGTTAAGGAGGATGTTGCAATCATTAGGTGAGAAGTGTTAGAAGCCTGATCTAGGCTAGTGGCAGTGAAAATGGATATAAGCAAGTGGACTTGAGATACATATTACGGTGGTAGATTTGACAGAATTTGATGACAAATATATTATGAAAGGCAAGGGAATACCAATAGATCCCACTGTGCGCCTTCCATAAGCGTTAAAGACAAAAAAGGAGTACACATCTCCTTAGTGAACAATGACTCTGCAGTCTCAATCATGGGAGGAATGTGGGCTTTGTGATGCCCCCACCCCCTAATTATAAATTCTCTTCTCACTTCATAGTACTTCCAGGCCTTTGCCCGGGTGACCCTTCATCTCAATGTTTCAAAAGAGAAATGCTTAACTTTTGAAAATTCCACCATTTCTCATTTTCAACATGTGGTTTGTAGTTTAGATATATGCACAGAGGACATTTATTGAGTCTACATTCAGATAATATATTTGGCTTGGTCCCCTCCATTCTTCAGATCGCTTTCTTTCAGCTTGTGTAATGAGAACTGATATTTCTAATGCTGGCCTTCGGAGCCTTCAGGCAGAAAAGAAAAACAATAATGACAATAGCTTCCTCTAATAGAGTGTCAGCTTACTAAGTGTCAGACTCTGCACATACTTTCATTTGTTTTCCACACTAAATCCTCCTTCTAAGCCTACAAGACAGAAATTATTATCTTCATTTTTCAGATGAGGAAAATGAGGCTCAGAAAGCCACAGCTAGGTCACCTAAAGATACAGTCATTTTGTTCCACTCTAACTTCATGTGCATGCTCCTTCAACTATATTAGTGGTTCTCAACCTCAATTACACATTAACATCACCTGGGGAGTATTTTTTCCTCTCTCTCTCTCTCTCTCACACACACAGCTTTACGAAGATATAACTTATCCCATGCAATTCATCACCACAGAGTCAGTTTTTGAACACTTTCATCATCTTGAAAAGAAATCCTATACCCATTTGCTGTCACCCTGCTATCCCCATCCTCCACCCTCTTCCTTAAACAAGTACTAATTAGCCTTCTGTCTTAATAGATTTCCTTTTTTTGGACTTTAATATTGATGGAATCATAATATTTGGACTTTCCTGACTGGCTTCCTTCACTTAACATAATGTATTCAAAGTTCATCCAAATTGTACTATGTGTAAGTTTTCCATTCCTTTTAATGGTTTAATAATATTCTACTGTATGAATATACCACATTTTGTTTATCTGTTCATCCATTGATAGAAAATTTGATTTTGTTTCACCTTTTGGCTATTATGAATAATGGTGCTATAAACCATTCAAGTACAGCTGTTTGTGTAGATATATGTTTTCACTTCTCTTAGGTATATGCTTAAGAGTGTAATTATGTGGTCATGTGATAACTCTATATTTAATCATTTAAGGAATTTCTAGGCTGTTTTACCTGGGGAGTTTTTAGAATATACTAATGCCCTGCCCACCCCACCCATCCCTTATCCTCTGACCAAATGAATCATACTCTCTGGGGTTGGGTCGCAGTTGATTCCAATAACCTCCATCAGTAGGTTCCAGAGTACACACTGCATTGAGCACCACTGCACTACATCATGATCTCAATGATATTGATATATGGCACTACTTAGAATTATCTACTTTTGAAGAATCATTAACCATAAGGATTCAACAAGAAGCCAGTGGTACTTCAATATTTATTCATTAGCTAAGCCAACCACCCTGGTGACTCATGATTCTGGGAAGAGAAGCTTTGCCTAGAACTTTCAAGACGTAGTTCTTTTCTGTCACCAAGGATGATCTTTAGTGCAGGAGGATTGGGCTGAATTATCAATGTATTGAGGAGGTATTGATTTCACACACTGCTTGTCACAGTGCCTAGAATGATACCATAAAAAATTATTTCACTGGGGTCTGGGGAAAAAATGGGTCTTCAAGAGTTCCTTAAGAAACTGAATAGCTCCCTGGTAGGAAGGAAGTTGACAAAGAGGGAGAGAGCCAGGTGAAGACATGACTTCTTTTTGGCAAGAGGAAAAGATGGAAAATTGGCAGGAATTATTGCTTGCCTTCTCTCAGCCTCTTTCTGCCTTTAGGCTGTTCCATGTCCCCACATTTCTGTGGAGTGAGAGGGTAAAGAGATATATCCTGGATGTCATTATTCTACCCAAGGAAAATATCTCCCTGTTTGGCTCAGCTCAGTGCCTGGAGATTTATAGCTGAAGATTTTCAAAATATATCCAGGAATATGTTTACAGCATAACACACTGAATCAATTGCTAATTATGAATTCTCTTCTCACTTCATAGTACTTCCAGGCCTTTGCCTGGGTGACCCTTCATCTCAATGTTTCAAAAGAGAAATGCTAAACTTTTGAAAGTTCCACCATTTCTCATTTTCAACATGTGGTTTGTAGTTTAGATATATGCAATATGTTTTAACAAATCTTAGTTATGATTTTGACCCTTAAAAATTCTATGAGCTATTATTACCTCTATTTACAGATGAAGAAACGGAGGCTTAGAGATGGATAGGTGATTTACTCAAAGACACGCTACAAGTTTTAGGCAGAAATGGAACTAAAACTTGGGCCTCCTGATTCCATGCTCTTTCTGCTCCACCCAGCCTAGATGAACATCCAATATGCCTTGACAATATCTATAAGTAAAGAATCAATACCAAATATAACTTTGTGAATATTTTTACCCTCAAATTTCTCCAGCCCCTGAACTTTTAATGGGAGTAAAGAGTAAAAAGGATCACTGACATTAAAGAACCAGCTGCACACCCATTAACACAAGTTTACAATGGGAATAATTAGTGTTGTTTATTTTTAATATTTTCCATTATCATTTTATGAAATAGTTCTTAAACTCTACTAAGGTCCTGAATACTTTTGGAAATGTAAATACAATGGGTGATCTATTCAGATAAAAGCATATACATGTATGTAAGTCAGAGTGTTCATGAAGCCCATCTTTGGATACTAGCTTATCCTATATAATAAAGAGGCAATATGCAAATTGACCACCACACCCTTGCACAAGATGAATTCTTTATTGTTGAAGGTATTACATGGGTCTTATTTTTCTCCCATTGACCTCACCTCGGCTGCTCCCATCCCCTAGCACATGCCCTCACCCCCCTACTGTCTGTGTCCATTGGTTATGCTCATATGCATTCATATAACCTTTGGTTGATTTGCATCCATACAACTCCTTTGGTTGATCTCTAACCCCCTCATCCCCGCCTTCCCTTATAGGTTGGACAGTCTGTTCAATGCTCTATGTCTCTAGTTCTATTTTTGTTCATAATTTTATGTTTTTCATTATATTCCACAAATGAGTGAGATCATGTTATATTTATCTTTCTCTGACTGGCTTATTTCGCTTAGCATAATGCTCTCCAGTTCCATCCATGCTGTTGCAAATGGTAAGAATTCCTTCTTTTTTTGAGCATCATAGTATTACATTGTGTAGATGTACCACGGTTTTGCTAATCCACTCATCTGCTGATGGGCACTTAGGCTGTTTCTAAATCTTAACTATTGTAAATTGTGCTGGTATGAACATAGGGGGGCATATATTTTTTCTTCTTGGTGTTTCTTGCTTGAAGTTTTTTGATGACTGCTTCAATTTCCTCCAGTTATTGGCCTATTTGAAATTTTTTATTCTTTTCACCTCTTTAATTTCTGATTTTGTTTATTTGTATCCTCTCCCTTTGTTTCTTGGTGAGCATGGCTAGAGGTTCATCAATCCTGTTTATCCTTTCCAAGAACCATCTCTTGGTTTTATTGATCTATTTATTGTTTATTTGGTCTCTATGGCATTTTTGTTCTGCTCTGATCTTTATTATTTCCTTCCTTCTGCTTACTCTGGGCTTTTCTTGCTGCTCTCTTTCTAATTTATTAAGTTGTTATCTTAAATAATTTATTACCAGTTTCCCTCTCTCTCAGAATCCTATATAACCCTATATAATAAAGAGGTAATATGCAAATTGACCACCACACCCTTGCACAAGATGAATTCTTTATTGTTGAAGGTATTACATGGGTCTTATTTTTCTCCCATTGACCTCACCTCGATTTTGGATTGTTGTGTTTTCATTGACATTTGTTACCAGAATGCTTTTTATTTATTCTTTGATATCTTTGGTAACCTTATCATTGTTTAATAGCAAGCTATTTGGCCTCCCAGTGTTTGAATATATTTATTGTTTTTATTGTAGTTCATTTCTAATATTATGCCATTGTGATCTGTGAAGATGCTTGATATGATTTCAATCTTCTTGGATTTGGAGAGATTTTGTTTGTGTCCCAATGTGTGTCTCTCTTTGAGAATATCCCATGTGCACTTGAGAAGAATATATATTCCATAGCTTGGTGAAATGTTCTGAAGATGTCAATTAAGTCCATCTTATCTAGTGAGTTATTTAGGATTGATCTTTCTTTGCTGATTTATTTATTTATTTATTTATTTAGTCTAGAGGATTTATCCAATTTTGTCAATGGGGTATTAAAGCCCCCTATTGTGATTGTATTGCTGTCTATATCTCCCTTAATATCTTCCATAAGGTTTTTTTTTATGTATTTGGATGCTCCTGCATTGGATGCATATATATTTACCAGAGTTATATCCTCTTGTTGTATCAATTCCTTTAGTATTATGAAGTGGCCCTTCTTATCTCTTGTTATGGCCTTCACTTTGAGGTCTATTTTGTCAGATATACTAGTATATATTGCTACCCCAGATTTTGTTTCATTTCCATTTTCCTGAAAGATATTTTTCCACTCCTTCACTTTCAGTCTGCATGAGTCTCTTGTTCTGAGATGAGTTTCTTATAGATAGCATATGTATGAGTCATGTTTTCTTACCCATTCAGCCACTTGATGTCTTTTGATTGGAGTATTTAATGCATTTACATTTATGCTCATTATTGATAGGTACTTTTTGTAGCCATTTTTATTCTTTGTGCCTGTGTTCCTTCTTTCCTTTTTATTTCTTCTTTTTACTACTGTCCCTTTAGCATTTCTTACATTCTAGTTTGGTAGTGATAAACTCCCTTAGCCTTTTTTTGTCTGTGATGCTCCTGATTTCCTCTTCAATTTTGGATGACATTTTTGCTGGATAGAGTAGTCTTGGATTCAGTCCCTTGCTTTGCAATGCTTTGTATACTTCATTCCATTCCCTCCTGACCTGATGTGTTTCTGTTTAAAAATCATTTGATAGTATAATGGGAGTTCCTTTGTAGGTAACTTTCTATCTCTCTCTTGCAAGCCTTAAGATTCTGTCTTTGTCATTAGCATTTGCCATTATAATTACAACATGTCTTGGTGTGGGTCTTTTTGGATTCATCTTGTGTGGTACTCTCTGTGCTTTTTTATCCCCCAAATCAGGGATTTTTCTGTCATTATTTCTTCAAATAAGTTTTCTATTCCTTGCTCCTCTTCTTGTCTTTCTGGCACCCCTATTATACATATGTTACTTTGTCTCATGTTGTCCCAAAGCTGCCTTAGGCTCTCTTCCTGCTTTCTAATTTTTTTCTCCAAGAGCTGTTCAGATTGGGTGTATTTTGCAGCCCTGTCTTCCAACTCACTAATTCAGTCCTCTGCTTATTCTCATCTACTGTTGAAACTTTCTATAGTGTGTTTTATTTTATCTATGTCATTTTTTACTTCCTCCTGATTCCTACATAAGTTGTTGATTTTCTCATCCATCTAGTTTATGACCTGTATGACCATTACTCTGAATTCTTTTTCTGACATATTGCATGCCTATGTTTCATTTAGTTTCTTTTCTGGTGATCTCCTTTTCTTTATTTTTTGGAGGACAGGGAACTCAGTCAGAAGCTTGCCTGCAGGATGAGCGGTGCTGGGGCAATGCTGCGGGCATAATATTTTTCTTATAATTCTTTGTATTTCTGTGCTGTCAGTTGTTACTTCTCCCCATTCATTTCTGATTTTGTTTATTAGCATCCTCTCCCTTTTTCTTTGATGAACTGGAAAGAGTATTCTTGGATTCAGTCCTTTGCTTTGCATCACTATGTATACTTCATTCCATTACCTTCTAGCTTGATGTGATTTTGTTGAGAAATCATTTGCTAATCTGATGGGGGATCCATTGTAGGTAACTATCTGTCTCTCTCTTGCAGCTTTTAAGATTCTGTCTTTGTCATTAACATTTTCCATTGTAATTTTGACGTGTCTTGTAGTGGGTCTTTTGGGATTCATCTTGCTTGGGACTCTCTGTACTTGTGTGACTTTTTTCTTCCACAAACCAGGGAATTTTTCTGTTATTATTTCTTCAAATAGATTTTCTAATCTTTGCTGCTCTTCTTGTCCTTCTGGCAGCCCTATTATGCATACGTTACTTTGTTTCATGTTGTCCCAAAGCTCCCTTAGGCTCTTCTCCTGCTTTTTAATTTTTTCCCCAGTTGCTGTTTAGATTGAGCTTATTTCTCTACCTTATCTTCTAACTCACTAATTTGGTACTCTGCTTCTTCTAGTGTACTATTGAAACCTTCCATGGTGTTATTGATTGTAACTATATCACTTCTGATTTCTTCCTGATTTTTGCATAGGTTGTTGATTTTCTTATCCATCTAGTTTATGACCTGTATGACCATTACTCTGAATTCTTTTTCTGACATATTGCATGCCTATGTTTCATTTATTTCTTTTCTGGTGATCTCCTTTTCTTTACTTTGGGGTTATTTTTCTGTCTCCCCATTTTTGCTATCACCAGTTGAGGCCCTCCAGTGGGTTGTGCAGGGCTGGGCCTGACACTGTTTTTGGCAGGCAGGAAACACAGTCAGAGGTTTGCCTGCATGAAGCACAGGGCCAGGCCAATACTACTGTCTTGACTGACAGGGAGCACAGTCCCAGGCTTGCCAGCGGGATGCGTGTAGTCCTGGGCCCATGCCACAGGCTTGGCAGGCAGGGAATGCAGACAGAGGCTTGTCTGTGGAATACATGGGGTGTGGGCCAACTTCGTTGTCTTGACTGGCAGGAAGCACAGTTCCAGGCTTGCTGGCAGGACACACTGGGGCCAGGGTCCATGCCACAGGCTTGGCGGGCAGGTAGTGCAGTCAGAAGCTTGCCTGTGAGATACACGGGTCGGGGGCCAACTCCATATTTTTGGAGGACAGGGAACTCAGTCAGAAGCTTGCCTGCAGGATGAGCGGTGCTGGGGCAATGCTGCGGGCATAATATTTTTCTTATAATTCTTTGTATTTCTGTGCTGTCAGTTGTTACTTCTCCCCATTCATTTCTGATTTTGTTTATTAGCATCCTCTCCCTTTTTCTTTGATGAATTTGGTTAATGGTTTATCAATCTTGTTTATTTTTCAAAGAACTAGCTCTTGGTTTCATTGATTTATTGTATAGTTTTTTGAGACTTTTTAAAAAAATTTCCATGCTGATTTTTATTTTCTTCCTAATACTCACTTTGGACTTTGCTTTGTTGTTGATTTTCTAGTTCTTTTATGTGTACGGTTAGACTTTATTTGAGAATATTTTTTATTTCTTGAGGTAGTCCTGTAATGCTATGAATTTCCCTCTTAGGACTGATTTCACTGTGTCCCATACATTTTTGTTGTGCTTTTTTTTCATTTGTCTCAAGATACCTTTTAATATTTTCTCTTGATCTCATTATTAGTTCACTCAGTGTATAGTAATATTGTATTTAGCCTCCATATGTTTGTGTGTTTTTCAGTTTGTTTGTTTTTACTTAGTTTCTAGCTTCATACTACTTTTGTTGAAGAAGATGTTTGATATTATTTCAATCTTCTTAAATTTATTGAGATTTATTTTGTGTTCATACATGTGGTCTATCTTGACAAATATTCCATGTGCGCTTGAAAAGAATATATTCTGCTGCTTGTGGGTGAAATGTTCTGAAAATATCAATTAAATCCATAACACCCATCTGTGTCATTTAAGGCTTCAGTTTTCTTATTGATTTTCTGTCTGGAAGATCTATTCATTGATGTCAATGGAGCATTAGTCGTCTACTATGATTGTATTGCTGTTAATCTCTCCCTTTATGTCCATCAAATTTGCTATAAGTATCTCCCTTTATGCCTATCAATATTTGCTTTATACATTTAGATATTCCTATGTTGGATGCATAAATGTTTACAAGGGTCATATTCTCTTGTTGGGTTGATCCCTTTATTATTATATAGTGTTCTTGTTTGTTTCTTTTTATAGCCTGTGTTTTGAAGTCTATGATCCCTTTATTATTATATAGTGTTCTTCTTTGTTTCTTTTTATAGCCTGTGTTTTGAAGTCTATATCATCTGATATAAGTGTTGCTAGCCTAGCTTCTTTTCATTTTCATTTGTGTAAAATATATTTTTCCATCCCTTTACTTTTAGTTTGTGTGTACCTTTCATTCTGAGTTGGGTCTCTTGTAGACAGCATATCTGCAGGTCTTTATTTTTATTCATTCAGCTATCCTCTGTCTTTTGATTGAAGCATTTAAACCATTTACACTTAAAAGGATTATTGACTGACTTACAGATAGAGAGCAAGTAGAAAGCTGTCCAGAGGTGGAGAGTTGGGGGAAAAGTGGAGGGATAGAAAAAAAAGAGATAGAGAAAACTCATGGACATGAACAACAGTGTGGTGTGGGTGGGAGGGGAGGTGGGGGAGGTGGAAGAAGGTGTAAATGATGATGGATGGAGACTTGACTTGAGGTGGTGATCACATAATACATTTTACAAATGATGTGCATTTGAAACCTGTATTATTTTGTTAACCGGTATCACCCCAATAAATTCAATTAAAAATAATTTGATATTTGTATGCACTATATAATGATAACCCTGTAATTCTGGTTTACAGTCCTTCACCATACAGTTGATTCCCTTCACCAATTATGCCTTTCCCCACACCCCTTACCCCTTGGTAACCACCGATTAGTTCTCTGTATCTATGGGTTGGTTTTTGTTTTTCATGTGTTTTTTTAAATTATATTTCACATGTAAGTACAATAATATGGTATTTGTCTTTCTTGGTCTGACTTATTTCACCCACCATAATACACTCTAGGTCCATCCATGTTGTCACAAATAGCAAAATTTCATTCTTTGTCATTGTTGAGTAGTATTTGATTGTGTGTGCGTGACCCGTTAGTGGACACTTACTTTGTTTCCATATCTTGGCTATTATAAATGATGCTGCAATGAACATTGGGGTGCATATCTCCTTTCAAATTAATGTGGGGTTTTTTAATCCTCTCCTGAGGATATTTTTCCATTGCTTTTAGATAGAGTGGATGGAAGGCAGTGGGAAGAGACAGAGAAAGAGGAAAGAGAGAGAGAGCGAAACAATGAGACATTGATTGGTTGTCTTCTACACATGACCTGACTGGGGCCAGAGAATGAACCTGCAACCCAGGTACATGCCCTTGACCGGGATCAAACCCATGATCCTTCAGTGTTCTGGCTGACTCTCTAACCACTTAGCAACACTGGCCAGAGCTCAAATTAATGTTTTTATATTTTTTTGAATAAATATTCACAAGTAGATAACTGGGTCTCATATGCTAGTTCTCTTATTAAACTTACTAGTGGCCCGGTGCACAAAATTCATGCACATTAACAGGGAATTAATTAGAGGAAATATTTTAATGTTGCTATTTGCCCGTTCTCTATAATAGAAATTTAAGAGATGAAAGAAAATTAGTAAAATGTATATGAAAGTCTTCCTCCTGTCAGAGTTGGGGTGTGCCATGGGACCAAGAGTCAAGTCCTCGCCCAGCCGCATGTACCTCAAAATCACATGAGACCAAGACTTGGCTGGTCCCACCCCCATTGTGTGAGATCCAGACCCGGCTGGCCCCACCCCCGTCAAGTCCTTCCAGTCGGGGTCACAGCCTCAGGTCCCTGGCTTGGTGCTGGGAGCGGGGGCACAGCCTTAGGTTCCCTGTCAAGTCCCTCCAGGTGGGGAGTGCAGCCTCAGGCCCCAGGTACACACGGGGCAGGGGGCGCAGGCTCAGGTCCCCCACTGCATTCCAGGCAGGGGGCGTGGCCTCAGGTCCCCCAGCCCAGGGTGGGGGCACAGCCTCAGGTCCCCTGGCCCACTACTTGGGTGGGGGCATGGCCTGAAGTCCCCCTTCAAGCCCCGCCAGGCAGGGGGCACAGCTTGAGGTCGCCCGGCCTGGGCTGTGGTGGGGGGCATGCTTTAAGGTCCCCCATCAAGCCCCGCCAGGCATAAGGTGCTACCTTCAGTCCTCCAGCCTGGTCGGGGGTGGGGGACATGGCCTGAGGTTCCCTGGCCTGGGCCAGGGCAGAGGGCATGCTTTGAGGTCCCCCATTAAGCCCTGCCAGATGGGGGGCATGGCCTGAGGTTCCATGTCAAACCCCACTGGATGGGAGTTGCATCCTGAGGTCCCCCATCAAGTCCAGCTGGGTGCAGGGCACAGCCTCAGGTCCCCCGCCCCGGCACGACACCATGCAGCCTCAGGTCCCTGCTGATTGCTCATTATGGCTTGTTATGGGAACCCCACCTCCACTGTGGGTGCAGCCATCTTGTGTTATGGGAACCCCACCTCTTCTGTAGGTACAGCCATCTTGTGACAGTGTGAATTTGCATATTACCTCTTTATTATATTGGATGGAGGAATTTCCATACTGTTTTCCTGGTGGCTCCACAAGACTACATTACCACCAATAGTGTACTGGTATGAGAGTTCCTTTTTCACCATATCTTCACCAACACTTGTTGTTTCTTGTCTTTTTTTAAAAAACATATTTTATTGATTTTTTACAGAGAGGAAGGGAGAAAGATAGAGAGTTAGAAACATCGATGAGAGAGAAACATCGATCAGCTGCCTCCTGCACATCTCCTACTGGGGATGTGCCCGCAACCCAGGTACATGCCCTTGACCGGAATCGAACCTGGGACCTTTCAGTCCACAGGCCGACGCTCTATCCACTGAGCCAAACTGGTCTCGGCGTTTCTTGTCTTTTTTATAATAACTATTCTAAGAGGGGTAAGGTGATATCTCATTGTAGTTTTGATTTGCATTTTTAATGATTTATATTAAACATTCTTTCATGTGCCTGTTGGCCAGCTGTATGTCTTTTTTGGAAAAATGTCTATTTATAACTTCTACCCATTTTTAATCTTTTTTTATGTTGTACTGTATGAGTTCTTTATATATTTTAGATATTAACCTCTTATTGGAAGTAACATTTGCAAATATCTCCTCCCATTCATTAGGATAGATTTTCATTTGTTGATGGTTTCTTTTGGTTTTCAGTTTGGTGTAGTTCTATTTGTTTATTTTTGCTTTTGTTTCCTTTGCTTTTGAAGTCATATCCACAAAAATAGTCTTTAAGAGCAATGTCAAGGAGTGTACTGCTTAAGTTTTCTCCTAGGAATTTTATGATTTTAGTTCTTACATTAAAGTCTTTAATTCATATGAAGTTAATTTTAAAGTAAGTTTTATGATAGTCTAGTTTCATTCTTTTGCATGTGGCTGTCCAGTCTTGCCAATATCATTTATTGATTCCCCACTGAATGCTCTTGACTTTGTTTTAAAGTAATTGTCCATCTATGTCTGGCTTTATATCTGGCATCTTTTTTTGTTCCATTGATCTCTATGTCTGTTTTTTGTGCCAACACCATACTGTTTTAATTACTATAGCTTTATAGTATAGTTTGAAATCAGGTCATACCTCCAGCTTTGTTCTTCTTTCACACGATTGCTTTGGCTATCCAGGATTTTTTGTGGTTCCATAAAAATTTTAGAATTATTTGTTCTATATCTGTGAAAAATGCCTTTGGAATTTTGATAGGGATTGCATTGAATATGTAAACTGCTCTAGGTAGTATAGACATTTTAACAATATTACTTCTTCCAATTAATGAACATGGAATATCTTTACATTTATTTGTTTTCATCAGTTTCTTTATCAATACCATATAGTTTTTAGTGTACAGGTCTTTCACCCCCTTGTTTAAATTTATTATTAGGTATTTTTGATGTAATTATAAATGGAATTGTTTTCTTAATTTCCCTTTTTGATAGTTTCTTATTAGTGTATAGAAATGCCACAGTTTCTGTATATTGATTTTGTATCCTGCAACTTTACTAAATTTATTTATTAGTTCTAACATTTTCTGTAGAGTCTTTAAGGTTTTCCTATATGTAAAATATAGTATCATGTTATCTGCAAATAGTGACAATTTTACTTTTCTCTTTTCAATTTGGATGCATTTTATTTATTTTTCTTGCTTACCTGCTGTGACTTCCAATACTATCCTATATAATAAAAAGGTGATATGCAAATCACCTCTCATGCCCTCACAAGATGGCTACCTT
>NW_006295185.1:1860200-1861760 GCF_000327345.1 Myotis davidii | reverse complement strand
AGGTATTGATGAGGCTGGCAGGCACAAGCAATTAGGGGCAATCAGGCAAGCAGGCAGGCTAGTGGTTGGGAGCCAGCAGTCCCAGATTGTGAGAGGGATGTCCCGGATTGGAGAAAGTGCAGGCTGGGCTGAGGGGATGCCCCCCTCCGACATGAATTTCATGCACTGGGCCTCTAGTATTGAATAAAAGTGGTGAAGTGGGTATCCTTGTCTTGTTCCTGATCTTAGAAGAAAAGCTTTCAGCTTGTCACCATCAAGTATGATGTTAGCTGTGTGTTTATCATATATGGCCTTTATTATGTTGAGATATGGCCCCTTTATATCCACTTTGTTGAGAATTTTTGTCATGCATGGGTAATGGATTTTGTCAAATGCTTTGTCTACATCTATTTAGATGATTATATGAGTTCTATTTTTTTCTTTTTGTTAACTTAAAAAGCTCTAGGCACTCTGTTACCCCCAGAGTCTAAAGCTATTATCACATCACTTCTCACCTGGATTACCTGGACTGTGTCAAAACACTCCATCATTTTAAAAACTGTTTATGAAGCATTGTCTTATCAATTAATCCAAATAAAAATGATCTTCCTCCTTATTCAGAATCTTCTAAACACCTATAAAACTTTCATTACTCCAACAAACATTTGTTGAGTGCCAACTCTTGTGCCAGGCAGTGTGTTGGATGCTGAAGATATTGTGTTGGGTGAGATCGCAACCCTGATAGAGCTTACAGTATAGGCAGGGATGCAAGTAAATGACCAGGGAATAATAAAGTGTGTTCTGTAGAGCATGAAGGATGAGTGGAAAAAAGATGATGTAGAGGTAGATGAGACCAGGTTAATATGTCCTTGTCAGCTATTTATTCAACATACACTGATATAAAATTTACTCTGTGCAAGTCATGGTTCAGGACACTGGGAATACCATTATACAAAACAGATAAATTTCTACCCTTGTGTAGTTTATATTTAGTGAGTGGAGACAGCTGATGAAGAAAAAAATAATACATAGAAAAACAGAGTAACATCACAGTGGAAGAGACTGGCAGATGCCACCTTTACCAAGTAATAAAAGTGAATATTATCATTATTAGAATACATTGTAAGGATGGGCTCCCTGATGAGGCATTGCAAAGCCTCATTTCTGTGATAATTGTACCAAAAATTCATAACTAAAACCTAATCATTAGACAAACTCAAATTAAATGGAGGCATCTACATAACTGACCTGTAATATTGAAATATATCTGATTTTTAGATTAAATTAAAATTTTAAAACTTGGAAAATAATTGTAACAAATATGATAGACAAGGGGTTAATAGCTTTTATGTACTAAAACTCACACAATTAGAGAAGAAAACCTTAAAATTCTAAGAGAAAAGCAATTGTTTTGTACTCATTTGAGGAATTTCACTTTTCCAGCAAATCCTATATAATAAAGAGATAATATGCAAATTGACCATCATGCCCTCACACAAGATGACCAACCCATGTGGTCAAAAGATGACCACCCCCATATGGTTACAAGATGTCCACAAAAGATGGTCAGCAGGGGAGGGA
>NW_006295185.1:1854064-1859821 GCF_000327345.1 Myotis davidii | reverse complement strand
CTCAGGCTGGCAGGAGAGCGGTTAAGGGGTGATCAGGCTGGCAGGCAGAAGCGGTTAGGGGCAATCAGGCAGGCAGGCAGGCAGGCGAGCAGTTGGGAGCCAGCAGTCCCGGATTGTGAGGGGGGGTTGGGCCAAAACTGGCAGTTGGACATCCCCTGAAGGGTCCCAGATTGGAGAGGGTTCAGGCTGGGCTGAGGGACACACCCCAGTGCATGAATTTCATGCACTGGGCCTCTAGTAAGGCTAATAAAGGCCCAGTTCCTTCATACAACCCTATACTTTTCCTTCATTGCACTTTTTCCTTCACAACTGTTATTAACTAAAATATATATATATGTATATATACCTTTGTATTTAATATCTTTCTTCCACACAGGACTGTAAGCTTCTAAATAGGCTGTGATTTTTGTGTGAGTTTGTGTGTGTCTGTTTTTTGTACATTTCTCTGTCCTCAGTACTTAGTAAAGTGTCTGGTGTATAGTTCTTTGTCAATAAATATGGGCTGTTGGAATAAATATTGAGGTGTGTTGAGAGAGCCCATCCTTTAAGTTATTTAGAAGAAGAAGCCCTTTGCATGTTGAATACTGTAGGCAAGCCACAAGACAGTCTGGGAGCCAATGGGGATGTAAACAATTCTGTCACCAATCTGATTTTTTAAAAAAATATATTTTATTAATTTTTTTTACAGAGTGGAAGGAAGAGGGATAGAGAATTAGAAACATCAAAGAGAGAAACCTCAATCAGCTGCCTCCTGCACACCCCATACTGGGGATGTGCCCACAACCAAAGTATATGTCCTTGACCGGAATCGAACCTGGGACCCTTCAGTCCGCAGGCTTATGCTCTATCCACTGAGCCAGATCAGATCCCAAGGCAAGTGTAACTCTAGCTGTCTGTGGAACTATGGAAAACTGACCCCTTGCCCCCCCAAACACACCCCCCCCCAGCAGAATCCCTCACAATGTTGGCACCTAGGGCAAGGGGAAGTTGTCAGACTACCAAGAGGAGATTCAGTCTGAGAACTTGGCAGCTTCCAAGCCTCATCCGGAAGATCCCACCACAGAAGTTGTCTTTACCCCGAAGCTTCTGGCAGTGTTCCAAGATCCCTGTGCTATAGTGCCCCAGGACCCAGATGCAAAGGGAGCAATTGTTCAACAGAATGTGTTCTAAGACTTCCCATAGGGATAAGCTCTCACATAGGTCCATCTTTCTTATCTGATCTTCAGACAGGAGGTCTGTCCCTGAGCCTTTTCTAAGCAATCTGGGGTGAAGAAGGGAGAGCCTTCCAGGCAGAGAGATAAGTTTATGTAAAGGCATAAAACAATAATGCACATTGGGATCCTATAAGTACTTTGATAGGACTGGAGCTTTGGGGAGGAGGTGTAGCAAGTCAAAAGATGAGGTTCAAAGTGCAAAAGTCCTCTTCTTGAATGCTTCACTTAGGAAACTGAACTTTATCCTGTAAGCAATGGGCAGCAGCTGAAGAGTTTCATGCTGTGACATTTTCACTCTGAATGCCAGGTGGAGAATCGTTTGGAGAGACAAACCACTCAATAGGGTTTTAAAATAGTTTAGGCAAAGTATAATGAAGGCTCAAAATAGGGTAAAGGTAGGAAATTCAAAGAGAAAGGGTCAATTAAGTGAAGCAGAGCTTGTAGATCAGATGTGAGTGGTGCGATGGGTGGAAACATCTAAACTGATGGTACTTTCATTGAGATAAGCAATATGGGCAGTAAATGAGATTTGTTTGGACATGTTAAATTTGAGGTTCCTATAGATTATCTTAGTAGAGATGTCCATTCAGTAACCTGATACACAGGTCTGAAGCTCATAAAAGAAGCCGAGGCTGGGGATACAGATTTGGAAATCATTAACATATAACTGAAACCATGATAGTAAATGGGATCACCCACAAAAGGTGCAGCATGAGAACAGAAAGCCAAAGAGAAAGACTAGGAAATTATCAATGATTAAAGAATGTTCAGAGGAAGAAGAGAGAGCAAAGGGGCCTGTGAAGAAGTGATTATTGAGATTGTAGAAAATAGCAGAGATGATATCTCTTAAGTCTGATAACAGAGGCAGATTGATAAGAGAGAGCAGATTTTTGAGATATGGAGTGTGGTCAATAGTGTCAAAAGTTAATATAAAGCCAAGCAGAGTGAGAGCTGAAAAAAATTATGAAATGCAGTAATTAGAAGGCTATTGGGCACCTTTACTTAGAGAGAGTGCAGGCTGGGCTGAGAGACACCCACCAGTGCATGAATTTCATGAGAAGCTGTGTGGGCAGAAGACTGACACTGTTAAGATTCTGAAGATTTCTACACCCCAAGACATTTTTTCGTAACCATGTAAAACCTTCAGAATTATATGGGAAAATATAAGTTTATTTAGAAATTAAACTTTCAGTTTTGAAAATAAATGCAGAAAGATGTTCCCAGTAGGATAAAGAATGGTTCTGTCTGTATCAAAGAAGGTCAAATTTTTCCTGGCAAAATAAGGAATGGCTTAGAACCTTAGAGGTTATAGCTTGATGTCTGGCTCTGATTCATGAAGATGGTATTATCCAATGAGGGTGCTATCTGTGAATGACTGTGCTAGTTAGTATATAGATAGGTATTGTAGAATATTTTCTACAATGCATGATTACAATATGATCTTTGGTAAGTTCAAATAGAGGCCCAGGGAGAAAGATATTGGTCAAAGCCAGAGAAATGGTGTTGAGCATCAGGTCCAAAGAACAAGCAAAACCACAATCATGAGGATTATGAGATCAGAAGGAAGAATCATGAGATCAGAAGCTGAAAGAATCAGGAATAAGTGAGGAAGAATGATTAGGGTGGGACATTCAAAATTAAGACTATGAACAATTTAGGGGGCTAGAGGCCTGTTTTTGGGTGGTTCTCCCTATGTGATATGAACTGGCAGGCTTCATGGCTTCAAGAAACTATGCAATCCTTCCCAGTGAGAGTGAAAAGAAAAGCTTCTGCAGAGCTTCTGACCTAGGTAGAATCCCTGAATGAATGTTCAGACTGGTGTCTGAGGAAGCATGCTGAACATGGTAGGGACTGTTGGAGTTTTGGTCCACCTAGACTCCCAAGGCTATTGCAAGTAGGAGGTATTGTTTCTGAAAAGGTCTGCTATAGGCCAGAGGCCAAAACTTGCCCACAACTTGACCTCATTTTGCTGTTAGTGTATGGATTGAATTATGTTCTCCCCAAAAGATGTTACAATTCTAACCCCCATATTTCAGAATATGACCTCATTTAGAAGTAGGATTGTTGCAAATGTAATCAAGTTAAGATGAGGTCATAGTGAGGAAGGGTGGACCCTTAATACAATATGACTGGTGTCCTTATAAAAGGAGAAGAGACCAGAGAGATACATAGGGACAATGCCATCTGATAACAGAGGCAGAGATTAAGTGATGTAGCTTTAATCCAAGGAACACCAAGGATTGGTGGCTGCCACCAGAAGGTAGGAAGAATCAAGAAAGGATCCTACCTAGAGTCTTAGAGGGATTATGGCTCTGCTGATGCTTTGATTTTACACGTCTGGTCTTCAGAACTAAAGAGAATAAATTTCTGTGGGTTTTGTTGTTGGTTAATCCTCACCCAAGGATATTTTTCCACTGATTTTTAGGGAGAGTGGAAGAGTGGAAGAGAGAGGGAAAAACAGAGAGAACCATTGATATGAGAGATAAACATATCAATTGGTTGCCTCGGAGCCTCGACCAGAACCCTGGGCCAGGGAGGAGCCTGCAACCAAGATACATGGCCTTGACTGGAATCAAACCTGGGACCCTTTGGTCTGCAGGCTGACCAAACCGGCTAAGGCAATTTCTGTTGTTTTAAACCACCCAGAAATAAGTGGGGCAGAATGGCTAGATAGGACCTTCAAGACTAAGACTGAACAAATACAGTTAGTAAATATGGAAGAATGTCATTGCTCCAGAGATAAACTTCCAGTCAAAATAATAAACCCTTAAAGGAGGGATTACTGTAAATATTCCATTCAGACTGTAACTTCTGGTTACGTCATAGAAGAATTGAGTAGTGAACATCTTGGTACCATTCCAAGAATTTTAGATAATCTTTGTAGATTTAAGTTACCTTGGTTCATAATTCCCAAAGTTTGAACTGGCAATCAAAATGTATGTCTTTGTTTTGGGTGTTTTTTTTATCTAAATTAAATCCAGATTTTTAGTCAGGGTGCTATCCTGGTAAGGATAATAAATAGAAACAACCACAAAATATGTAAGGGGAAATAAAATTTTAGGCAGTTTGCATGGCTTTTTTTTCTAATAGCAGGCAAAAGTGTTTAACCATTATTTTCTTTTTTAAAAATTTTGTTTTATTGTTTTAAGTATTACAAAGAGTATTACATATGTTTCCTTTTTTTTCTCCCCTTGACCTTCCCCTGGCCTCCCCTACACCCCAGTGTCTTGTATCCATTGGTTATGCTTATATGCATGCCTTTCTTTTTTATGAATATACTTTGCTTATAGAACAGATTCCCCCACACATAATTTCCCCTATTATTAGCCTCTTGCTTTAATGTAAGAAATTGAAAACTGTCATCCAAAGTGGCTGTACCATTTGAATTCCCACCAGTTTGAAAACTCCTGTTGCTCCACATTCTTGTCAGCATTTGTGTATCAGTTTTTTGGATTTTAGCCATTATAATGGATATATAGTGGCATATTGTTGTTTTTGGAAATAAACTTTCCAGGAATAAAGAACTTAAAATTAAAGCTACAAAATTGACCTTCTAAGATTCTAAAGGAGATTTATATAGTCTAAATGATTTCTTCATAAATATGGAAAACCTTCAGAATTCCATGGGTAAGTGAGGCTTTATTTTTAGAAATAAACCTTCTGTTTGAAAATAAATGCAGAAGTATATTCCCAGTGGGAAAAAAATGGTTCCTGAATTGTTATGGAACTTGTGAGCATTTCAGAAATCAAGTGATTACTCTTATACCTCTTCGGTAAGTCTGGGACTAGCATTTTATCTTTAGCCTCCCTCTCCACAGACCTACACCCTCCCACAACTCTAAGATAGAATTCCTTCCTGATTCTTCTTTTCCTGTTTCATTCATTTTGTAAAATTTCTGTCTCCATCTCTTTGCTTCCATGTTCCCTAGGGTCTTGCATCTCCTTTGCCTTACTCTGGCATCCCCCACTCTCATGTGGCATTTAACTTCCTTCCCCTCATCTGAACCTTGAAAACACTATGCTAAGTGAAAGAAACCAGACACAAAAGGTCATATATTATGTGATGTCATTTATATGAATTATCTAGTATGGGCAAATTCACAGAGTTGGAAAGTAGATTTGAGGTTACTGGGAGCTGAGGTGATGGGAGATGGAACGTTATTGCTTAATGGTACAGAGTTTCTGTTTGGAGTCATTTGAAGTATTTTTTATTATTTTTTTTTATGTTTACAGTGAGTACGTTTATCTAAGCAACATACATACACATTCAGTTTTAAGATGTTAACTAAATTTCTGTGACAAAGATGTTTTTAAATACCAAGAACATTAGAGACAATGCAGAGTCCTACAGATAATCTAGTAGTCACTAAGTTTTCCTTAAATCTCCACTTTAGAAGCTGTTATTTCTAGCACAGGTGAGCAGTCTTTCATATATTTAAACACTGGAGTCTTCAGTTGCTACCATATCAGCTGGCTTGCAAACAAGAAGCCAACCATTTTAAGAATGTTTTAAGTGAGTAACTTGCAAACCCCAGGGGGGGAT
>NW_006295185.1:1847691-1853614 GCF_000327345.1 Myotis davidii | reverse complement strand
GGCCATGGCAGGCTGCTTCTATTAAAATACATGAGGACATAGCCTAAGGATTCCATATCGTCCCGGCGACTCTGTTCAATGCCCAGATGCGCATTGATGCTAGTATATCGGACGGTCCCTGTAAGGTTTAAATCTTCTCTGTATGGTATGTGTTGCTTTGTCTTGTTGTCTTTGTACTTTTTGGCCAAACTGAAATCAATAAGGAATAGCTGCTTTAATGCTGATAAAGATGTGCTCTGGGAAGTACTTGCAGCCGTGCTGCTCCTTTTCGTCTTTCCTGTTGTTTCAGAAGATTTATTACAGTGACGTCTGCTGCCCATGAGGAAGTTCTGGGGTTTGATGTCTCGGTGTATAAAGTTCTTTCTATGCATATATGCGATTCTACAGATCATCTGATCAGCTAACATGAGCACAGTTTTGATGGTAAACCTCCGGGAGCACAGGTTAAAGAGATCTTCCAGGCTGGGCCCCAGAAGGTCGGTGACCAGCGCGTTGTACTCTCTTGCCTGCCCGTACCACCGCATGCGGGGGATGCCCACCCCGCCCTCAAGGATCTTATACAGCTTGCTCTCGTACAGCAGCTGCGGGTGCCTGGCCTTCCTGGGCTCTAATTTCACCGCCACCTCCTCGCCATTGGTGACGCTGATGGCCAGATAGATGTCACCGAAGGAGCCAGCCCCGATCTTCCTTACGAGTTTGTACTTCTCATCCACACCACCACGAAATCGTCCTGGGTGGCGGTGCTGCTGCTGGCCATCTTGGGTGACAAAGACGGAGCCTGGGCCCCGCCCAGCGCCTCAATGCCTGAGAGAGGAGGACGAGAGCCTCCGGCCTGGCCCCCCGAGAGCGGTGGAAGGGAAGGAAACATGTTGGGCAGCTGACGTCACAGGGCCCCCGAATTCGAATTCGCCCAGTGAAACCCTATCACCGCTGCCCAGTCAGGTATCTACAGTTTAGGTGGGGTTCTCCGGTTCCCAGGCTGGGCCTCTGGTGTCAGGGCGGCCGCCAGGGCCTCACCTTTTTCGCAGCGACGACGTCGCGGGCTGGAAAAGGGGTGCGGTGAGTTAGGGCGGTGATACCACCACCGCCACTGCTGCCGGCTCCCGCCTGGACGGACCCCTCAGTCTGCCGATGCCGCCATCTTGTTACTCCGACTCCAGCCAACCTTTTTTTTATTATTATTTTTGAACTTATTGAATAGAGGTTTTACGTTTACTCTTCTAAATTAAAAAATTCAGGTGAATGGAAACTTTTGAATTAAAAACAATTACATTGCTCATAACTGAAACTAATCCCAATAATACAGTATTCGTCAGACTTCTCTGTCTCATCTTAAAGATAAGGTCTTAAATTTCTTTTTGACTTTTAGGAATGAATTTTCCATGTGTGATATAAGTTGATTTGAGCCTAAGGTATTTTCTTGCTAGCCTGGTAGAGGACAATTCTATTTCGCCTGACCCCTCTAAACTGAGAGTGCTGATAAATGTGTGCTTACTTCCCTATGGCTTCTAATTTTAAACACAAAAAAGCCATTTCTGAGGTCTAAGAAGAACAACACTTTTTAAAATATATATATATTTTATTGATTTTTTACAGAGAGGAAGAGAGAGGGATAGAGAGTTAGAAACATCGATGAGAGAGATGCATCGATCAGCTGCCTCCTGCACACCTCCCACTGGTGATATGCCCGCAACCAAGGTATATGCCCTTGACTGGAATAGAACCTGGGACCTTTCAGTCTGCAGGCTGGCGCTCTATCCATTGAGCCCAACCGGTTAGGGCAGAACAACACTTTTGATCATAACTGGGGAATATGTTAGCTGTGCATCATTAAATATCTTTCATTTCCATTCATGCTTTAGTATCAGAGTCACTAGGATGGAATAGTCACAAACATGGACTCTGAATCCTTATAATTACTTGAGTTTAAATCTCAGCTCTATCATTCTTTAGCTATGTGACCCTAGGCAAGTTACTTAAGCTCTACATACTTCAATTTCCTTATCTCTCAAATTGTGATAACAGTGCACACCTTATAGGAATGGTGTGAAAATTAAATAAATTACTATACACATAGCACACACGTAAGCACATAGAAAAATGTCTGGCACATATAAGTGCTTGTTATTAGTGAATATTATATGATTAACTTTATTTTATTTTTTTCAAAAAATATATTTTATTGATTTTTCAAAGAGCGGAAGGGAGAGGGATAGAGAGTTAGAAACATCAATGAGAGAGGAACATCGATCAGCTGCCTCCTGCTCACCTCCTACTGGGGATATGCCCGCAACCAAGGTACATGCCCTTGACCGGAATCGAACCTGGGACCTTTCAATCCGCAGGCCGATGCTCTGCCCACCGAATCAAACCGGTTAGGGCTGATTAACTTTTATTGCTTACTACGGATATAATGGCGAACAAAATAGATAATTCCCCTGTCCTTGTGGATCTTACAGTCTTGTAGAGAGGATAGACATTAAACAACATTTAAATACTTTTTAAAGTTAGAGTTGTGATTAGTATTACAAGGGTGCTTATGAGCATGTTTAAGAGGGAAATCTACTCTATCCAGGTAATCAGGAAAGACATCTCAGCTGCAGTGTTGATATTTAAGCAGTGGTATGGAGAATGAGTAAATTAGTCTAGGGAAGAGGGCTAAGAGAAGGAGGGCAAAGAGGAGGAGAATGAGTGGATCCAGGATAATTTGATAATCTATAATAGGTGTGTAGGGGGCTCAGCCTGCAGGACAACATTCTTAGCAGGAATTGAGGCTGCCTACAGGGAAGGACTATAGTCATTTGCCTTTTGGAAACAAATCTTATCCCCTGGGAAATGTGAAGTGAAATGGCACAGGCCAGAAGAAGGTGACTGCTGAGGGCTACATTTTATCAACATAGGTTAAAGCATTCAGGAAGATATTTTTCAAGGAAAAGTCAAGGAATCACACAAAAGTGGACAAGTTGCCTTTGCAGCTGAATTTTAAGATGGCCTTGAACACTTAAGAAATCATATTTGCTGTACATATATGAATGGTTGAATAAGGAGACCTCAATTGCTCAAATGTATTCCTGGCATGTACAGCCTTAAATTAGAGGGTCTAAATAAAGCTGTGGCCTGCCCTTTCTGAAAGTTTGCCAACCACTGATATAGATCATGTGGGACATGGGGCCTCATCTAGGCTGATTTTAGGACAGACATTGGAACTTGCTTTCTTGCTGAAATGTCTGACATCAGCCCTAATTTTTAGTCATTGTATCTCTTTCTCTAAGACACAAAGTACTGAGGGCCCTCCAGGAGGACAGGCTGTATCTCCTGGAGGCTAAATAGTTCCTTGTTTAGAGAATGAATGATTGATTCCTGAGCCCAAGCAATCTGCCCCAAATTGTGTTTTCCCTCTTCATAGACACATTATCTTCATGCCCTTTGACTTTGGAGCAACATGTGAAGCGTTCTTTTAGTTTTGCATCAGTAAACACTTCAGACCTCCCAGGCAGCTCCAAGTCATGCTCCACATCACCTTGTTTGGAAACATCACCATCTGGTGGATTTCACTGTTTCTGCTTTCAAAGATCTGGCTATATTCTGCCAATTGAGGGCATCCGTGACTTGCTGAATATTTCAGCTGCACACGACTCTGGGATTGGTATTTGAGAAAGCCAGGGTTGAGGGGCAAATAAGGAAGAATGTACTATGCTTCATGCTTCGAAGCTGAAATCTTGGCACACAGTCTGCTGGATACATACTGCTTGGTTGGCTTTTCTCAGAAGCACAATGTGCACACCCCATACCCCTTCTCTTAAAAGAGTTTCATTCTACCTCCACAAACCTGGATTACCTTTGCAAGGATCATAGAAAACCTTCAAGGAGTGGAATAAATAAGTTGTGTCCTTTCCTTCATAGCTGATTGAAATTCAATCCCTGGAATCTGATAGGAGGCAAGACTGCCTTCTTTCAAATACAGGCTCTCCTTGGTATGGTCAATCACAAGGGCCTTGGGTCAAATGACCTACTGGGAAGCCCAGTGGAGACACATGCTGTGGGAACCACACTGCTCTCCCTCTTCTTAGCCAAAGCATTAATGAAGTATCTTGAACACTGTCTTTCATTACTGTCAGTGTAAGAAGCAGAAACACAGCTATGTTCAGTCCTGAAAGAGTATCTGCTCAAGTAAAAAATGTTCGGGCTTTATAGTGAAACAGACTTGTATTCAAATCTCACCTCTTTCACATACAGCCTGTGTGAATGAAATAAAGACACATCTTCATGTAAGCCCTGATACTTCTGTTCCCTAGCAGCAAGTAACTCAATCTCTCTGAGCATTAGTTTCTTAATCTGCAAAATGGGATGAACACAGCAGCTACTTTATGCAGTTGCAATGAAATTTAAATAAGAGAGCAATGGTGCTGTAATTCACCCACCTTATAATTTAAAAATATAATATTTTAATTTATTTGGGGTTTTGTTGTAGTTTTGACAATAAGTGTTTAAATCTCTTTCTTGCTGTCTAAGCCAAAAGCCATTACTCAGAACATATTCATATTTAGAATGATGTTCTCTGAATAAAGCATTTATTTAGTTTCCAACAAAAGTATTTTTTTTTAAGACTCAAAGAATCATGTTTAAATTCGGAATCTACTTGAGATATAATGATCTGATTTATTTAGAATAGTCTTTCTCAAATTTCATTTTTTTCCTAGATAGCAGGATCCATTTTTCAAATAAATTCTCACTTGGAACCCCAATATGTTAAATAAAAGCAAAGATGCAGGGGTTGGAGCTAGAGCTGAAACTGAAGGGAAAAAAGTAGGATTCTATTTGGTTTGCACTTGAGTGTAATCTCTAGAGCATCATGTGTTTTGCCTGTTTTCTTCACTGCTGCATCTCCAATGTCTATAAAAATACCTTACATTAATGGGGCTCAATATATGTTTTTGAATGCGTAATGGATGAATAGCATATGAAGAAAGCTGGCATATAATAGGCACCCAAGAATATCTTAATACCTCTTACTTAACTAAAATCTTGCAGGAAACTGAGTGATATGTTGTTGGTGTGAGAATAAGAATTTCCACCTTGGAGAAGATTCATGTCCTCCCCTGTCACACACCTACCTTGTCATTCCTCTTTCTGTTTTTCTCATAAATCAGTTAGGTGTGAAATGAGATACTGCCTGTGCAGGGGGCATAGAGAAACCAGACAGTGACTTTGGCATCATCACTACTTTCTCACCTTCTCAATAACCTCTGGGCAAATGACATAGCTTGCAAAAATCACACTGAGCACCCAGTGAAACACAAATATGAGCCACAATTAAGCAAATAATCCTGAGAAAGAGTACAAAGCAAGAGGCATTACACTTCTTTATTTAAAACTATATTACAAAGCTATAGTAATAAAAACAATGTGGTACTGGAATCAAAATGGACAAATATAACAATAGAACAGAATCAAGAGCTCAGAGATAACCCCTTGCTTATATGGCCAACTAGTGTTAGACAGGGGACTCAAGAATACTCAGTGGAGAAAGGTTAGTAATCCTATATAATAAAAGCCTAATATGCTAAGTGTTCTGTCATCCATTCAGCCAATCAAAACATAATTTGCTAATGATATGCTAAGGCCTCTCAACTGCTCACTATGATTTGCACTAACTGCCACGAGGCAGACAGTTGACCAGTAGGTTAGCTTGCTGCTGGGTTTTGGGTGATTGGGACTGAGCCAGATAGGCTGGACACACCCGGGAGCCCTCCCACATTCCTCTCCAGCTGGCCAACCTCCTGTGTCCCTCCCTGGCCCCAAACATGTACTGGTAGGGTCCTTCGGCCTGGCCTGTACCATCTCACAATCTGGGACCCCTTGGGGGATGTTGGAGAGCTGGTTTCAGCCTGATCCCACTCAATGCAGGAGGTGCCCCCTGTTG
>NW_006295185.1:1845119-1847581 GCF_000327345.1 Myotis davidii | reverse complement strand
TTAGGACCCTCTCCTGCCTCTGCGGCAGTGCTAAGGATGTCTGACTGATGGCTTAGGCCTGTTCCCCAAGGGCTCCCAGACTGCAAGAGGGCACAGGCCATACTGAGGGGCTGTACCCTTGCCAGTGCACAAATTTCATGCACTGGGCCTCTAGTCTCTTCAATAAATGGTGTTAGGGCATGGATGAAACTGGAGAGCATTGTGCTTAGTGAAATAAGCCAGTCAGAAAGATAAAAATAAGCCAGTCAGAGAAAGATAAATATCACACGATCTCACTCATTTATGGAATAAAATGAACAACATGAACTGGTGAACAAAAACAGATCCAGAGACAGAGAAGCATCGATCAGATAATCAAACCTCAGAGGGAAGGTAGGGGAGGGTGGGGATAAGGGGGAGAGATCAACCAAAGGACTTGTTGCATGCATATAAGCCTAACCAATGGACACAGACATCAGGGATGTGAGGGCATGAGAGGGGGGTGAGGGGGTCAATGGGGAAATAAAGACATATATGTAATACCTTAACCAATAAATAAAAAAACTTAAATAAATGGTGTTTGGAAAATTGGATAATCAAAAATAGAAGAATGTAATTAACTCTTATCTTACACCACTCACAGAATTAACTCAAAATGGATGAAATAATTAAACATAAGACCTGAAACAATAAGACTCCTAGAAGAAAACATAGGAAAAATTATTCTTGACATTAGTCTTTACAATTAATTTTTTTTGGATATAACACCAAAAGCACAAACAACGAAAGTAAAAATAAGTAAGTGGGACTACATCAAACTAAAAAGCATCTGCACAACAAAATATACAATTAACAAAATGAAAAGGCAACCTTTGGAATCAAAGAAAATATTTACAAATCATATATCTAATAAGGAGTTAATATCCAAAATATATAAGGAACTCATACAATTCAATAGCAAAAAACCACAGATACAATCTGATTAAAAACAGTACAGAGGAACTGAGTAGACATTTTCCAAAGAAGATATACAAAAGACTAACAAAGTTTTTTAAAAGATGCTCAATATTGCTAATCATTAGGGAAATGCAAATCAAAACCACAATGAGATATTACCTCACACATGTTGGAATCAGTATTGTAAAAAAGATAAGAGTTAACAAGTATTGGGGAGGATGTGGAGAAAATGGAACCCTAGTGAAATATTGGTAGTAATATAAATCAGTACAGCACTATGGAAAACAGTATGATCACAAACAACAATGTGGTTAGGGCCAGAAGGAGTGGAGGGTGGGGTCTGAGTGGAGAGGGGCAAAGTGGGGGGCAAAGTCAGGGGGAATCTGTAATAATGTCAACAATAAAAAATTAAAAAATTATCAAACTCACAGGAATAAAAAAGAAGGAAAGATTAGGACAGGCATAGAGGAAAGACCATGAGAGGACAGAGAGATGAGACATTCATCTGCAAGCCAAGGAGAGAGGCCTTAGTAGAAATCAACCCTGTTAACACCTTGATCTTAGACTTCTCCAGAACTTGTGAGAAAATAGATTTCTGTTGTGTAAGCCCCCCCCCAAAAAAGGAAAGAAAAATAGAACTAACATATGATCTAACTATTTCACTTTGGGGTATATATCTAAAGGAAATGAAATTAAGATCTCAAAGAGATACTGTACTCACATGTTCATTGTAGCATTATTCACAATATTCAAGATACGGAAACAACCTAAGTGTCAGTTCATAGATGAATGGCATATACACAAGGGACTATTATTAAGCCATGAGAAAAAAGAAATACTTCCATTTGACAACATGGATGGACCTTGAGAGCATTAGGCTAAGTGAAATAAGTCAGACAGAGAAAGACAAATAATGTATGATATCACTTATACATAGAATATTTAAAAAGCCAAACTCACAAAACCAGAGTAGAATGGTGTAGTGAGAGGCTGGGGAGTTGAGGGCAAATGAAGAAATGTTCCTCAAATTGTGCAAACTTCTAGTTATAAGATTAATAAGTTCTGAGGAGCTAGTGTACAGCATGGTGTTTATAGTTAACACTGTATTATATGCTTGAAAATTGCTAAGAGTAGATTTTAATGCTCTCATCACACAAAAAAGGAAACTATGTGAGGTAATGGAGTTGTTAACTACTCCTACTGAGGTAAGTATTTAATAATATATAAGTGTGTCAAATTATCATGTTGTATACTTTAAATTTAATAAAGATATATGTAAATTATCTATACTAATAAAAGGATAATATGCTAATTAGGGACGGCCTTCTGGAAAAAGCCACAGTGGCTGCTAGGGCCAAGGCTCAGGCAGTTGTGGGCGGCTGCGAAGGGCCGAGGTGCAGCTGCAAAGGGCCACAAAGGGCCTAGGCTCAGGCCAGCAGTGGCATGTTGGGGGCCAGATGTAAGCTGGCAAGGTCCTTGCACCTGAAGGGGCTAGCAAGGCTGGCACCCTTACCCACACAGATTTT
>NW_006295185.1:1843407-1845093 GCF_000327345.1 Myotis davidii | reverse complement strand
ACTCCCTTAGAGATTAAGAGGATCAAAGAATACATTCCTCTTGACAGACCTCCTATTCAGTGTGTTATGTATAAATAGGATTGTGTGGCTAATAAAGTTACTTCAGTTCTTCGAGAGCTGGAGTCCTCCCGACCCCGCTTTCCTGACTTTCTTTCTTTTCTCAATTCCCACCTCCCTACCTCAGCCCTGCAGCTTAGGTCAAAGGCGAAGGCAGAGGTGGTTAGGAGCAATCAGGCCATCAGGAGAGTAAGTTAGGTGCGATCAGGCCAATAGGTGAGCAAGTTAGGTTCGATCAGGCCAGCAAGGGGGCAAGGTAGGAGTGATCAGGCTGGCAGGGGGGCAAAGTAGGGGTGATCAGGCTGGCAGGCAGAGGCAGTAAGGGTTGATCAGGCAGGCAGGCAGAGGGGTTAAGGGTGATAAGGCAGGCAGGCAGGTGAGCGGTTAGGAGCCAGCAGTGCTGAATTGCGAGAGGGATGTCCGACTGCTGGCAGTCGGACATCCCCCAAGGGGTCCCAGATTAGAGAGGGCACAGGCCGGGCTGAGGGACCCCCCGTGCACAAATGTTGTGCACCGGGCCTCTAGTATCTCAATAAAGCTGGGTAAAAAAAAACAAAGGACCCCTGAAAAAACAACAACAGTTTTTAGCTCTAAAGAAATAAAGCACTAATGATAAAATGCCAAGAAACAGAGCCATAATTTTGGTTAGAATTCTTAAATTCTACCCTTCAAGTCATGCCATAGATAGATACTTTTTGCATCTTGGGAAAAAAACAATTGTGTGGTGCTTTTTATTTTTGGTTCAGGTTTATTCTATTTATTTTTAAATGATAATGGCAAAACTGTGTAGTATATACTCTTCTATTTCTATCCTAGCTCACAAATCATGGAATTCAGCTGGCAAGCTTTCCCTCTCCAACTCCCAATGTGTGGAGGGACTATACTGGCCAGGCTAATTTTTCCAAGAGTGACCTCAAATTTGGATTTTTTTACTTTAAAGTAGAAAGTGAAATTTTCCTTTAGGACAGTTTCCTGTTTTGGATCATAGTCTATTAGTAACATTTTGCCAGTAATAGCTGAAGGAATAAAGCCTAGATGGAAAAAGAGAGGAAAGGAGAGAACTCATTCTTCATTTACCATTTTAAACTTCAGGAAAAAGTAATTTATTAATATTTCTTTCCTTAATATTAATCTATTGAATAAACACTTATTGAGTGTCTACTGTGTACCAGGCACTGAAATATATGATTTCACATAAAAATATTGATTGATCATGGTGTATGATCTTTCTGATGTACTGCTGGATCCAATTTGCTATATTTTTGTTGAGGATTTTGGCATCTATGTTCATGAGGGATATTGGCCTGTAATTCTCTTTCATTGTGTTGTCTTTACCTGGTTTTGGTATTAGGGTGATGCTGGCTTCATAGAATGAGCTTGGAAGTGTTCCTTCCTCTTGAATTTTTTGTAGTAGTCTGAGGAGGATAGGTTTTAGTTCTTCCTTGAATGTTTGGTAAAACTCCCCTGAGAAGCCGTCTGGTCCTGGGCTTTTGTTTGCTGGAAGCTTTTTGATGACTGCTTCAATTTCTTCCATAGTTATTGGCCTGTTGAGATTTTTAGATTCTTCCTGATTGAGTTTTGGAATGTTGTATTTTTCTAGGAATATGTCCATTTCCTCCCGGTTGTCTA
>NW_006295185.1:1841243-1842081 GCF_000327345.1 Myotis davidii | reverse complement strand
AAAATTGAAGCATCGATCAGACCGTCAAACCTCAGAGGGAAGGTAGGGGAGGGGAGGGGTAAGGGGGAGAGATCAACCAAAGGACTTATATGCAAGTATTAGGCCTAACCAATGGACACAGACAACAGGGGGGTGAGGGCATGAGTGGGGAGGATGGGGGGTAATTGGGGGATAAGGACACATATGTAATAACTTAATCAATAAAGAAATTTTAAGAAAAAGAAAGAACATGTACAGGTAAAAAAATATTGATTGATTTGAGAGAGAGGAAGAGAGAGAGAGAAACATTGATTTGTTGTTCCACTTATTTATGTATTCATTATTTGCTTCTTGTATATGCCCTGACTGGAGATTAAACCCGCATCCTTGATGTATCAGGATGACGCTCTAACCAAACGCCACATGGCCACATGTCCAAATTTTTTATTTCTCACACAACTCTATGAATTAGAATTGTCACTTTCCTTTATAGGTTAGAAAACTGAGGCACAGTGACCTTCCTCAGATCACATTGATGGTAAGTTTTAAAATAGATTTTTTGGTCATCAGAGTTACTGTTTCTTCCACCATCCTCACAGCTGCCCCTCCATTTGGAGTTGTTGTGGAGGCTATGCTGTGAACTATCAAAATATTAGCAAAGGTATGCACTCTGGTCCATCAGATAACAGCATTTTATTGGCCTAATTTTGCCAGCCTATTTACCTAATGTCATAGAATATGTTGGTTCAGTATAGACATAGAGTGGTGTGTTTGGCTTCTTGCCTAATCAGGTTTAAATGTACTTTTAAAAATTCCTCCTTCAAAAACCAGTGTTGTACTTAATGGGAACACTGGACGC
>NW_006295185.1:1840198-1841228 GCF_000327345.1 Myotis davidii | reverse complement strand
TCCTGCTAAAGTCAAGAGAAAGTAAAGGATGCCCACTATTGCTACTATTATTTAACTTATTTTATGGGTCAATGATTTTAAAATTTTTATTTTTACAAATATCTTCAGGTGAGTGTCATGATCAAGAAAATTTGGGAAATACTAATTTGAAACATGCTTTTCAAATCTACTTGCAGAGTTTAGGTCTTGAACTATTGATCCCAGAATAACCCACTGAAAACTCTTTACCAGTCCAGTTTTGGGAAAGTAAAGTAAGTTTTCTGAACATTTATTTTGATACAATTTCCTCTTTGGAAGCATCACAAATACTTTATTCTGGTTGTTTCCTAGAAGACACAGTTTCTTGTTTCCATTTCTGGCCCAGCATTTCTATTATGTTTTCCTTGGAGGGTCCATCTTCCTTGAGTTGAGGCATAGCAAACCAAGTAAATCATTTAAAAAAAATGGTTTCTTATTAAAAAAGATGGTCCCATTAAAATACCTTTGCTCTGCCTTGTTCCCTTTGTTCTTGAAACTCTTCAGATGGTAGGGTGTTTTTCACCTTAAATCTCATATTGATGGCTCTGTGTATGCCAGCCTAGATATGATTTTCTTTAATGGGTCCAACTCCTTTTAGTGTTTTGGAGATATCTCATTCTCCAAGGTCATTATTTAGAAATGCAGCTGATGATAAAGGATATGGAAAAAATCACAGAGGATGTCTCACCTCCTCTCTGAGTTCCGCATTGCCTTAAACAGAGCTTCAGGTTGTAAGGCTCAGGGATCTTCTTTTGGGCATAAAGTACTTAGCCAGAGCCCTGACTGGTTTGGCTCAGTGGATAGAGCGTCAGCCTGCAGACAATAGGGTCCCAGGTTTGATTCCAATCAAGGGCATGTACCTTGGTTGCGGGCACATCCCAAGTAGGGGGTGTGCAGGAGGCAGCTGATTGATGTTTCTCACTCTCTCCCCTTTCTAACTCTATCTCTCTCCCTTCCTCTCTGTAAAAAATCAATAAAATATATTTAAAAAAAAAAAAATATCTTTATCATT
>NW_006295185.1:1833002-1838622 GCF_000327345.1 Myotis davidii | reverse complement strand
ATAGGGTCCCAGGTTTGATTCCAATCAAGGGCATGTACCTTGGTTGCGGGCACATCCCAAGTAGGGGGTGTGCAGGAGGCAGCTGATTGATGTTTCTAACTTTCTCCCCGTTCCTCTCTGTAAAAAATCAATAAAATATATTTTAAAAAAGAAAGTACTTAGCCAGAGTCCAGGGCAGCCCTTCAGCCCTTCTTCTTGTGCTGTTCTACATGTCTCTGGCAGTCATGTCCAGGCACAGGTCATAGCTGGCTATGTAGTCCATGGACAGAGCCTCCAGGACAGTGCAGCCATTCTTGCCCATCACTGTACTGTTTTAGCTCTTGTTGCCAGTTTTGATTATAGGCAGGCATGAGGATAGCCAACACTTGGAGCGTAGGTGGTGGATGGCTTCAGGAAGAGGACAGGCCCGATTGGCACTGTGCTCTCCACCTCTTTGGGGTGGACTGTGTAGATTCTTCCCACACTCATAATATTCTTCCCACAATATTCTTTCAGAACTGGGACAGCTCTTTGGAGGTTGCTATGGCTCTTACTCTAACATTTCATTTAAGTTATTAGCTAAGCCAATTAAGCAAAAGAAAGAATTTAGCATTATAAAAGTTGGAAAAAAAGAGATAAAACCATTTTTATTCACAAACAATATAATTGTTTTATACCTGGAAACCAAGAATGAAATGAAGAAATACAACAAACATTTAAGAAATTTCAGTTAGTTATCAAGATAAATAAATTCAGTAAAGTAGCATGATACAAAGCAAATATCCACAAATCAATTATATTTTTGGAAATATTTTTTATTGAGTTTACAGAGAAAGGAAGGGAGAGAGAAATAAAAAATCAATGAGAGGGGAATCCTCAATCAGCTGCCTTCTGCATGGGGATTGAGCCCCTATCCAGACATGTGCCCTGACTGGGAATCAAACTGGCAACCTCTTGGTGCATGGGTCAATGCTCAACCCCTGAGCCACACCACCTGTGCAATCAGATGTATTTTTATACATGAATAATGACTTTCAGAAAGGGAAATTAAGAAAAAATATTATTTACAATTGCATCAAAAAAGTACCTATGAATAAATTGAACCAAGTATGCAAAATATCTGTACTTGAAAATTATAAGGTACTGAAGAAAGAAATTGAAGAAGATGCAAATAAATGTAAGTATATACCATGCTCATGGATAGGAAGAATTAAAATTGTTAAAAGTCCATACTGCCCAAAGCAATCTATAGATTAAATGCTATTCCTATGAAAATACCAATGGTGTATTTTACAGAACTAAAACAAATAATCCAAAAATTTATATGAAACCACAAAATAAAAGCTGCCCTAATAACCACAGCAATCTTAAGAAAGAAGAACAAAATTGGAGGTATCATGCTACCTGATATCAAACTATACTACAAGGCCATAGTAATCAAAATAGCATAAAAACAGATATATAGATCAATGGAACTGTATAAAAACCCCAGAAATAAACCCATTTCTATTGGCCAATTAATTTTGACAAATGGGGCAGGATTATACAATGGAGTAATGACAATCTTTTCAATAAATAGTGTTAGTAAAATTGGACAGGTACTTGCAAAAAGTTAGACTAAATTCTTACACCATATACAAGAATAAACTCAAACGAATTAAAGACTTAAATATAAGACTTGATACCATAAAAATCCTAGAAGAAAACATAAGCAATAAAATCTTGGACATTTCTCTTAGTAATATTTTTTCTAATATATTTTCTGGGGCAAGGGAAACAAAATAAAAAATAAACAAATGGGACTACTTAAAATTAAAAAGTTTCTGCACAGCAAAAGAAATCGTCAAGAAAATGAAAAGACAACCCACTGAATGGAAGAACATATTTATCAATGATGCATATGATAAGGGATTAATATCCAAAAGTTATAAAAATAACTTATACAACTCAACACTAAAACAAACAATATAGTCTAAAAATGGGCAAAGGACCTAATTAGACACTTATCCAAAGAGGATGTACAGAGGATAGACATATGAAAAGTTGTTCAACCTGGGTATGTGCCCTGACCATGTATCAACCCCAAATTTTAGTGTAGGAGACAACTGAGCCAAATTGGCTAAAGGTACCCTAAGATTATTTTCCTCACTTATCAATTGGCAAAAATCCAAAAATTTGATAACACACTCTGTTGATGAACCTAGAGAAAATAGGCACTCTCATACATTGTTGATGGAACTGCATATTGATACAACCCTTGTTCTTAGTTTGATAGGTTAGCCATAATAAAGTACCACAGATTGGGTAGCTTAAACAACAGAAATTTATTTTCCCACAATTATAGAGACTAGAAGTCTCAGATCAAGAAGCCAGCGGGATTGGTTTCTGGTGAGGCCCCTCTTCTTGACTTGTCAGTGGCCATCTTCTCTTCCCTGCATCTTCAAGTGGTCTTCTCTCTATGCATGTCTGTGTTCTAATCTCCTGTACTTATAAGGAAACCAGTTAGATTGGATTAGAGCCTACCCTAATAACTTAATTTCAACTAAATTACCTCTTTATAGACCATATCTCTAAATACAGTCACATTCTGAGTATCTAGTGTTTAGCACTTCAACACATGAGTTTTTGGGGACAAAATTCAACCCATAATAGCCATTATGGAGTGAAATTTAGAAAGAGCTATCAAAATTGCCAATATATACCCTTGATCAGATTTTGCTTCTGGAAATCTATCCTGCAGCTATACTTGTACAAATATAAAATGACATATAGCCAAGGATATTTATTTCAACCTTGTTTATAATAGCAAAAGTTTGGAAACAACCCATGGCCACCAATAGGGGACTATTTGAGTAAACTATGTATCACTAACACAATGCAAAATTATGCAGTTGTAAAAAGAAATAAGCTCTCCATGCATAGCTAAAGAGAGATCACAATGACATGTGAAGTAAGAAAAGGCACAAAACAGTGTAATAGCATGCTACTTACATCTGAGAAATATATTCACATTTGCTTGTACAGTACCAGCATAAAGAAACACTGAAGGCTAAATAACAATGACAAAAAAGTGATAAAATTGATTACTGATGAGGTACAATGGGGGGCATAAGTGTAAATGAGGCTTTTCTATATATTCCTTTTTATAATGTTTTCATTCTAAATTATGTAAATTCAAAAACAAGTATAACTATTATATATAAAGCTTCCTAGTTCAGCCATGAAATTTCTAATACAATGAGACTAACTCAGGTCCTTTTACTTTTGAGAATGACTATTCTCCCTTTATTGAAGCTTTACCTAGGGTTTTGAAATTGTGCTCTTGTGAAATAAAGGAAACCCCCAGGGGTTGCAAATGCTTTCTCTATTTCATTTTTTTAAAATTTTTCTTTGAAAAAAGGGAACTGAGTTTAAGAGGTCTAGAGAGAGTCCAGTTGACCAAATAGATTACCCAGATGCTATTAATCACCAGCACTCAGCAGCACAAATGCCCTTGGGTGTGCATCACTTCAAGCAAACAGAAGTGTACCCTGCTGACGATGGGGTGCCTGAATAGGGGTGTGGGTGGGGTTGGGGAACCCGAGCACACTGCACCCAGCTGAGAGTGAGATTCCTTGAGAAAGCCCCTTCCTGTCACAGCACCCACAGCACTCTGAGCCTGCTTGCAGCCCAACAGCCTCTCCGAGAATGCTACATTTAAAAGTGCAATTTTTGGATGACTCCCAGAAGATTTTTGTGGTTGATGTAAGTGGAAATTACATTGCTATTATTCCTTTATTATTCATTCAATAATGGTCATTTGTGGACAGCCCATTTGCCAGCAATGTTATGTCTTCGTTAGGACTGAATGACGGAGGTCTGTGGTTTTTAGCTTTGGAAAAAGAAATCTGTATTTAATATTACAATGTAGCTCATGTTTTCCCATTAACTTTTCTTCTAGAACAGGTTCTCTTTTCTCAGGGGATGACAAAAGCAAGTTTTAAAGATATGCTAAATAGTTGTAAAAAGACAAAGAAGCAATAACTTAGTAGTCCTGCCCAAAGAGGTAGTATTGCTCATTGAAATAATTTGCCTATGAGTCTCATCCCATGAACATTTATGGGGAAAAAACTGTGGTTCTGAGGGGAAGGAGAAGGGGAAAGCTACCCTCCTTTTTTGAAGAAAATCTATGGGCTTTGGGGTCAGGGTAGAAGTATGCAGTTGTAATGAGACCTTGGGAACTAATGACAAGTATGAAAGAGAAAAATAAGATAAGAGACTACTTAGTTTGATTTAGTGCTTGTAGTTCAGGGTTCTTAATATCATTCCTAGCTGCAAGATGATTGCATACAATTATACCTCATCTCTTCAAGAAAGAACAAATGTATTAAACGTATCATTTGGGATTCATCTTTCAATATAGTATGATATGTACATTTTGATGTCAGGTTTTATGTATGAGCATTTTGAAATCTATAATTTTATTGGAAGAAGAATACAATTTGCTCTGATATTTACATTAGCTACTAACAAAGAACAAATAGCTCATTTTCTTTTACATTCATACAAAATGCTGGTTGTTTTCTTTTATACATAAACTAACAACTGCTGTTGGGTGTGCGGGTAACCCCTTTTTCAAGTGAGTGTTTCATTTTGATTTGAATAATGTGCTTTGCGGGTGATGGCTTCATGGCTTCAGATGCTGTTTTGCTGTCTCTTCCTTTCATTTTTATTTTCAAAAGGCAGTTCAGTTCCACAAACCTGAATGATTTGTTTTTGTAGCAAATAGCTTCCATTAGAGGTATGAAGCATTTCCTATTTTTTTTCTTGGAACTATATTTAAGGAGTGGAAAATGTCTTTTGAGTAGTTTATCCATTTGCAGGCTGGTGGTGTATATTCATAGTGCTCCAGTACCTGAGTTAGTGAGCTGGGCATTCAAAAGACACTGCTTTAGGCTACACTTTTAATAGACATTTCAAGCAACTCAAAAAGGAATCTTTGACAACAAGTGACAGAAGGGCTTTCTGAATGTGGAGTTCAAATTCAGATCCAATTAAATGTGGGAGGGGGTGAGCATAGTACCATAGCTTCACAAAATTTTCCTTCTGAGGAGCTGATTCCAGCAACTTGAATCCAGCATGATTTGGCTTCAAGTCAGATTGTTTCTTTCCAGCTGCAGCACATTGTGTTCCTTGGGAAGATAATGGGAGAGTTTACCCAGCAATTCGGGTGTCACAGCATCTGATTCCTTTTGCTCTATAGAAGGCTACTTCTGTAAGTAGCAATCATGGTGTTACTGAGAGTGGCAATAGCATTAACTGTAGTCCCATGAAAAGCTTTCTCCTGAGAGGAAAGGAACCTTAAGTTAGCAGCCAATTATACAGCAGTATCTTCTCTTCTTTTTTTTTAAAGATATTTTTATTGATTTTTTACAGAGAAGAGGGGAGAGGGATAGAGAGTTAGAAACATCAATGAGAGAGAAACATTAATCAGCTGCCTCCTGCACACCCCCTACTGGGGATGTGCCAGCAACCAAGGTACATGACCTTGACCGGAATTGAACCCGAGAGACCTTTCAGTCTGCGCTGACGCTCTATCCACTGAGCCAAACCAGTCAGGGGAGGGGTCATGTTTTCTTATTCACTCTGCTACCCCATGTCT
>NW_006295185.1:1827636-1832933 GCF_000327345.1 Myotis davidii | reverse complement strand
TCTGCAGGCCGACGCTCTATCCACTGAGCCAAGCCGGTTAGGGAAGTATCTTCTCTTCTTAACAATAGACTGATGATGATGATGTCAGCAGTATTAGCGAGTAACAAATGAATAACACTTTAACATTTACAAAGTAATCTCATATCCATTAGTTCGTTTGATCCTTCATTCTACCCTGTGAGTGAAGGTAGGAAAAAATTAATCTTTTCCCATTTTGCAAATAAAGAGATAGGTACTCAGGGAGCTTAAGTGGCTGTGTAGGATTACACAGCCTATAAATGCAAAGCAATCCAGAACTCACCCCACTATTCAATACACAGTTGTATCCAGAAGACTCATCTGTCAATAGCCTTTTAGTCCTATAATGTTGCTCATGCACATTATTTATTTTCTGTTGCTCTCAGAAGGCAAATAATTTGGCATATAGTCTTTGGTGACTGGTGTGTTCTGAGGAGCTATGTGAGAAAGTGGTTCTTAAAGAGGTTAGGGAGAACATGGTATGAATCTTTTCACTGATTCAAAAGCTTAAAAAACAACCTAAACATTTCCTCTTTTATTAGTACTCATCTCTTAACCAGGATGAAGAAATGCTTGGAACCATAATGGAGAGAATCATTAGCAGCTAAGGAAAGTCACATGGAGGGGCTTTTTATACAAAAATTGACTGATATCTCAAGAGACATGGATCAGTCTCAGAGAGAATTATTCTCCAAGATAAGATTTAAAAAACACAATTGGCTGCATAGGGAGAAATAATGGTGTCTTGGGCATTGGTGTTGATTTTACAGAAAGTACTGTAGTAGAAATATGAAAAGAACACATGATCAGATAGAATGATGTCTCTTGGGTAAGGCTAATTGGCATCCAGAATGCTTTATTCTACCCCCACTAGCAATTTCTTGGTGAATTTGATGGTGTCCAAGATCTGTCTCGGGCCTACAGAATCAGAAGCCTGATTTGTCAGCACTCCACAAGAACTGAAGTCTGAGACTGTTATTTAAAATCAGAATGTCAGTGTCACCACTTACAGTGGGAATGGGGACACTAAGGTCCTCTCATCAGTTACATCAAATACCAAGTGTCAGAAAAGTCATATTTAAAGGAATTAAACATCTGATTCTAATATTTGATGGCCTAATAATCATCCATCTCCACAAAGGCCCTATGATTCAGACCTTTTAGTCATTCATTCATTTCATTATTTTGCTAACAAATTATTATCGAGGTCATAATATGTTTCAGGTCCTGTTCTGGGCACATTATACCGTACCATATAAGTAGGTAAAGTTCTAGAGCAAGGGCACACTCTCAACTGGGCAGTGCTGGCTTTTTGCTATCAACTATGGCTTCAGTGATTCATTTTCCCCTCATTGCATGATTGAAAATCTCCCTTTGTTATTGACCTATTTTAACTTGTCAATGCCTTAAATTAGATTACTTGGAAGAGTGGTTGGCCACAGACACATCCTGGTTTTTTGAAGTTTCTTTAAGTATCTATGTACAGAGGCACTGTGTGCTAATTTTACAGATGAACTCTGAGAATATTTTTCAACCTTTTCTTTTCTGAATTTCCCAAAGTATTTGGGAAATGCAGGGTAGATATGGAACTTCAAAATTGCTGAAATGTGCCTAGTAGACTGTAATCCAATGAAAAAATGTATTTAGTAAAAACCTCATTTTATTTTTCAAGCTCTCATATTGAAGAAACTTGATTTTTGTTAAATATCAACATCATATCTAGTATGGCACTAATCATGGACTTCATATACTTAGACAATCAAGGTGGGCTTTCTAGAATGATGATGGGAGTGGGTAAGCAGAAGGAGAAATGGAATAAGGTAATGCTTTAAATAATAATTGCAGATTTTAGCCCTGGCTGGTGTGGCTCAGTTGCTTGGGCATAGTACCATGCACTGAAAGGTCGCCAGTTCATTTTCCTGTTAGGGTACATCCCCAGGCCATGGCTTGATCCCCAGTACGGGTCATTCAGGAGGTGTGATGATTCTTGATGTTTCTCTCTCATCAATATTTCTCTCCCTAAAAAAAAATCAATAAAATATATTTTAAAAATAATTGTAGATTTAAATGTAAATTCAGTTTTGTCTATTATGGAGATTGGAATTTTCTTGACTTAAAAAAAAGGAAAGATCAAATCTAAGGTCTTCTCAGCTCTTAGAAATAGAAGGTCAGGTTTCTAGCTTGACTATGATTCTTCCTAATATGCACACATACCAGTAACAGTAATGAATGTCCTTGAAGGATGACCTTTTTTTCTAAAGCCTGGACTGTTTGCTTATCTCGAGTATTTACGGAGAGTATTCAAAACCAATAATCCCATCAATATATTTGACACAGTTATGTCTGCTATTACCCCTGCCTGTGGCAATGCTGTATTTGGAGAAGCATAGTGGAGGTGAAGAACAGCTTTGTTTGTGAATTTTCCCCAAGTGTAATTCACTTTGATGGTTTATGGAGCCTAAAGTCAAAATAAGAGGTTCGAAACATCTCAAATCTTACCTTTATCTGATTGCTAAGTGACTGTATTGTTAATCACAACAGGTACCTGGTGGGTTACACAGGGAGAATATAGTGAGTCAGCTTACCTCATTTCTTTAAGAGCAAGCCCATCATAAAGGCCACCAGGCAACATTTTCTGAAAGAGGCAGAGGGCAGGCAGTACTAGGACTGAGAACTATTCAAGATAAATAACAAAGCAAAGAATGCCTAGTGATTATTTTTAATTGGTAGTATGGTATTTACCCTTGGACGATAAGGGATCTTTTGTAATTTTGTCAGTGATGAAAAGCTACCTCTCCCCTTCATAAGGAAAAGCTGTCCAACTCCTATGAGATGGAATATTTTTGTGTAGTGGAATGTTCCTGGACTTGGGGCTACAAATACTGAGCCATTTTAGTGTTGTAACCTTGAGCCAGTCACTTACTCTCTTAGCTCCCTGAGTTGTTGTGAGGGGAAATATAAATGATATAATGTATATTTAGAGTCTGATAATGTAGGATAAATTTGACTGTACCACTTACAAGCTGTGTGGCCTTGGGCAAGTCACTTAGCATATCTGAGACTTAGTTTTGTCAACTCTAAAAACTTGGACCTTATGGATGGTGGGCACATTGTGCAATATACAGATCTTGTAACATAGAAATCCACACCTGAACTTTATCTGATCATGTTGACCAATGTTACCCCAATAAATTTAAATAAATAAACAAACAAACAAATAAATAAATACAAACTTGGACTTAAAGTGTCAGGAAAAATTTTCCAAATGATAAACAATTTAAGTTCCTGAGTAGGAACTAAGGAGATAAAGAGTGAGAACTAGAGAGTGTTGAGAGATTTATGGTGGTCTACACAAAGGAAAAATTAAAGGCCAATATGAAAAAGAGAACATGTCCTTTCAAGGAAAAAAAAGGTCAATCTGAGTGAATAGTGGAGTGTTGAAAAGAAGATGGAGAGTAGCTGGAAATTAAGATGAAGCACAGATATGGGAAAATTGGACAGATACATGCAAAAAAAAATGAAACGACCGCCAACTTATACCATACACAAGAATAAACTTAAAATGGATAAAAGACTTAAATGTAAGTTGTGAAACCAGAAAAATTCTTAAAGTAAACATAGGCAGCAAAATCTCAGACATTTCTCATAGCAATATGTTTGTGGATACATCTCCTAGGCCAAGGGAAACTAAGGAGAAAATAAACAAATGGGACTACATCAAAATAAAAAGCTTCTATACAGCAAAAGAAAGCATCAACAAAATGAAAAGGAAACTCACTATATGGGGGAACATATTTGGCAATGATACATCTGATAAAAGGTTAATATCCGAAATATATAAGGAACTCATACAACTTAACAAAGGGAAGACAAACAATTCAATTAAAAAATGGGCAAAGGACCTAAATAGACAGTTCTCCAAAGTGGACAGACAGAAGGCCAAGAGACATGTGAAAAAATGCTCAAAGTCACTGATCATCAGAGAGATATAAATTAAAATGACAGTATGAGGTATCACTTCACATCTGTCAGAATTTCTACCATCAACAAATCAATAAATGACAAGTGGTGATGAGGAGGTGGAGAAAAGGGACCCCTAGTGCACTGCTGGTGGGAATGCAGACTGGTGCAGCCATTATGGAAAACAGTGGAGTTTCCTTCAGAGACATAGAAGCATTGAACAGACTGTCTAATCTCAGAGGGAAGAAAGGGATGGGTGGATGGGTGGGTGTGAAGAGATCAACTAAAGAACTTGTATGCATATATGCATAACCCATAGACACAGACAATAGGGTGGTAAAGGCCTAGGGTGGGGAGCGGGGGTGGGCTAGAAGGGGTTAATGGGGGAAAGGGGACATATGTAACAATAAAGATTTTTTTTTTAACATGAAGCACAGCTAGCCATGTGGTTTATATTCTGAAAATGATAGTCACTTGAGAATTTAAGAAGCTAAAATTGTGGATATTAGCATGTGCTTACTAATTAATTTATGCATTCATTTGCTTAGCCAATATTTAATAAAATGTGTTCTAAGTGTTGGAGATGCCAGGTAGAAACTGAATAATAGCCTCAAGTTCAGAGGCTCCAATTTTAGATACTCAACCTATGTCCTAAAAAGGACGTAGGAAAAAATGCTCAAACATCAATATTCCAACCTGAAAGTGAATGGTGGAGACAGACAGGCTTTATGCAACAGATGATAATAAAAAGTAGAATTTCTAGAGGCATTTGATCCTGGTCTACATATGGAAGATGAATGAGAGGAATCTAGATGACCTTCAAATTTCTGGCTTAGGTGACTGGATGGTGGCCCCCTTTCACCAAGACAGAGAACAGAATAAAAGTAGTAAGTTTAAGATGGGCAATATGAGTTTTTATTGGACTTATAGATTGCCAAAAAAGAAACATGTCTAGACCGGGCAGACCTGAGTTCTAGTCCAAGCTCTAACAATTTTAAGTTGTGAAAACTCAGGTGAGTCACTTCACCTCTCTGAGCCAGTGCCCTTATCACTAAAACTAGAGGCCTGGTGCATGAAGTTCAGATATCCCTCTCACAATCCAGGACTGCTAGCTCCTAACTGCTCACTTACTTGCTGGATAGCCCCTAACCACTTCTGCCTGCCAGCCGGATCGCCCCCTAACTGCTACCCTGTAGGCCTCATTGATACCTAACTGCTCGCTGCTGGCCCAATCACCCCCAACAGCCCTACCCTGCCAACCTGATCACCCCCAACTGCCATCCCCTGCTGGCCCAATGGTCCTCAACTGCCCTCTCCTG
>NW_006295185.1:1826369-1827300 GCF_000327345.1 Myotis davidii | reverse complement strand
TTGGGCCTAAGCCAACATTCAGACATCCCTCTCCCAATCTGGGACTGCTGGCTCCTAACCACTTGCCTGCCTGTCTGGTCACCCCTAACCCCTCTGTCTGCCTAACTAATCGCCCCTAATTGCCTTGCACTACCTGATCGCCCCTAGCTGCCCTCCCCTGCTGGCCTGATCTTGTCCCCAACTGCCCCTCCCCGCCTGCCTGATCACCCCAACTTCCCTACCCTGCAGGCCTGGTCCCCCCCAACTGCCCTCCCCTGCCGACCTGATCACCCACAATTGCCCTCCTCTGCCAGCCATCTTGTGGTGGTCATCTTGTGGTGGCCATCTTGTGACGACATCATGAGATGCCACCTAGGCTTTTATTATATAGGATAAGGATAATCACAGCACCTACCTCATGAAGTCATTGTGAATATAAATGAAATTCCATAGGTAAAGTTTCTGATGCAAAGTAAGTGTTCAAACCATGTTAATTCCTCCCTTCCTTGCTTATAGACCTCTTTATTTCTCTGGTTTGCGAATTAATATAGAATGACCTTTCACCCACAACCTGGAGTTACTTTTGATAAGCTTAATTTTGCCAACTACCTCCAGGCAATAGAACTTTGTTTCCCCAGGTCTCCACTCCTTCTTGGGTTTCCCAAGGTTAATTTTTCCTGCCTTTCTGAGTGGTTTGCCTTTGCTTAGTCAATAGTCTCAGGGGATTTGTTCTTCTCCTGGAGTCATTAATCCTGGGAGGGTTCATAAAAGCTGTCTAGAGTTACCTAAAATAATGTTGGGCTTCCTTAAGGAAACTGATGGAAATAGCCAAACCCTTTGTGATTTAACTACATTTTAAATTAATCTGTGGTTAGTTTCTTAATCCCTTTCACCTTTTTCATCCACCTCCCCCCCCCCCACTTACCTGGGATATAAAGTACAGCATAAGGAA
>NW_006295185.1:1817657-1825414 GCF_000327345.1 Myotis davidii | reverse complement strand
GGCGTCAGGCCTGGGCAAGGGGCCGATCCTGCGATTGGAGGGTGATGGGGGTCAACGCCTGAGGGCTCCCAGTATGTGAGAGCGGGCAGGCTGGGCTGAGGGACACTCCCCCCCACCCCACACACACCCAGTGCACGAATTTCGTGCACCGGGCCCCTAGTATTATAATAATTATGTATGATGTCAGATAGGTAGTAGCCTTGTCGGGTGATTAATTCATAAGGTATATAAATGTCTAGTCATTATATTGCATACCTGAAACTAATATAATATATGTCAACTATAATTATAAAATTAATTTTAAAAAATTAAAAACAAAAAGCTTAAGAAAATTGCTCTCTGGTAACTACTCTTAGTAATGCTACCACAGTTCATAACAATGGTAACAACAATACTACTGACTAATAATATCAATAGCCTATGTTCCAGAGATATTTTGCATACACTATCTCATGTAATGTTCATACCCAAAAATGATTGTCACTATCTAGGTTATTTATATAACCTCTCTGTGCCTTGGGTTTTGTCATCTGTAAAATGAGGATAATGTTAATGCCCACTACATAGAATCGTTACAAAGGTTGAATGAATTAATATATCTAAAACACTTAGAACAGTAGCATAAAAATATTTTCTACATTAATACTCCATAAAATTTGGCTCCAGCTCTAACCGGTTTGGCTCAGTGGTAGAGCATTGTCCTGCAGACTGAAGGGTCCCAGGTTTGATTCTGGTCAAGGTCATGTACCTTGGTTGCGGGCACATCCCCAGTCGGGGGGGTGTGCAGGAGGCAGTTGATCGATGTTTTTCTCTCATCGATGTTTCTAACTCTCTATCCCTCTCCCTTCCTCTCTGTAAAAAAATCAATAAAATATATTTTAAAAAAATTGGCTCCAAATTTAGATGGTAAATATGTCCTAATACTCTTGTCTACACAGCAATATCCAAGTGAATAAGGCCAGGAATGTTATTGCTATCTTTATTTTACAGACATGTAAACTGAGGTACAGAGAGGTTGACTTTTCCAAGGTAGCATTGCTATTTAAGTTAATGGGTGATCTGGGGTTCAAGCCCCATTTGAGCTTCAAAACCCTGGCTGGTTATTGTTTAGGTAATAGACTTATGACTCAGGTGGGATTGCTGTATGTGTTTGTTGTAAAGCTTCCTGGTTTTCCAGGACTTTTTGATGTATCTTCTAGTTGCAAGCACTTGGTCCCATCAAAAGGTGCTCAATCAACTTTTGATGACAGGCTGACCAACAGGCTGACCATAACAACTCATCACCACCCCCGTGCCTGTACAAAAAAAACTCAATTGATGAAGCTTCTAAACCATGTTAGGAAAATCATCCTGGAATCATAATGTCCCACCCTAACCAATGTAGGCTATTTCTTTGCCAGGGATTTATTTGTCATTGCCAGGGATTTATTTGCCAGCTGCTATGATGAATGTCTTTGTTTAAACTACTGAGTTTGCTTTGCTCCTTGTAGCCTAAGATTTGTTGATTCAGAGAATAAATTGAATTGAAAAAGAAAGTGCTTGTGCTTTATAGGCCCAAGGTCAGGCTGAGCAGTGGCCAAGGATGGTTTAGGTGCCCTCTCTCCCACCCCTCTAGGGCCCCCGTATCCTCTGCTGTCACCTGGCTGCCAGCTTCCCTCCTGACATTAGAGCTCAAAGGAAAGGTCTGGACTCAAGCTTTCCCACCCACACCGTTCCCTTGGCCCTTCCCATTCCCACAGCTGAAAGGAGGAGGGAACCTGAACACAACATTTAAGGCACTGGGGTGGGGATTGGGAAACTGTCTTTGGAGTTGGGTGGTTGGTAGTTGGGTGTTTGTTCAAGAATCCACTGGTGGGAATCTCTATGAAGAGTTTCCGTTAGTTGGGGCCTTGACACTCCTTTTTTCATCACAGTGCAGAGCTCCATCTGCTGCCTGGACACTGGGAAGGACTAGCTGAAGCTAGAGCTCTCAACAGAAGTTCTGAGTGAAACTTGCTAAAGGTCAACATTCTTCTGAATTCTATAATAGTTTCTCTCTTTCCTTTACTAGTAAATGCCATTTACCTTGTATTCGCATCATTGTTTGACCTGTTAGTTTTAACTGGTGCTTTAAGAGACTGAGAAATTCTTCAAATTGAATGAACTGAGTCCATTCCCTTGAGTTCAAAAGGGTATGGCCTGAAGGGAAGAACCATTTGGGAGGTGGCCAGAATGCCTCAGCAATTTCCTAAAAGAACCAGGAGCCTACCATTCCAGCAGCAGAGAGAGCAGTGCTGGCCTTTGTGATAGTAGGTGCCATTAAGCAGTTTTGTGCCAGACTCAGAACTGAAAAAACGTTTGGTTAGATCAGTTTTACTCTGAGAGATTCACCCTTAATAGACTGTTTGCCCCACAGGAGGTAGAGGGGAACTGGCCAATGAATTGCCAGAGAAAGACACCACTAGGGAGATCTGCTGAAGGCTGCAAAGCTCAGGAAAAAATGGAAGGTGACAGAGGGGCCACTTCCCTGAGGGTTTTAGAACTCTCTATTGTATAGCTGGTCTGTTCACAACATGGCTGTTTTGCAAAACCTCCAACCGTTAACCCCAAAGAATCTTATTCCAGACTCTTTCCTATATTCCCTCTTCCTCTTTACTCACTTCCTCATTCCTTTCTGGGTCCAGGTGTGAGGCTAGAGAAGGGTGGTCTGTCTGGGTGAGTTGACCTCAGGCACTGGAAGCACTTAGGCATTGGCACCTCAGCACTAATAGCTGGTCTGTGCTGTCTTAAACAAAAGGTACTTTGTCCTCTGAGATTCCATCTACAGTGGTGGAATTTACTTTCAACAAACTTAAACAAAGACAAAGGTTCTCCAGAATTTTATACTGAGAACATTTTAAGTGATTGCAAGAGATCTGTCACAAATTTACTATCACTTACCTTTTATGCTATGAGATATTTTCTGAACAAACATTGTTCTAGGAATTTCCACTTGCTTTATTTCATATAATCATTAGTTGATAAGTTTTTAAAATAGGTATGATTATTCTATTTCATTCATTCATCACTCATTTAACAAATTCTTATGAGCCCTCACTGGTAGCTACTGAGGATGCAGAGAAAAATAAGAAATAGTATCTGATCTCAAAGACCTCCTAGTCTAGTAGAAGAATTAAAAACTGAAACAGGTATGTACACTAAAGTGTGATTTATACAAATGACAGTGACAAGAACAGTTTTTTAATAGAAAAACAAAGGAGGAGCACTTAACGTAGATTGAAGTGTGTCTGTGGAGGGAATGGTCAGACAGGTTTTCTTGAGGGGGATAATATCTAACCTAAATCCTAATGACCAGTACTAATTACTTATGTTTTTAAGTATTTTTATTGATATTTAGAGAGAAAGAGGAAGGGAGGGGGAGAGAGAAACATTGATGTGAGATTGGAACATCAATTGGCTGCCTCCTTTTGGAAGTTAAAATTGAGGGGAGAGAATGCTGTGAGAGTGATGAGACAATGTGAGATGAACTAGAAAACACAAGCATGGGCCAAGTCATAAAAGGAATTTTTCATATGATGAAGTCAAGGTTCAGCAAGGTTAAATATGAACCCACAGTCATACAACTGCCAGGAATTAAAAGTACATGTATTGACTCCAGAGCCCAAACTATTTCCTCATACAGTCTACTACCTTTAAATTTCTGATACCCAGTAGAAAGTTTAGGTTCATAAAATCCTTTCACAGCTTCACCAAACAAGGGCAACCACTGTCATGAATCTTGTCCAGAATTTGCATTTGCATTTCAGAATTTAAATAAAATTTGACACAAAAATATTTTAGTATTTAATTGAAAGTCTTAAACAAAAATAGGACAAACAACCAACAATGCAACCTAAATGAGATGGGAATTCAATTTCTGGAAAAACATTGTTTATGGAAATGATTAAGATTGTGTATAATGATGGATATACATCTTTGTGTGTTGTGTACCTTAGTGTTTTTGTGCAATAACTAAAAGGAGAATATAATTTACATATTTAACAAGGTGGTCTCCTATATAGTAACTAATGGTTATATTAATAATACAATACTACGTTTTCTAAAATTTTGTCACCAAAAACTGTTGCATCACATGTATTATGAATTATCCGAAAAGCTTTTTCCTAAGGTTCTAATACTGTCTTGTTTCTTGATGGATGGGATTACAAGCACTTTATTTCTTTCTGCTTGCTTTTCTGTTTCTTTTTTACCCTGATTTTTAAATGAGCATATTTTGCTTTCTGAATCAGAAAAAAAAACCTCAAAAACAAAACAATGAAAAAAAACCTTCATTTAAAAAATGGTTGCTATATAAGTTTTATTTTCTACATAAGCAATCAAAATAGGGAACTCCTCACAAAATGGCAGAGCCAGACATTTCAATCTGCTCACAGCCACATCATATGATCTGTGAGGGCTCCAGGCATCTACCCCAAAGTATCAACCCCATTGTCCAGGAGCCCACAATTACTCTTCAATTCATTTCCAAGGTAAGTAGTAATGATAATAGCTAATATATCAAAAGAAAGTTTATTATGTTGTAGGCATTATTATAAGTATTTTACATGTATTAACTTATTGAAATCCTAGGTGAAGTAGGGGGCTATCAATATCCCCATTTGAGTGTGCAATAAATTGGATAGAGATGTGAAGCAATTTGCCCAAAGTCACAGAATCTTGAGTGATAGAAATTGAATTTCTATGGGGCAGTCTGGGTTAAGAGGCTATGCACGTAACTACTATATTTGTTCTTTAAGTCTTGTCTTTTAAGAACCTCTGTGTTGGAGTCACCTTGGCATCATTTCACATCTTACGCAGTTAGCTCTTGTGTGTGTTGGGAGTAGTGATATAGAAAACAAGGTCAGCAGTTTCAGAGAAGAACTGACTTGGGGTAAACAGGACCTAAAAGAGCTGTTAGGGAGCTTTCATGGAACAGTTGGACAATGGAAACAGTTCAGAGGAATGAGTAGGATTAGAAAGATAAGATATAGAACGTCTGAGAATTGCATGGGTTCAATATCAGGGAGTGATTATAGAGCCAAAAGGACACAGTGGATTCTCTTCATTCAGCAAAGTCAGTGACGATAGTCAGCGCTTTACTTGAAACATAGTAGATGCTCAATAACTATCTGTTGAAGCAATGAAAGAATGAATTCTCTTCTTGTTCTCAGCTGCCAGGCAGCTAATCCCTGCTCCAACAAGTTAGCTGATAAAATGCCAGTTAGCTAATAAAACATTCTAGGAAGTCAAATATTGAGTCAGATGGGATGTAAACTTACCCTGGACGAGCCCTGCACCCATGTAAAACTGTGTGGTCACAGTAAGCCCTCACTAACTGTTTGAAATAGTATTACCAGAGATGAGAAATGCTCTGACTCAGGCTCCCCCAAAGTTCGACAAAGGAGAGGTTGTCTCTACTCCTACTAGCTTACAAAGGCTTCCCAAGTGTGTCTGTGATACCACCAGGAACATGTTGTTTGTTTCTGCATTTGGAGGACTGTGCATTAGACCTTCCTAAAATGGGACAAACAAATGTCAAATTCAACATTCAGAAGGGATAAATATATTTGATTTTTATTTATAAATGGCAGTGAGTCAGCCTAACCAAATCTTTATGCACAAATAATTCCATCTAAGCAATTAAGGGAGAAAGATATTAGAAAAGCTTGAACTGAGAGTTGGCACAACTTTAAGACACAAAGGTTAATATCTCTTGGGACCCAATATCCCACTAAAGAATTGTTACTTGCTACTATTCTCTTCTCAAGTGCCCACAAATCTACATTTTTTCAAGTTAAACCATGATTTCGCTTTCTTTCTTGTACATTAGAATTTTAGATGTGCAGTATTCTAAAAATATGTGAAATAATTTTTTCTGGGTTTGGCTGTCCTTATCATCGAAAAGGATAACTATTTTGAGTTATGTTGTAGACCCTAACAGTAGATCTGGGATATTGAAATATCCCTGTGGAGGATGATGACAGAGGTCTGAAAACCTGGGATCAACCCAGATGAAGCCAGAGAAGACTATGTGACTTCTAGACGTTGGGTTGTAGAGAGGGCCCAGGCCACCTCAAGGCCCGATTGTGTGAGATATCATTCAGAACGTTGATGGCTATATGCCAGGGTAAACTAGAGGGAAAGGGGTGGAAAGTTGCAAACAGGCCTGGGAATTAAGTTATAGTAAGCCACAGGTTAAGGAAATCTTCATGAAGCCCCTACTGTGTATACAACTTAGGTAGAGATCCACCAAGGGGAGAGCAGAGCTTAGTGGAGCCCAGCTGGCTGTGTTATAGTCTAAGTCAGCACCAAACAGCCGGAACCCAAGTGAAAAGACTAAGTGAATAAGGATCAGAAAGTCAGGTAGAAGTCTGGGTAAGAAAAGAGGAATGAGCCCTGACTGGTTTGGCTCAATGGATAGATCATCAGCCTGAGGACTCAAGGGTCCCAGATTCTATTCCAGTCAAGGGCATGTACCTTAGTTGTGGGCACATACCCAGTAGGGAGTGTGCAGGAGGCAACTGATTGATGTTTCTCTCTCGCTGATGTTTCTGACTCTCTATCCCTCTCCCTTCCTCTCTGTAAAAAAATCAATTAAATATAATTTTTTTAAAAAAAAAGAAAAGAGGAATGAAAGAACAGGTGCCAAGTGACTTCTGCAAGGGTACAAAGACTAAGAGAGGAGTCCCTTATAGGATTCTGGCTGCATGGCAGAGCTGGTCCCTTAGTGTTAGTCCACAAGCAAGCACACTTGGCTGGGGAAGGGGACACTTTGTGACAGAGTGATATGCTCACAAAACCTTTCATTTTGCGAATCAATTAGAAGCCCTTAGAAGTTCATCATCGTTCTTATTTTTTGAAACTTTCAAATGTAGCTTCAATATATGATAGAACATAAATTCATTATTGAAAGATTAGAAAATTCTACCAAAGAGATCAAAGAAGAAATAAAAAGTATCATGGCAACAAATGACAATGAAAAAACAACAGTCCAAAATCTATGGGACACAGCAAAAGCAGTCTTGAGAGGGAAGTTCATAGCTCTGCAGGCCTATCTCAAAAAACAAGAAAAGATGGCAATAAATTGTCAAATTCTGCAACACAAAAGATCAACAAAACCAAGAGCTGGTTCTTTGAAAGGATAAAAAGATTGATGAACCTCTAGCCAGGCTCACCAAGAAGCAAAGAGAGAGGACCCAAAATCAGAAATGAAAGAGGCTAAGTAACAACCAATCCCACAGAAATACAAATGATTATGAAAAAATACTATGAACATCTCTATTCCAACAAAATGGACGACCTAGATGAAATAGACATATTCTTAGAAAAATGCAAACTCCCAAAACTCAATCAAAAAGAATAAAAAAACCTGAATAGACTGATAACTACCAAAGAAATTGAAGCAGCAATCAAAAATCTTCCAGCAAACAAAAGCCCTGGTCCGGATGGCTTTACAGGGGAGTTCTACCAAGCATTCAAAGAAGAACTAAAACCTATCCTCCTCAGACTATTCCAAAAAATTCAAGAGGAAGGCACACATTCAAGATCTTTCTATGAAGCCAGAATTACCCCAATTCCAAAACCAGATAAAGACACCACAAAAAAAGTGAACTATAGGCTGATATCCTATGAACATAGATGCTAAAATCCTCAACAAAATTCTAGCAAATCAGATTCAGCATTACATTAGAAAGATCATACATCATGACCAAGTGGGGTTTATTTTGGGGATGCAAGGA
>NW_006295185.1:1807622-1817620 GCF_000327345.1 Myotis davidii | reverse complement strand
AGTAGGGGTTGCGCAGGAAGCAGCCGATCAATGTTTCCAACTGTCTATTTCTCTCCCTTCATCTCTATAAAATATCAATAAAATATATATTTCTTAAAAAGATACATGTACATATGTATATGAGGACATTTAATAAGTTAATTTAGGGAAATGCCTGAAACATTTCTCAATAGGTTGCAAGTCATTTACATAAGGTATAGAGAACGAAATGTCTACTGTTCTCATTTTTTAGACCATATCAATTATTATGTGGGCAGTCTATTACACGGTGCTGTCCCTTACAGGGACTTGTCCAACCTTCCCTTGCAATATTAATTTCTGGATTTGTGATTGCATCACATAGCATTTTAAAATTCTAAAACCTGGGCCCTGCAATCTTATTCTTTCTTCAAATAATAAATACAGACAATAAACCATCCTAAGTAAGTTTTTCTAGGTAGCATAGTAACTACAACAACATGTAAAGATAAAAATGTAAAAAATGAAAATCTAATAGGCTCTTGAAAAAAAGGTATTATTTGTTAGGAAAAAAAAACAAACAAAACAAAACAAAAACCTAGTATTTCAAATATCAGACACTTGGGAAATATAAAAACAGAAGGACCAAAGGCTATTTCCAAAAGAACACTAATGCTCTGTAATGTAATACTAAGACTTTCCCTTAGATTTCAGTTCACTACAAAGGGACCTTCAGTTCACTTCCCATGGCAGGGTGGGGACAGAGTGGGGATGCTGGGAGAACCCAGGGCAGAAGCAGCAACACAGCCATTTAAACTACAACAAGGATTTTAACATGACCAGTGCAAGGCTCCTTTCACAGTTTGGCACCTCCACATCCTGAGCAGAGCTGCCTGGCTTTGCTATTAGCAACCACTGATGAATTCTAGTTGACATCAGCATGATTAGAGGGAAGAGTTGGCGAGTTTTTCTAGCAGAAGGTGAACAAGTTCCCAAATTGCTTTCAGGACTCTTTGGGCATCTAGAGAGAGATGTGAAGAGCCAGTTATGAAAAGCAGCCCCCATCAGGCTAATCTGGTCATCTGATGTTCAGCTAACAGGAGCCATGCTGACTGGAAGATCCAGAACAGACCCAGCCCTAAGACAGTTATCAACTTGGCGCTCTCATCATGCTGGTAGCAGCAGCCTGAAGGCAGCAGCTTTAATCTCTGTCAGAACTGGGTTTCAGGTGACCATTGGAAAGTATGTTATCGCCTCTTCAGTTGCTATATCTCTTCAGAGGACAGTAACTCCTAGCATATTTCCCAATAGTGCTGTGATGCACGTACTGCTCATTAGCGTACTTGGGATTCCACTTACAATATTACAGAGGTTTTCCTGGTTCAAATGGGAGTTCAATTTTTAATTTGTTTGAAGAAACTTCAGTAATTCCACTCTTAGGAATATATCCCAAGAAACATGAAACACCAATCAGGAGGAACATAAGCACCAGTATGTTCATAGCAGCACAATTTATAATAGCTAAGGTTTTGGAAACAGCCTAAGTTCCCAGCAGCAGCAGAGTGGATTAACACATAGTGGTACCTCTACACAATGGAATACTATGCAGCTTAAAAAAGAAAGAACTTTTACCATCTGCAACAGCATGGATGGACATGGAGAGCATTATGCTAAGAGAAGTAAGCCAGTCAGAGAAAGATAAATAACATGATCTCCCTAAGTGCCCATCAGCAGATTAATGGATTAAAACATAGTGGTACACCTACACAATGGAATACTATGCAGCTATAAAAAAGAAAGAACTTTTACCATTTGCAAGAGCATGGATGGACATGGAGAGCATTATGCTAAGAGAAGTAAGCCAGTCAGAGAAAGATAAATATCACATGATCTCACTCATATGTGGGATATAATGATCAACATAATTTGATGAACAAGAATAGATCCAGAGACAAATGGTAGGGGAGGGGGGGTTAGAGAGCAACCAATGAACTTGTATGCATGCATATTAGCATATCCAATGGACATAGGCATTGAGGCGGTAGGGGCTTGCCTGGGGTGGGAATGGCTGGGCCGGGGGCGGTGGTCAATTGGGGAAAAAGAAGACAAATATAAAACTTTAGACAACAATAATAAGAAAGATTAGATAATTTGGTAAATAAAAAGAAATAAAAATTCAAGTATAATCCCATCATTCAGATTTCAACATTTTGGTGTATATTTATACAATGAAATACTACTTTCTTATGGATTCCTAAACTCCACATGTGCCTCCCTATTCCATTTAGTTTGGAGTAGTTTCCTGAATATATTTTTTTAAAAGAATATCTGTTTAGTCAACATAGATTCTCCACAGTAACATTAATACATTGGGTTTCATGGCCTCTTATTAAGTAAATATTTTAAAAGGCATTATTCTTTAATAGCTTCTGTGAAATTCACAACCTGTGAGAATAGCGTGGCTTCCAACCTGTTCACACTCCTTGCTGGGCATCATAGTGAGCATTCTCTATAAATGGAGTAGAACTTGTTCTAGGAAGGAAAAGACAGGAATGGAGAGCAAGTGAGGAAAGGGAGGCTAAAGAAAAAGAGACATTGAAGTAATAAGCAGAAGGAGAGAAAAGTGAGTCAACAGTACAGTCAAAAGGTGAGAAAAGATGATAAAGAAAAAATGAAAGAGTGAATCAAAGAAACAAGTTTTAGGTGTTTCTATAATCTCTTTCTTATCTCTCATATACCAAGCTATTAGTTTTACCTTTATGTTTAAGGACAACCTGGGATAATACTGGTAAAATGAGTTCATTACTGGAGGCCAGAAGGTCTGAGTTTCTGTCTCAGTTCTGCTATTAACCTACGGAACAACCTTGGGCAAGTCTCTTCCCTGCTCTGGATGTTATGTTGTGTCCTGAATGTCTCATATTGCTAGATATACATAGTATGTTTTATTAACCTGAAGTTTAAAAAAATTCCAAATACCATTTGGAATCTGGTTATGCATCATGTGCACCATGTAAATTTAATGCTAAGGCATTACTTGGAAACAAACAATTATAATTGTTTTAATTACCCAGAGAAGCTAGTAATTTCAACAAGACATAGGAGCACTGTCTTGACAATGCTATTATTACACTGTCACATTTCAACAGCCTTTCCAATATAGGCATGGTAATTTCAATGTACTAGGAGCGGGGGCAAGATTAAGTGGTAACCTTGTCTTTTTTCTCCCCTAACTCTGAGCAATGAGAGTCTCTTAGACAACATCCAACAAAGAGTATGAATCAGATGCAACCTGTCTAGGTCATTAACAGGCCTGCATAAGGCCTCAGGAAATGACAAATCATTACCTTATAGATTTAAAAAGGTATCTGCAAGAAAGGATTGTTTATCAGGAACTAGACTAGCTCTCGGATTCCAGAGTTATCTTCCGAACTTAGTTTACCCAATGTAACTGGGAGTAAAGGGCAATGGTCAGGTAGCTGCTCAGTTTGATTCTCCTGGACGCCCTTAGGACACCCATGTGGGGCTGGAAAGTTTTCTGAGCAGTTAATTCTGAGCAACTTTAAGCCTTCCATCTATCACACATGCAGTATCTTGACTGCTTTGTGTTTTCAGGAATAAAATAAGAACTAGTTATAATTTGGTGTGACTTTCACACATGCACAAGACAACTACAAGTGTTGGTCTCTCTGCTTACTGCCACATGAAATCTTAAGTACCCAGTTAAATTGTGCCTCCCTCCAGGGTCTATTGCTGAGTCCTATGGGCTCTGGGGAAAAGGCCTCAGTTCACTTCCTACTTATTCTTTGTTCTTTGATGTATTTAACTGCACCTTGCTCTCCACCAGATGCTGAAAAGCTAGACTGCCTGCAGAGAAGGCTCCGTTTTAGAATGAACTGCTGCTACCTGATAATTAGCCTCTCACCACTCTCAGCAGTTCTCTTTTTATCAGGAGCTCAACCCCAGCAGCCCTCCCCCGCCTCCGCCCCAGAAGGGTTACAGCCTGCCCAACAATTTCTTCTGCCCTGCCCTAAAGGAGCTCCATTTCCTAGTTCTCAGGTTGGTTTACCCAGTTCAAACTTTGAAATTATGTTCCAACTTCTTTCTTAGAAAACTGGTTGTATCTGACTATATTGGTAAATGTGTGATATGTGCCCTAGTTTTTTGCAATGTCAGGGCATTTGCATCTTTTAATAAAAGGTAAAACAGTCCTTCAAGAGAAGCAGTTCCAGGGTTTAATCCCTAAGGGATTCTGAGATTTCTGGGAGTAGCCTGTAGATGATAGAAAAGGAGAAAGACTTATCTTTGGAAGGTTCCAAACTCTCTGTAAATGAGGAGCATGCCTATTGCTGTTATTAACAGAGAGATGGATTGAGGTGAAGGAGTGTATACTAACCTGCAGAACAAAATTTTCCTACATGGATGAAATTAAATCAGGGTAACCAAAAACATGCTTAGCCTAAAATTGCACCAGATGGTACCAAAATGCACCAATATATCTAGACTTCCTGTTTTAATCATCAAAAGTCATATTCTCTGACTAGAGTGTACTGCTCGGTTCTAGGTTCCAAAATGTTATTCAGCATTCAGGATAGGAAGAGTAAAAGGAGACATGGAAATTAGCCATTAGGGCAGGCAGAAGGTATCAGTTCACAATTGTCTCCCTGAAAATGCTGAGTGGCAATGTATTTATACTATTCCAGATGACACTGATTCTGGACCAGTGCCAGAGTCAGTGGTTGGGGTAAGTTGCATGTAGGAAGCTATCAGATGTACCATAAAAGACCAGAAAGAAAATTCTAGATGGGTGACTTTTAAAGGAATCAGTGACACATAAGTGGTGGTGTGCCCAAAAGATATTTTATAAGTTTATGTCAGCAGAAAGCTTTTGATAAGACAAGCGGTGCATTTCTTTCCACATTGGCACAAAGGGTAGGGAGTATCAAAAGAGGAACTTAAATATTTGCAGATATTGGTGAGGAATGCTCCAAGTATTTCTATTCTCAGATAGGTGGGTATGGAGAAAAAGTGTCAGGAATGAGCAAAGCGATACATGGAGGTGAATGAACATCAGCCAAATGTAGCCTAACTTCAAACACAATGTGTGCAAGCCCTAACCCTGGTGAAAGGCAAAAGGGAAGCAAGCAAAGAGAATGTCAAGATCTCCAGGCCTCTTCCTCTCCCTGATCTCCCCAACTCCAATTGAACTTACTATGGAAAAGGGTCTCACATCTCACATCTCACTACCATTGCCAAAGTCCACACAACTATCTTCAATCACCTGAATTACTACCACAGCCCCACCTGATCCAGCCATCGCCTGTTTTGCCCCAACCTCCATCCACTCCTTACAGACTTGTTCTCCAGTGTGGCCACAAAGCAGCATTATCAGTCTTACCTGGCAGTTTGAGAACTGCAGATTCTCAGGCCCAACCCCCAAAATTGTGAATTTGGGCATTATTTTAACAAGATGCCCAGGTGATCCATATGCACTTTACAGGTTGGGAGGCTCTGCCCTAACTACTGTCAGGATGGGGTTTCTAGAACACAACTCTGACCATATAAATTCCCTTCTTAAAATCATTCAGCTACCCATACCCAAACCCAGCCTTCAGGTATATGGCTTCATCTGGCACAAAAGGTCTGTCTTGGTAAGGCTTTTGCCCACTTTTCCAGTCACTGCATATCACTTGCTCCTTTAGGAATGCCATACTACTCAAAGTTTCATTGTTCGCACCAGGTTTTCCAATCTCCTCTGCCTCTCACACTTTTCTATCCTCCTCTTAACCTGACTAACTTCAATTCCTGCTTCCTGTCTCAGATTGGGTGCTGCCTCTGTTAGGAATCCATTGTGCTACACCCTTTCCCATATTTATGGATAAAGTGCCCTTTGTATGTGATCTCATATTATCCCCTCTATGTATAATTCCACAAGGGCAATTAGCCCCAACTACTGTTATTATCTATTGATATGCCTGCCTTGCCTGCCAGCCTACATATTCCTTGGTGGTAATGCCTGTGTCTTTTTCACCTAGGTATGCCTGGAGCCCAAGAAAGTACCTGCCATGAAACAGGTGCTCAATAATGTGTTAAATTAAAGGGACAGTGGAAAGGGTCACAAAAGATTAAGGACAAAGGCAAGTGCATCAAAAGTAAGCCTGGAGTTTGGACAGGGAGAAATTACAATCTGAAAAAAAAATGAATTGGAAAAAGAGAATAAAGCATGGAGAAAGAACATGTTAAAGGAGAGGTGAGAGATTTGCTCTTGAAGTGTTTAAGGAGAAGGTTAAGACAGATGAAGCAGTCTGGCAGGTGTGCTTCAGTGGTTGAGCATCAGTCTATGAGCCAGGAAGTCATGGTTCAATCTCTGGTCAGGGCATATGCTTGGGTTGTGGACTCAGTCCCCAGTGTGAGGCATGTAGGAGGCAGCTGATCAATGATTCTCTCATCATTGATGTTTCTATCTCTCGCTCCCTCTCCCTTCCTCTCTGAAATCAATAAAAATATATTATATAAAAAAGACAGATGAAGCAGGTTTTTGTCCCTGTCTTTTTTTTTTTTACTATTATGGTTGAGCCTTATGTATGAAAATGTAAAATCAGAGTTAACATGACGAAAAGACAACTCATTTACTTGCCAGTGAAGGAATGGTCAACAGGCACTGGTTTCTATGAGGGTGATCTAATTGCCAGGTGTGTATTCCTAATATTCCAGATCTTGAATATTCCAACAAATCCTACCGTTATTAAAACAGACCCTTTGAATGGCCCAAATGTTAATAGTTAGGAAACCAGACATTAGGAAAATCCTGGTTTATACCTGTTGTGAAAATGTAATAATTACTAGTGCCTTTATAATCTTTAAAAGATTTAGATGATAAAATATGGCCACCCTACAAAGCAATCACTTCTTGAGCTCTTCTTATGGACCAGACACCGTGTAAAGTACTTGACATAAATATTCTTGTTTGATGTTCACTATGATTATTTTCTTAAATCGAGATACAATCCATATACCATAAGATTCACCTTTTAAAATGTAAAATTCAGTGGTTTTTAGCATATGAACTGTGCTGTATAACCATAACAACTAATTCCAGAATAGTTTCATCCCCCGAAAAAGAAATCCTATGCTAATTAGCAGTCACTCCCCATTTCGTCTCCCCCACGTACCTGAAAACCATCAATCTGCTTTCTGTCTTAATGGATTTGCCAGTTCTGGACATTTCATATAAATGGAATCACATAATATGTGACCTTTAGTGTTTGACTTCTGACAATTCTATTTTACAATTGAGGAAACTGAGGCTTAGAAAGATTAAATAGCCTGCCCAAGATGACCCCCTTAGTGGTAGAGGTGTCAGAACTAGATCCAGGTGTGTCTGGTTCCAGAGCCACATTCTTAACCACCATGATGTGCTGCCTCCTCATATTTATTGCGGGTACTCAACACATTCTTGGAACTCTCATTTTTGGCCTTCTGTAACTGGACACATTCTTTCCAAAATGCCTCACAAATCTTCATTATTTGAGAGTGTATTTAATGCTTGGAAAGAGCTAAATGTTATTAAGAACTAGTATGGTAACTAAAGTGAGCTATCAAGCTGGGTCATTGCTATGGATTAAATTGTGTCCCATCTAACCTTCAAACAGGACTAAGGTGTCTATTTGGGGATAGGGATTTTTGGAAGTAATTAAGGTTAAACTAGGTCATAAGATTGGAACCCTGATTCCATAGGATTAGTTGTCTTATAAGAAGAGGGAAAGAAGAATTATCTTCCTCTTTGCTTTGTGAGGACACAGCAAGAAGGCAGCCATCTGTAAGACAGGATGAGAAGTTTCACCAGAACCCGACAAGTCTGTCACTCTGATCTCAAACTTCCAGCCTCCAGAAGTATCAGAAATAAATTCCTGTTGTTTAAGCAACCCAGTATATAGTATTTTGTTATGGCAGGCAAAGCTAATACAGTCATATTTTGGGATAAAAAATGAGATATATCTATAAAATCAGAAGAATGAGTGATTATTATCTGTAACTTCAAGAACAATTTTCTTAGAAAAGCATGAGAAATATTTTGAATGTTGGAGTCAGCATTGGAAACAGGAGAAGCATCTATAAGACTCTTTGTATGGCACTATGCTTTTACATTTTATAATGTATATTGCATTTATTGGAAAATATAACAACCACAAGAAAAAAACTAAAAATAACCTATCCTGCTACTGTTAATAATATGCTATATTTTGTTTCAGTTTGTTATTTTTCTGAAATCTGAATTGTATAGTGTGTATTTTTTAAGTATATAATCTACATATTGATACATTACACTCCCCTTTATCAAATGTGGTCAAAGGTAGTTGTTTGTCAGTTGATTGATAATATTTGCTAAAGCATATTAAATATATTCATACATACAAACACCTTAAACTTTTTATTTTGATCTAAAATATATACTTTCATATTCATATACTAATCTTTTGATATAGGGTCAAGACTTTTTTGAGTAAGGACTTCTGATTGGTTTCCCTTTGTCTTTCTTCCATAAAACATACCCATAATGCATCATATATAATTTTCAGCATTTGCTTATTTAACTTAGAAGAAGAATGTAGATTCTGCAAAGAGTCCTTTCAGAGTTTCCACACCCAATATTTTATTACTATCATACCCAAAATTAATTTCACAGCACATTTTAGAAGATTTTTCTCCCTTATTGAGTTTTTGCAAAGTGATCAACTTGGTTTTCATAGAAACAACTTTTTTAGTGCTCATAAATCTTTGGCATGCATAATTTAATTAAGTTGTGTAATAACAATTATAAAAATTGTTCAAGAAAATAATTATTATTATGTATGGGACTCTATTCATAGGTATAAAAGTGCATGATCATATTAGAGTAGCATACTAAGCTTGAGCTTTCATCATGACATAAGCATCAGCCAATGCTTTATTTTTATTTATTTTTTAAAAATTCCTTATTGTTTAAAGTACTACATATGTCTCCTTTCCCCCCCATTGACCTCTCCCCTGCCACTACCACCCTCCAACATGCCCTAATCCCCTAGTGTCTGTATCCATTGGTTATGCTTATATGCATGCATACAAGTCCTTTAAGTTGATCACTTACCTACCCCCCAAACCCTCCCCTGCCTTCCCTTGGAGGTTTGACGTCTGTTCAATTCTTCTCTGTATCTGAATTTATTTTTGTTCATCAGTTTATATTGTTCATTATATTCCATAAATGAGTGATATCATGTGATATTTACCTTTCTCTGTTTGGAATGATAAGAGATCTTTCTTTTTCTACAGCAACGTAGTATTCCATTGTGTAGATGTACCACAGTTTTTTAATCCCCTCATCTGCTGATGGGCACTTAGGCTGTTTCCAAATATTAGCTATTGTAAATTGTGCTGCTATGAACATAGTGGTGCATATGTCCTTTCTGATTTCTTGGGATATATTCCTAGAAGTGGGATCACAGGGTCAAACGGGAGTTCCATTTTTAATTTTTTGAGGAAACTCCATACTGTTCTCCACAGTGGCTTCAACAATCTGCATTCCCACCATCAGTGAACAAGGGTTTCCCTTTTTCCATGTCCTCCCCAGCACTTGTTATTTATTGATTTGTTGATGATAGCCATTCTGACAGGTGTGAGATGGTACCTCATTGTCATTTTGATTTGCATCTCTCAGATGATTAGGGACTTTGAGCATGTTTTCATATGTCCCTTGGCTTTCTCTATGTCCACTTTCCAAAAATGTCTATTTAGACAGGTCCTTTGCCCATTTTTTGATTGGATTGTTTATCTTCCTTTTGTTAATATGTATGAGTTCCCTATAAATTTTGGAGATAAAACCTTTATCGGAGATATCATTGGCAAATATGTTCTCCCATACAGTGGGCTTTCTTGTTGTTTTGTTGATGGATTCTTTGGCTGTATGTTGAATAACACTAATAGCTAAGTTAAATAATGATATTTTGAATAATGTATAATGCTATGTTTATGAAGTTCAAAAACATGTAAATATTATCTACTGACAT
>NW_006295185.1:1802605-1807448 GCF_000327345.1 Myotis davidii | reverse complement strand
TCATTTATTGAAGAGATGGTCTTGACTCCATTGTATTCTCTTGCCTCCTTTGTCAAATATTAATTGAGCATAATGGCTTGGGTCGATTTCTGGGTTTTCTGTTCTGTTTCATTTGTCTATATGTCTGTTCTTGTGCCATACCAGGCAGTTCTGAGAACAGTGGATTTGTAATATAGCTTGATATCTGGTACTGTGATCCCTCCAATTTTGTTCTTCTTTCTCAGGATTCTTGAGGCTATTCAGGGTCTTTTTTCATTATTCAAAATGAATTATTGGAGAGTTTGTTCTAGAACTGTGAACTACGACATTGGTATTTTAATGGGGATTGATTGCATTGAATCAATAGATTGCTTTAGGTAGTGTGGACATTTTAATGATGTTGACTTCACCAATCCATGAATATGGTATATTCTTCCATTTATTTATGTCTTCCTCTATCTCTTTTTTCAGTGTCCTGTAGATTCCCAGTATAGGTCATTTACCTCTTTAGTTAAGTTTATTCCTAGGTATCTTAAATTTTTTGTTGTAAGTAAATGGGATTGATTTTTTAGTCTCTGTTTCTGTTAGTTCACTATTGGTCTATAGAAATGCCATAGATTTCTTGGCATTAATTTTGTGTCCTGCAACATTGCCGAACTCATTTATTAAGTCTAATAGTGTTTTGATGTTAATTGAGCATAATTTCTGGGTGTTAATTTTGTATCCTGCTACATTGCCGAATTCATTTATTAAGTCTAGTAGTTTTTTGATAGAGTCTTTGGAATTTTTTTGTACAGTATCATGTCATTTATGAATAATGACAGTTTTACTTCTTTTCTAATTTGGATGCCTTTTATTTCTTTTTCTTGTCTGATCACTATGGCTAGCACTTCCGGTACTGTCGAACAGGAGTGGTGAGAGTAGACATCACTGTCTTGTTCATGTTCTTAGGGGAAATGAGTTTAGTTTTTGCCCATTAAGTATGATGTTGGCTGTAGGTTTGTCATATAAGGCTTTTATTATGTTGAGTTATGATCCCTTTATTCCCATTTTGCTGAGAGTTTTTATCAAGAAAGGGTGTTGGATTTTGCCAAATGCTTTTTCTGCATCAATTGATATGATTATGTGATTTTTTCTCTCAATTTGTTCATGTGATGTATCACATTTATTGATTTGTGGATACTTTACTATCATTTCATCCTAGAATAAATCCTACTTGGTCATGGTGTATGATCTTTCTAATGTAATGCTGGATTCAATTTGCTAGAATTTTGTTAAGGATTTTAGCATCTATGTTCGTCAGGGATATTGGCCTGTAATTCTCTTTCTTTGTAGTTTCTTTATCTAGATTTGGAATTAGGGTGATGCTGGCTTCATAGAAAGAGCTTGGAAGTGTTCCTTCCTCTTGGATGTTTTGAAATAGTTTGAGGGGGATAGTTTTTAGTTCTTTTAATGTTTGGTAAAACTCCCCCGTGACTCTGTCGGGATCAGGGCTTTTGTTTGCTGGAAGTTTTTTGATTACTTCTCCAATTTCCTCCATAGTTATTGGTCTAGTCAAAATTTTTATTTTTGAAAAAAGTAAACTTCCTGATTGAGTTTTCGAAGGTCATATTTTTCTAGGAGTATGTCCATTTCTTCTAGGTTGATCAATTTGTTGGAATAGAGTTGTTCATAGTATTTTTTACAATCCTTTATATTTCTGTGGAGTTTGTTGTTCATCTCTTCCATTTCTGATTTTGTTTATTTGAGTCCTCCCTCTTTGCATCTTGGTGAGCCTGACTAGAGGTTCATCAATCTTGTTTATCTTTTCAAAGAACCAGCTCATGGTTTTATTTGTCTGGTTGTATTATTGTTTTTTATCTATATGCAATTTATTTCCATTCTGATCTTTATTACTTCCTTCCTTCTGCTCACTCTGGGCTTTTCTTGTTGCTCTCTTTCTAATTCTTTAAGTTGTAGAGTTAGATAATTCATTACCAGTTTTTCTTGTGTTTTTTCTTTGTATGTCTGTTTTTTGTTTTTTTGAGGTAGGCCTGTAATGCTATGAACTCCCCTCTCAGGACTGCTTTCCCCGTGCATTTTGGATTGTTGTGTTTTCATTGCCATTTGTTACCAGGCTGCTTTTTATTTCTTCTTTGATCTCCTTGGTAACCCAATCATTGTTTAATAACATGCTATTTAGCCTCCAAGTGTTTGAATTTTTTGATTGTTTTTATTGTAGTTGATTTCTAATATTATATCATTGTGATCTGAGAAGATCCTTAATATGATTTCAGTCTTCTTGAATTTTTCTATTTTCTTGAATTTGAAGAGACTCTGCCTGTGTCCTAATATGTGGTCTTTCTTTGAAAATGTCCTGTGTGCACTTGAGAAGAATGTATATTCTGTAGCTTTGGGGTAAAATGTTCTGAAGATGTCAATTAAGTCCACTTGATCTAGTGAGTCATTTAGAATTGCTGTTTCTTTGTTGATTTTTGGTCTAGAGCAGTGGTCGGCAAACTGTGGCTCCACAAACCGTGGCTTGTGAGCCACATGCAGCTCTTTGACCCCTTGAGTGTTGCTCTTCCACAAAATACCAGCTCTTTCACAAAATACCGACTTCTGCACATGGGCCACGAAGTTTCAATCGCACTGTATGTGCACACCTGCATATGGTATTTTTTAGAAGAGCCACACTCAAGGGGGCAAAGAGCTGCATGTAGCTTGCGAGCTGTGGTTTGCCGATCAAGGGTCTAGAGGATTTATCCAGTGATGTCAATGGGGTGTTAAAGTCCCCTACTATGATTGTATTGCTGTTGATCTCTCGATATCTTCCAGAAGTTTTTTTTAAATGTATTTAGGTGCTCCTGCATTGACTGCATATATGCTTACCCAAGTTATATCCTCTTGTAGCAATCCCTTTAGTATTATGAAGTGGCCTTTTTTATCTTTTGTATGGCCTTCACTTTGAGGTCTATGTTGTCAATTATAGGCCCAGGATGTGCTGACTGTGTCCTGGGGCAGAGGTCTCTGAGACTGTTTCTTTTTTTTTTTTCTAAATATATTTTATTGGTTTTTTTACAGAGAGGAAGGGAGAGGTATAGAGAGTTAGAAACATTGGTGAGAGAGAAAACGTCAATCAGCTGCCTCCTGCACACTCCTTACTGGGGATGTGCCCACAACCAAGGTACATGCCCTTGACCAGAATGGAACCTGGGACCCTTGAGTTCACAGGCTGATACTCTATCCACTGAGCCAAACCGGTTAGGGTTGGATCATGTTTTCTTATTCATTCAGGCACTCAATGTCTTTTGATTGGAGCATGTAACAATTTACGTTTAAGGTTATTATTAATAGGTTCTTGTATGTAGCCATTTTTATTCTTTATGCCTATATTCCTTCTTCACTTTCTATTTTTTTTTATTTTTACAACAGTCCCTTCAACATTTCTTGCATTGCTGGCTTGGTATGATAAACTCCCTTAGCTTTTTTTTTTTTTTTTGTCTGTAATGCTCCTGATTTTCCCTTCAATTTTGAAGGGGATAGAGTATCCCTTGCTGGGTATAGTATTCTTGGATTCAGTCCCTTGATTTGCATCACTTTGTATACTTCATTCCATTCCCTTCTGGCCTGATGTGTTTCCATTGAGAAATCATTTGATAATCTAATGGGTGATCCCTTATAAATAACTCTCTGTTTCTCTCTTCCAGCCTTTAAGATTCTCTCTTTGTCATTAATGTTTGCCACTGTAATTACGACATGTCTTGGTGTGGGTCTTTCCAGGTTCATCTTGTTTGGGATTCTCTGTGCTTGTGTGACTTTTTTCTTCCCCAAGTCAGGGAAATTTTCTGTCATAATTTTTCAAATAGGTTTTATAATCCTTGCACCTCCTGCTTTCTAATTTTTTTCTCCAATTGCTGTTCAGATTGGGTGTGTGTTTTTTTTTTGCCTGTCTTCTAACTCACTAATTTGGTCCTCTGCTTCTTCTAGTCTACTGTTCAAACCTTCTATTTTGTGTTTTTATTGTAGCTGTATCATTCTTCATTTCCTCTTGATTTTTATTTATTTAATGTTTAAAGTATTACAAATCGTAGTTCATATATCTCATTTTTCCCCCAATTGACCTTCCCCCAGCCTCCCCTACAACAAGATGCATGCCCTCACCCCCTTCCCAGTGTCTTGCGTCCATTGGTTATGCTTATATGCATACATACAAGTCCTTTGGTTGATCTGTTACCTCTCCCTGCCCCCTAACCCTCCCCAGCCTTCCCGCTGTCATATGACAGTCTGTTTTATGCTTCTCTGCCTCTGTATCTATTTTTGTTCATCAGTTTATAATGTTCTTTATTATCCATAAATGAGTGAGATCATGTGGTATTTACTTTCACTAACTGGCTTATTTCAATTAGCATAATGCTCGCCAGTTTCATCCATGCTGCTGCAAATGGTAAGAATTCCTTCTTTTTTTATAGCAACATAGTATTCCATTGTTAAATGTACTACTGTTTTCTAATCCACTCATCTGCTGATGGGCACTTAGGCTGTTTCCAAATATTAGCTATTGTAAATTGTGCTGCTATGAACATAGGGGTGCATATATCCTTTCTAACTGGTGTTTCTGTTTTCTTGGGATATATTCCTCGAAGTGGTATTACTGGGTCAAATGGCAGTTCCATTTTTAATTTTTTGAGGAAACTCCCTACTATTTTCCACAGTGGCTGCACCAGTCTGCATTCCCACCAGCAGTGAAGGAGGGTTCTTTTTTCTCCACATTCTCTCCAGCACTTGTCATTTCATTTCCCCTTGATTCTTACCTAAGTTGTTGGTTTTCTCATCCCACCAGTTTAGAAACTGTATGACACTTACTCTGAATTCTTTTTCTGAC
>NW_006295185.1:1791748-1801250 GCF_000327345.1 Myotis davidii | reverse complement strand
CCGCGCACTCCGCACCTCAGAATTTGCCTTCAGCACTGCGCCTCCTCTGAGTGTCCGAATGCGTTACTCTTTCCTCCTAGTTGTAGGACTTCCACTCAGCCACCGTTCCTGTGGTTCTGGATGATGTCCCTTCCGTCTTTTAGTTTCACTTTTGAAGTGGTTGTTCGAGGCGGCAAACTCCGGCGTTAACCTATGCCGCCATCTTGGTTCCTTTTTCTGACATATTGCATGCCTCTGTTTCATTTAGTTTCTCTTCTGGTGACCCCCCCCTCCTTTTCTTTCCTTTTGGGGTTGTTTCTTTGTCTTCCCATTTTTGCTGCCTTTTTTTGGCCCTGGGCTCCCTGCTTGGGGTCTGAGGTGTTACAATCCCTAGAGGTTCAATGATCTGGGACTGGCTAGACTGGAGCCTGGGTTTGCCTTGAGTTTTATACCTTTATTGTCTCTACTCTGAGTTGTACCCCCTACTCCCCCAGTTCTGGTCCCTTACTAGTCCAGTTCAGAATCTTGGAGTCAGTGGGGGCACATGCACAATTCCTTTGGTTTGCAATTTTCTGTGAGGTCTCAGAGCCCTCTGGCATGCAATTCACTGTGAAGCCCTAGCACCTAAGGCAGGATGGCACCCTAGGTCCCTCTGGCAGCACACATGCAACATGGTCCCATGACCTGTGGCTGGGCTCACTAGGTCCCACCCATCAGCACCTCTGACTTGGTCAAGGGGTAAGGCATGCACCAGGTGACAGCTCTGTCTGTGTGGTGGGTGGAGGGAGGTGGGTGAGCCCCAAAGGCTCTGAACAAGCTGGGGGGCGGAGCCTGCGGCCTGCTTGGCAGTAGGGGTCCCCAGTCCGAGTCTCACCAAGGGATCCAGTTGCCAAGTCGCATGGGGCATATGACTGAACCAGTGTGGTTGTAAGGAGGGGTGCACTCCAAGACTCACCAAAGGGTCTAGTTGCCAAGTCTCGTGGGACCTGTGGTTGTGGGGGGCTGTTTCTCTCTTTTCCATGTCCCGCATGGAAAAAGGAAACAGTCCATTTGCTGAGTGGAGGAGCTGGGGATTAAGAAATTAAAGAAAGACCAAGACACAGAAATAGATTTTAAGCTGGGGCCAGGTGGGCGCCATCCTCTCTGATGGAGAGGCGGCAAAAGGCGGGCTGAGCCACACAGCAGGTTTATTTTAAAGGCCTAGATTTACATATCTAGTTCTGCCCCTGCCTGATTAACATGTCCAGCCTTCTTGGGGAAAGCATGTTCCCAGGGCGTGGCTCTGCCTATGCTCTGAGTTCAGCTGACAATAATTATAAGAAAATGCCTAGGTGCCTCCCAGGCGGCCCTCTACATGTGGTGAAGCTGCAGGCTTTGCAGGAGGGTATCACACTCCAAGATTCATAGATGGGTACAGGCACAGAGTTGCCTGGGGCCTGTGTCTGAAGCGGCGGGATTGGCGGGAGGGAAGCACACTCCAGTGCTCACAGGAGCCTGCAGATGGGGAGGCTGGAGTCCCAGAGTCTGTGGGTCTGCAGATGAGGTAGCAGGTCTTTGACCAGAGTGGCTGAAGGGTCCAGGATGGTGTCTGAGGCCAGTCTGGGTGGAGATGAGGCTAGGCTCCTAGTCATAGCAGCTTTCCCTTTCAAGATGGCATGATTTCTGTTCCAGAGCCAGCACCCAGGAGTGCTTACAATGGTAGCAGGGGCTCCCCATTTAGGAGAGCCTGGTCTGCCATCCCCAGAGACTCTTGTGGGATCTAACTGGCCTTCCCTCCCACACACACACACACACACACACAACACAAGTCTACATATTCACCTTTTGCTCCCTCACTCACTCACACTCTCCCCCTCACTGCCATCCTGCCAGCTGCCATCTTCAAATCTCCCATCAGCCAATGTTTTAGAGGGGTAATGGAATGCATTATCTGTGCTTCGTTGAGCAGAAATTGGTTAAGATGTTACAGAGAACTGGAATAAAGCAATGCTCAGAGAGTTTGGAGTTATACTTTACTCACCGCTGTCGGCTTAGAGAAAATGAATTCAAATTCTAAGCCAAGCTACAAGCAGAACTTTTCTTTTTATGAAAGAGCCAGCCCTATGTGTGCTTAGTGGCTATCTCTCTGGTAGCCTTGAAAACTATACAGTTCTATCCAATTAAAAAATGCACCTGGCATGGCATTGAGAGTATGGGGGTATCTAGTCTCTGGCCTACAAGGTCAGACAGCTAAGTTTATCTTCCTCATTATTCAAGCAGGCTAAAGCAGGCTAGAAAGCAAAGTTATTTTTTTTTTTTTATAATAAGAGGCCGTCTAAAGAATAACAGAGAATTCCAAACAGTAGTTTTACAAAATAGGGGTTAACTTTCTCAAAGAGAGTTTTTACATCCTTGCTCATTTAAAAAATAAATCTAGATATGTACAGAATAAAAAGTTAAAGTTCCCTTTAACCTATCCCCTCTGCAGGGAAAATGCTTTTAACATTGGGAATGTATTAGTCCAGACTCTTCTATGCATTTATCTTTACATGTGCATGCCTTAAGTTATATGATTTGCCAGGCACTGTACTAAGACGTTGATGTGAATTATCTTGTTTAATCCTTACAACACCTTTATGAGAATACTACTGTTATTTTCATTCTATAGATTCAGCAACCTAGGCTCATAAAGGTTCAGTAAATTTCTCTAGGCCACATAGTGACTAATTTATTCTTCCTCCTGAGAGAACTGTCTTAATTAATGTATATTAATCAAGTTTAATGTTTGGATCCATTACTTTCTTTTTAAAAGTATGTTTTTATTGATTGTTAGAAAGAGACAAAGGGAGAGGCAGAAAGAGAGAGAGAGAAAGAGAGAGAAACATTTATGGAATAGAAACATTGGTCAGCTGCCTCCTGCACACGCCTTACTGGGGATTAAGCCTGAAACCGGGCATGTGCCCTGACTGGGAATTGAACTGGCAACCCCTCAGTGCATGGGATGATGATCAACCAACTAAACCACAAGGGCCAGGGCCCATTCATTTCTTCAGTAAACATTTATTGAGAATGGCCAATCTTGGCCAGGTACTGAACATAAAGCCATGTATTCAAACACATGGTTTCTGTCTTAAGGGGTCTGAAAAAGGTGGGTGAATCTGTGACCTAAAAGATTCCCCTTAATCTTAGTAAATAGATAGAGCAGGATTATAATTCAGGTTTTTAAAAAACAATTGCTTTATATGATTCCTCTAAGTGCACAGACATTTTGGTAGATTGTTGTTCGTTTTTTGTTTTGTTTTTTAATTTTTTTTAGAGGTGGTCAACTTGAATATTATTGTTTTCATGAGAAGATAAGTTTCGAGCTCCCAGAAATCAGTGTCCAATTGTGAAGACCCAGTTTGTAAATTTCAGACCATAAATACACATTGTGAAATGTTTTATATATATAACGCTCTACTATAATCCAAGGATGATTGGGATATGATGGGATGCAAGCTTGGAGTTCTAATTCCCTAAGTGGGAGGACTGTGGTAAAGAGTTTAGATCCACTAAGGATCTTGATTAAAATATTGAAAAGTGGTAGCTTAAACAAGAACAAGCAATTGAAAAGAGAATCAGAAGTCCAGAAAAGAGAAAATAAGAAAGTTGTATATAAAGAGATATTATGAGGAAAAGAATCATAACATAAAAATTGAGGAATTGGATCATAATGTTTGAAAAAATTTAAAGGCTACATGTTGAGACAGAACAAAGACCTTACCTATTATGCAACACATTCCACAATGCTGACCAATTTCAATGTACACTATGGACGACTAAAGGGAAATGTCTCTCCCCAAGATGGGGGTGGAGAAATTGAGCCACATGAGTGTCTGACCTTCAAATGCATAAATGCCAAAGGCTTTTAAAGCCAGTTGGCAACATGTACTGGGATGGAAGAATCAGGGGATTATTCTTATAAACATATTATGGGATCTTACATAAGGGAACAAAAAGGAAGCCTTGATTGGAAACCTTACAAGAATGGCCATATATTCTTTGTGACTGCTGAAACATTTACATGTACAAACACATGGAATGTGGTGGCTATGATGGAGAGGATTAAGCACCAGGATGGGGAAAAAATAATAAAAAATGAGGAAGAAAATGAAAAATGTTGAATTTCTTAAATTGTTTGCAAAGAAACTGGAACCTGTGATGGAATTTAGTTCACATGACTGAAGTGTTTCTTTGGTGTAGGAAAAAATATTGCTGTCATATCTGTCTTTAGAAAAAATTTTTAATAAGAAAAATTTTGTGGTAGCTCCTTGCCTGGAGGACTTTAAAAATAGAAGTGATTTCATCTGTCTGGAATGGTCTGTGTCAGCACTTGCCCTAGGCAAAAACTTCCCCTCCCTCCTCCCTACCAGAAGACCCCTCCCCCACTGCCCCTTTCCATGCCCTACAGCTTCTGCCATGACACCTTTTTCCTGGACCATAGTTCTAATGTCACCTTCCACATAAAATCAAACCCCTTTCCTTCAGCTCACTCAAAGCACTAGGGATGCAGTAGGTTTCACCCTTTGTGGCCTATTTGCATTTAAAAATAGGATCCTGGTTAACCCACAGGAATACCCAGTTGGTGGAACTTGGGACAGAATAACCAAGTGGAGAGAAGTCCAGGGGAGAGGGGAGTATTTTTGGTTGCTGGGGGAAGGGGGAGGGGTACCCCGCTTCCTGGAAGCTATTAAATCCCAGATGTGGGCTTAGTTCAGTGTGGTACTGTCTTGAGGGAGCCGGCAGGGGGAGGAGAGAGGGTGGCTGGATTTTTGACCTCTCAAGGTTGCTGTTAATTCTATGGGTCAGTGATTTCCAACTACATTTCCCTGCACCCGGCTTTCTTCGCAGCACTCTAGCACCGTGTGACTTGGCTTTAACTAGGGATTTTCAGCATCATCTTTGTGGCTAATAGCCTGTGCCCAAATGTAGCCACACTCAGCTCAGAGAGATTTTCACAGAGAATTCTTCAAAGCTCCAGTTCTCAGAGAAGCATAAGAAATGGGCTGTTTTGTGCCCACAGTGTGTGTGGGCTTCATGAAAAACAAAAAACAAAAAGCAACAAAACAAAACATGTGGCTTTCTGTGAATGAAATGAAAAGCTGCAAAAAGAAATCATCTCAAGGAGTTCATATGAGTAATTTGGCAAACTTCATATTGGATCAACAAACATTCAGGAGCTCCTACTATGTGCCAGGCTCTGTTAGACCTGGTGCATGCCAAGAAAGAAAAAAACAAGGTCCCTTTATGAAGGAATTCAGTCTAACAGACATCCTGTGTAAGAAATGACCCATTTGAGGTAAGCAAGGGTGCTCTTGGCTCAACCTGTTGCTGATAGGTTCCAGAGAAGGCTGCCTATCCCAGGGAGATGACATCTGAGCAGAGTAGGAGTAAGCCAAACCAAAGAAAGGTGCGAAGTGTGGTCTGTGTAGAAGGAATGATATGAGCAGAAGCATGGAGGAATGAAACTATTTGACATGCGTGGGGAACTAGGAGCAGGTTGTAATTATTAGAGGAAAGTGTTGGGGAGGGGGAGGGGCAAGAAATGAGGCTGGAGGGGCAGGTGGAGCTGCCTTAGGGAGAGAGGGCCAGCTTATGATGTTAAGGAGAATAGGTTTTATCCTGAGGGGAGTCACTGAAGGATTTTAAGCAGGTCAGATCTGCATCTTGATTAAACTGTCAATTTCAGGAAAATCATTCAAATTGCCTGTGTGATGAATTAATTAATTCTATTGAAAGGGTAGATTTTCAGGTCTAGCCATAGTTCAGTTCAAGGCTCTGTTTTTCTAGAGGATTTATCATTAGTCTGAGACCTTTTAAGGTATACCCCTAAAACAATTTATAGATAGATGCATGGATCTACCAGTAAAACTCAACAACTTTTGGGGGTAGGGGGGATGCAGCACTTCTAAATAGTGCTCAAGGGAAACAGTGTTTGAAGAGTCTTATCACTTCTACCATTTATGCACACTGCAGTGATATCAGGTTAGGAATGCAAATTGTGCTATGGTCTCTTTGTTTTGTTCAGCAAAAGTCATCCGGGAAGGCGCTGTTTAACCTGAGTTGCAGCCATCTAAACCTTGCTGAAAAGGAATATTTTGGACTAGAATTCTGTAGCCATTCTGGAAATAATGTAAGTTGGTTCTTTGTGTCTACAATTGCTTCTAAATGCAGTTTGCAGCTAGGTATATAAGGCTCAAACCGCTGACTGAAAATGGAAAAAAAGTTAAACCCTTGCAAAATAACTTCTCTGTTAAGTCACCTCAATTTGCCAAACACAAACTCTTCTGCCCCATGCTCCTCTTTTGTCACTCAGTGAACAGCTATCTATGCTTTATCTATTTTGACTTTCCAGAGGCTGAACCTCAACCTCCAGAATTGACTCCTAAACTCTCTAATGCAGTGGTTCTCAACCTGTGGGTCGCAACCCCTTTGGCTGTAGTACAACCCTTTAACAGGGGTCGCCTAAGACCATCCTGCATATCAGATATTTACATTGCGATTCATAACAGTAGCAACATTACAGTTATGAAGTAGCAACAAAAATAATTTTATCGTTGGGTCACAACATGAGGAACTGTATTTAAAGGGCCAGTGAGAACCACTGCTCTAATGAGTCTTCAGGGGACTTTCCTTTCCCCTCTCTAAAGTCTTAATATTCCCAATATTCTTCCTGCTGTGTCCTCCCTGTTATCTGGCACCTTCCCAGAAAGGCTCATTATATCTGTTAAGCTGGCATTTGGGGGCTGTAGGATTCAAACATGGAGCCAAATGCCTTCATTAGTTTTTATAGCAACTAATGAGCCTTGTATATGACACCTCTGTCATCTGACAGGCAGGGGAGCAGTGATTCAAATGCCAACAACAAAGAGGTTATAGATCAACAATGTTCACTGTCATTGAGAAAATACAAGGGGGCAGATTGAGTGTGGTGGAGGTCCCTCAGCTCAGTCATTGTTGTTTCTATTTTTAGAAGTCTAAATAGTCTTGGTATTTATTTATTTCATGTTTACTTTTATCGGGTACCAAAAAAGAAAGATGCATTCAATGCCATGTTCTACCAGTTTTTTTCATTAATATTATTGCAGGTCTGGTTGGAACTTCTGAAGCCTATTACAAAACAAGTAAAAAGTAAGTATAGAAGCCGAAACCGGTTTGGCTCAGTGGATGGAGCGTCGGCCTGTGGACTGAAAGGTCCCAGGTTTGATTCCGGTCAAGGGCATGTACCTGGGTTGCGAGCACATCCCCAGTAGGAGATGTGCAGGAGGCAGCTGGTCGATGTTTCTCTCTCATCGATGTTTCTGACTCTCTATCTCTCTCCCTTTCTCTCTGTAAAAAATCAATAAAATATATTTTTAAAAAAAGTAAGTATAGAAAATAATTTAAGGAATATAATTCCCAGCTAAAACTTAAGAATATTTCAGTAGTTCCACACTATTCCTCACATTAATATAAGGGAAGAAAATGGCTTGGATGTATTATTTTAATCCTTCATACGTCTAGTAAGTTCAGCAATTTAGAAAATCATTTTAACTTTCCCTGAGATGAAGAAAATCATGCTGCTGGATCTTTGATTGAATTTAAAGAAGCCTGGTAATTATAGCACTCTGTGGATTGGCTCTGGGAATATATTTCAGGTTCTAGCATTACCAACGTTTGAGTATCCTTAATGTTAATCTGCAATACCACTCACATTCTGCCTGAAGATGTTTTTGTTTTATCCTGTCACAGACATTATTCATTCATTTCAGTTCATATTTGAGTGCCTACAATTATGAAATACACCTCTCCTATATATCACAATCTAGTGTGGTGGTTCTCAAATTTTAATGTGTATTAGGATTATTTGGAGTTCTTGTTAAAATACAGATTATTGGGCCTCATTCCTGCATTTTCAACAAATTCCACTGGTGTTTCTGATGCTGGTGGATTTCAGTCAACACTTTGTGAAACATTCTCTTATAGTGTCTCTTCTCTCACCTGTTCTTTACATGCTGGCGCTTTCCACAGCTCAGTCTCTTTCCCACCGCAAAATGATAATGTCACATTATTCCAATAGCTTCTGAACTGATTCCCCCTAACTCATCATGTACACTACTCCCAAAGGGAACTATTGAAAATACCAGTCTGACCACATCACTGTTCTGCTTACAAAGCTTTCATGGCTCCATATTGCCCTTAGAATAAAGTACAAACTCATTAGCATGATCCATAAAACACTGGACTCTGCCTGCATTTCTAGCTTTACTTCTGCCACTGATCACTTTGTATCATATTCCTACCCCTCCTGATTTTGGCTAAACTAATTTCATCTGTAGGCTTCTCAGATAAAATAAAGGATGCCAAACTAAGTTGGAATTTCCAATAAACAAAGGATAATTTCCTTGTATATGTATGTCCCATGCAATCACTTATCTGAAATTCAAATTTAACTGGGAATCCTGTATTTTATTTGGTAAATCTAGCAACCCTACTCAGATTTCAATTCTCATAGGAAGCTTTCATTGACCTTCTCCAAACTCTTTTGTTCCCCTCGTGTGCTTCCCCAGTACTCAGTGCTTACAACACTTGGTGGCACTGTAATTGTCTGTCTAGATGTCTGTCTCTTATACCAGAATATGAGTGCTTTATTGTCATTTTATTTCCAACTAGAGGCCCATGCACGAAATTGTGTGGATAGGGTCCTTAGGGCCTAGCCTCCTGCCATCAGGGCCATTTTCTCCCCGGTCACCAGTGCCCAGGCTGAACGCTGCCTCAGCCACCAGGCTGTCAGGCCGTTGGGATCACCAGCTCATCCCTGGCTGCTTGGGGGCTTAGGCCCGTGGGAAAGCAGGTGCTGGTGACTTCACCTCCATGCGTGTACACTGGTGGAACGGCTGCCCAGTCGGGGCTGCTCATGCTGCTGCCACCACTGCCACTGCTGCTGGGGCTTGAGGTGCTGAGGGAAGCTGCGGAGCATGTCCTGGACCTACCTGCCTCAGAGTGAGCAGCCCTGAGCGGGCAGCATACATCAACGGCAGGCCAGCGCACATGCATGGAAGTGAATTCACTGGTGCCTGCTTTCCCGCAGGCCTGAGCCCCCGAGCAGCTGTGGATGAGCTGGTGATTCCAACGGCCTGACAGCCAGCCTGGTCCTCCCACCACCCATCCCGATTCCTCTATTCACCATTGTTGATCCAATTTTATTTCCAACTAGAGGCCCATGCACGAAATTGTGTGGATAGGGTCCTTAGGGCCTAGCCTCCTGCCATCAGGGCCATTTTCTCCCCGGTCACCAGTGCCCAGGCTGAACGCTGCCTCAGCCACCAGGCTGTCAGGCCGTTGGGATCACCAGCTCATCCCTGGCTGCTTGGGGGCTTAGGCCCGTGGGAAAGCAGGTGCTGGTGACTTCACCTCCATGCGTGTACACTGGTGGAACGGCTGCCCAGTCGGGGCTGCTCATGCTGCTGCCACCACTGCCACTGCTGCTGGGGCTTGAGGTGCTGAGGGGAGCTGCGGAGCAGGC
>NW_006295185.1:1791085-1791560 GCF_000327345.1 Myotis davidii | reverse complement strand
CAGCCAGCCTCGTCCTCCCACCACCCATCCCGATTCCTCTGTTCACCATCGCTGATCCATCAGAGCCTGCAGGCCAGGGGCAGGGACCAAGAGGTCAGCTGTTCAGACCACTCGCCAGTCCCCAGTCCTGCCCGGCCCAGCTTGTAGGCCGGGGACCATGGTTCCCCGTTCGCCCAATCAAAGTCTGCGGGCTGGGGGGGGCGGGGCAGAGGGACCGAGAGGTGGTCAATGCACCTCATAGGAACTGGTCAAGCAGTCATTCTGGTCAGTGCACGAAATTCATGCACAGGGGAGTCCCTTAGCCTGGCCTGCACCCTCTCCAATCCGGGACCCTTCAGTGGATGTCTGACTGCGGGGATTGGGCCTAAACTGACAGTCAGACATCCCCTGAGGGGTCCCGGATTGGAGTGGGTGCAGGCTGGGCTGAGAGACCTCCTCCCCCTCCCCCGTGCACGAATTTCATGCCCCGGACCTC
>NW_006295185.1:1789863-1790958 GCF_000327345.1 Myotis davidii | reverse complement strand
TATATATAGTCTAGTACAGTGCTTGGCTTAAAAAAAGCACTCACAAATATTTGCTGAATGATGCTAAATTCTGAAAGCTGCAGAGTTACTGATTTTCAATGCAAGTAGGCATGAAGGCAAGTAGATATGTTTTAATGTAGATTTTTAGATACATAGAGGCATCAGACCATACTTCTTCTGGTTCCCTTTATGAAATCCTTCAACCAGGTGATACTCACCTGCTTTTAAAGCAGGGTACTTCTCTCAACCAGGAATTCAGAATTCAAAGAAGCAAGTGGGACATTTTTCAAAATGAGGCACTTCTTAAGAGAGGACACAGTGGGCCCCTAAGAGGCACATCTTTAAGAAAAGAAACTCAAAGGGAAGGAGGGTAGGAAGAGGGTCAGGAGAACATTCTTAATTGCTATTCACATAGAGACACAATAGAGAAATAGCAGCATCTTACAAATGTGAAAAATTAAAAGTCTGTGAGGGAGTGATGGGGAGAGGAGGGAAGATAGAGGGGAGTATATATATATGTAAACACCTATAACTGTTGTGATGGATATGTAAATAAAACTTATGGAGATATTGTGTTTTAAGATCCTAAGGAGGTTGTTTTCAAATTTATGGTGAAATTTTTCCCAGTGGACCCTGGACATCTACAAGAAGAGCTTACAAGGTTAGTACTTACCTGTGTGTCTGCTGTATGATGTTACTTAAGAATTATTATTCTCCATTTACCAGGGAATGGGCTTATTGTCTTTGGATGGCTTGGCTCTCAATGTCACGCTCTGGAAGATGGTGAGGAGCTGGAGAGAAGAAGGGCTTGGCTAGTACCCAAAATTTTATTCTTCCAAAGTGTGGGGACTTCACAGAGAAGGGGGGTGTTCTAGAAGTGGTAGCTAGCATGGGTGCCCACTTGCAGGTTATGCCATTAGCTGCTGCAACAGAGTGCTTGCCTTCATTGCATCTGTGCTCAAATCAGAGGGCAACTTGACAGCACAAGTGTAATGCCAGCTGATTTTATGGATATTAAAAAGTGTGTGTGTGTGTGTGTGTGTGTGTGTGTGTGTGTATCCCATAGGTAGAAAATGATGATGATAACTTATAAAA
>NW_006295185.1:1789337-1789761 GCF_000327345.1 Myotis davidii | reverse complement strand
TATTAAAAAGTGTGTGTGTGTGTGTGTGTGTGTGTGTGTGTGTGTATCCCATAGGTAGAAAATGATGATGATATATACTTATAAAAATTTAAAAAGTAAAAAGTATACATTTTTATAAATTATAATGTTTGATATACATTATTGGCAATTTTATTATAATCCTATCTAATAAAAGAGAAACATGGTAATTAGCGTACGTCCACTACCCTTCCCATTGGCTAATCAGGGCGATATGCAAATTAACTGCCAGCCAAGATGGCGGCCGGCAGCCAGGCAGCTTGAAACTAACATGAGGCTTGCTTGCTTCAGTGACTGAGGAAACCAAGGTTCCCCGCCTGCCTTGCCGGCCTCTCAGCTGCACTCTAAGCAACATTGTAACACATACAGAAGCTAAACAAAACCGGGGGCTTCAGCCAACAGAACT